>NC_084487.1:84473514-84782632 GCF_030035675.1 Rhineura floridana
TTGTCAGGAGAGCGTGGAGAAGGAGGGGGGTAGAGTTCGGATTAGTATTAGATAAAACCATATGCTTATGTGCCTTATGAAGTAATCTTGTTATGTTTGTTATCTGTGTTATTTAATAAATACTTAATTTGGTTTACCAAAGGCCTGATCCTTGGCTGGGGTTTCACAGACCAGAAGGGAGGGTGAGGTAAATAACCAAGGCTGAAGGGAAACTATAACAAATGGTGGCAGCAGGGAAGGGAAGAATAACACCACAAGTATTCAGAGCAAACCAGAATTATAAGCAGTCTGAGTAAATCAAAGGGATTGGGACAGCTTAAGCACGCAGTCACAGAGGTAACCTAATTGAGGGAGACTCAGGCAGAGTCTCTGGGACTACTGGTTATAGGACGTGACTGGTGGTGCTGCCTAGCAGGGGGATCTGTTGAGATCTGTGCTAG
The DNA here is from genome assembly GCF_030035675.1 of Rhineura floridana. Classification (NCBI taxonomy): domain Eukaryota; kingdom Metazoa; phylum Chordata; class Lepidosauria; order Squamata; family Rhineuridae; genus Rhineura; species Rhineura floridana. The sequence continues at coordinate 84,473,955 of NC_084487.1, forward strand.
AGCGGGGAGAGAAACCATAAGAGAGGACAGTCCGGACTGGTGGAGTCCCTGGTGGTGCCTAGTGACAGGCAGTAACCACGAGCAGGTAGGAACCTGACAGGGAGAGCCAGGGAAGGTCGCCTCACAGATGTCATGGGGGGAGTGATGTCACAGGGGTGGGCCCCGAGTGATGTCATTAAGCACAATACATTAATAATAATAATAATAACAATAATAAACTTTATTTCTACCCCGCCCTTTTTCCAATAGGACTCAGAGCGGCTTACAACTAAAAACAACACCATTAAAACATACAGAAGTATACAATTAAAAAAGAATTAAACTATGAGAAAAATTAAAACCATAAAACATACGTTAAAAACAGCGGACAATTTAAAATAATAAAATGATATAATATAGTCACCAATCCTATGACACTTAATCCTGGTCGTTCTCTATCCCAAATGCCCATTGAAATAAATCAGTCTTTACTTGTCACCGGAAGGACGGCAAGGAGGGAGCTAATCGCACCTCACTCGGAAGGGAGTTCCATAACCTAGGGGCGGCCACCGAAAAGGCCCTGTCTCGTGTCCGCGTCATATGTACTTGCGAAGGTGTGGGGAGCACAAGATGGGGCTCACCTGAAGATCTCAAATCCCGGACAGATTCATGTAGGGAGATACGATCTGTCAAATAACCTGGACCTGAGCCATATAGGGCTTTGTAGGTCAAAACCAGCACTTTGAATTGTGACCGGAAACAAATTGGCAGCCAGTGGAGCTGTTGTAACAGGGGGGTTGTATGGTCCCTGTAACCAGCCCCGGTTAGCACTCTGGCTGCAGCTCTTTGTATCAACTTAAGTTTCCGAACAGTCTTCAAAGGCAGCCCCACATAGAACGTGTTACAGTAGTCTAAGCGGGATGTAACCAAGGCATGCATCACCCTAGTCAGCATCAACTACAGTTTCTTAGAGCATACAATTCAAACAAAAACATTTATCTGATTGGATTAATTAATTAAGACAGAAATCTTAGCTAAAAGATAGAGCCTGGGTAGGGAACATTTAATCTAGCCTACTTATTTCTGGCAAGAAGAGTTTAAGTGCTCTCAGGCCAGGCCAGCCACCAGAAGACCATTGTAGGAAGAAAGGAGCCTAGTGTTGTGGAGATGTTAGATGGCAGCACTCAGGAGTAAAGATGGATGCCCCTGAAAGCTGCAATTCTAAACACACTTACAAAGGGACTAAGCCCCATAGAACTCAATAGGATTTCTGAGTAGATATAGTTTGGATTGTGCTGTTGGTAAACCTTGACTAGGGATCCTCTGCAAAGATATCCATATCCAAGCAGAGTTGGCAACCCCCTGCCTGGAATGCCCTGCACCTCCCTTTTAACATGGCTGCTCCAAACATCTTTACAGATTTGACCCTTCATTTCAGAAAGAGGTCTGAGGAATGTATTGTGTGGATCTATTTAATGAACTTTGCAACATGTAAATCATTTTAATTATTTTTTTTAAATGGAAATAAGCTATAAAGTTTACTGGGCAACCATGGGCTACTCACCATCTCTCAGCCTAATCTGCCCCTCAGGATGAAAACAATAGAGGGGAACCATGACCACCCCAAGGAAGAAGGGCACACTTAAAATGTAGAGGAAATAATTGTGTACAATCATAGTGTGAAATCAGATACTTATTGGGACAAAGTATGAAGAAATATTTATATAAGCATGACTGTCAAAGATATTTATTATTTACACAACCTGTAAAGATATTTGTAGTTCAATCCTGTGTTTGTTTACTCAGAAGCAAGTCCCAATGTATTCAAAAGGGCTTACTCAAACAGGGAAGGATGCACAGAACTACAATCTCAAGTGATAAGGAACTTCACTCACCCAACCCAAAATGTAGAATCAGGTCACTTTAACCTGTTTTGCAATTGTTTATACTTGTTTTATGGTTATTGGATTTTAAAGGGATTTATTTCTTATGGTGAGTTGCCTTGGTTTCCAATTGGCAACCCTACCTCACATAATTGTTGGAAAGACTACACACACACATGCTGGAGATGTGAAAATACATACACCCCATATAATAGTTTATTATCAAAACTAGTTGGCCATTGCAGAACATTTTTTAAAAAAAAAATAAAATCAGTATTAGTTTCCTACATAATAAAAGCAGTGATACTTAACTAAGCCCTGCCTAATTGCTTTAAAAATAGGATTGGAGAGCGAGAGAAAGATTTACAACACAAACACAATTCTTTGCTATGCTCACTCAAAAGTCCCATTAATTTACAGCACAATCCTAACCATGTCTACACAAAAGTAAGTCCTATTGAATTCAATGAGGTTTACTCCAGGTATGTGGGATTAGCATTGCAGCTTTACTCCCAGAAAAGCGATTAAAGCTTCATATTGGGAAGGTTTTCAAAACACTGTCCTCTTCAACAGCCCAGGAAAATTTAAACTTGTTTGGTTCCTGCACACAATAGAGAAAAAGACTGAAAGCTATATACTTACTCAATTTATGAGATTTTCAGATAAGCAGGAAAAAATAACAGTTTTCTGAGCTTGCAGTGGGATCTAGCTACTGCCTGGAGGTCAACAAATCACAACTGTGACTTCACTTATTGGCTACAAACCTGAATGGGCGGGGTTAGAGCAGCCAGCTACGAGCTCATTTAACAGAAGTTGTGGGGGGTGGCTAACATTTTGGTGTATATCTTGTGAACCAGACCACCTAGAAACTTACTTTTCTTTTTTTAAAAAATGAAAGCTGAGAGTCAGGAGATCAAGGTGACTCACCTGGAGACCCGGAGAGGTCCTCCAAAATCCAGAGTCTCTGGGCGAAAATTGGAGACCTGGCAACCCTATTGCAAACCCTCTTTCACATCTCCCACTTAAAACAGAAAACAGTTTGATCTCCTACAAAAAGCCACAATTACATTTCACATTTGAAGGGAAAGAATTGCATATTAATAGTAGCCCTTGTTAGAAGAACCATTCTGAACATCCTACCACATTTATTTATTTCCCAGTGAATCTCAATATATGTTTGTGTGTGTATTTTTAATGTTACTTTATAAAATAGGTTATTTTATTCAAATATCCATGAAAACATGCATAAACCACATCTGTGAGGGTAATTTGCATTTACTAATGATGGAGCCTTAAGATTGCCATTAATGTGCAGCATTTATAAAGGATGTAATCGTTTTCATTAACGCTTGCTAAACGGCCTCATAATTACTGTCTTTGTCAAAAAGCCATTTCTCATGGATTATATTTGGCTGCCCATAAGGAGTAATACATTATGGACTGCAATAATTATGAAGATATTTGTACATGAATTAATGAAGATTGTGATATAAACTGTGAACTTTGTCTAATAGGGTGACAATTTTTTTGTAGACCATCTTTCATCCAAACAGTTTTAAAACAGCTTAAAAATATAATTACTTTCAGAGCAGCGTAAAAGGAAACTGCTTTGCTGTTGGAAATGTTGTGTGAAAACAGGCTTCATTAGGCTTCCAGTTACTTTGAACCTTTGAAAGAGCGAACTTATTTCACATTTTGAATGCTAATTTGTTCAGCATTTCATGGAAAATGTTGATGTGTGTAAAAACCATCAGGAGCAATTCCATTTTGGTTATTTTTGTGTGTGAAATCCAAGCAATGGATATTTGTGGATCACATTCCTGTTCAAATTGCAGCATTACAAGGTAATCCTATGCATATCTACTCAGAAGTAAGTCTTGTTTAGTTTGATGGGTTTAGTTCAATGATGGCACGCATGCATGCTACGTGTGCATCCCTGACATAAGCCAAGATGGTGGCAGAGGCTTCCACCCCTTAGGGGAACCTTGGCCACCATCTTGGTTAAGGGCAGCGCTGCACGTGCAACCACACAACAGCCAAGAAAGGTAGGTTGAAGAAGCAAAGGAATGGCAGGGGCTCCGGAGCTCTCACCATGCAATCTGTGGCAGCAATCCTGCAGCGAATCATGGAAGCGGAGCACCAGGGCCTGGGGCAGGCTTGTGCCCAAGGGCCCCGGCATGTGTGTGGCTGGCCCTGGTTGCATTGCACCATTGGTTTTGTAGCCTTAAAGCCAAATAAACACCAATTCCAGTATTATTCATCTGCATTTTGCTGCAGGCAACAACTGACTTTATAGGACTTTCTAATATTATTATAAAGAATGCTAAAGGATAAAATGTCATGAGAATACACATGGAAGCGTTAAAAATATTGTGTCAAGCTCGATATCATGAGACTATAACATTCATGTTAGTGTAAGACTACCAACAATCAAGCGTTCTTGGTCTATGTTGAGCATGCAATAATTTATCAAATGGCAGATTATGAGATGACCAGCTAATCTTTAAGAATTTGGCAGAGATGGCACTCATTCAGAATTTGGGGGGGGCAGGAGGGGAGAACTGCAAGACCGTTACGAACCAAGGCCAAACTCTCCACACTTGGGTCTTCTTTCCCCACATTCATATTTTAGAAGGGCTGATGGTAGCTGTGAAACCTGTTCTATAAAGCATGTGTGCTCACACCCAGCACCAACTGTTGCTGTGGTACATGGAATATGTAATTTTGATTGCCTCAGCACAGAGGACTGAGATGGGATGCCTTGGAGACTACATTGCTAATCTGGGGGAATCACTATTAGTGGTCCGTCATGAATTAGAAGCACAACTCATGTCAATGAAAAGTCATGCCTTCAGTGTTTCAGGCCCAGCTTGTGGAACTCCCTCCACAAGAAGTCAGACAGGCACTATCCTTGAGGTTCAGATGCCTGATTTAAACAATTTTATTTTAGGAGACCTTTGCATCATGAATGCTTTAAATTTTTCTGATGCTCTGATTTTAAATTTCTGAAGTTTTACATTTTTGAGGTTTAATTTATGTTTTACATTTTGTGTATTGTCTATTTTTATAATTGTAAGCCACTTTGAGACCTAGATGGTGAAAAGCAGCTATAAATATTTAAAATAAATAAATAATGCTCCTGGTTGCAATGAGCACTTCAAAGCATGCTCTTGAATATCAAATAATACTAGGGACCATAGGAAATACATCTTTCAATGCATCCTAGCTTAATCCTTGGTCTCAGAAGGCATGGGCAATTCTCCATGTTCATCAGCATTATTGGACACTCAATGCAAGCATCTACAATACAAGCCTTAAAAATGAGGTCTTTATTGAGAACCAGAAGCTAGGAGTCAAAGCTAGGAATCCTAGCCAAAAATAAATGCTGTTGTTGCTCAGGCAAAGTCCTAGCCTGATCCAGTTCTTTCTGGTCAGAGGAATCTAGTGGCCAGACTCTGTGGATGAAGTCCTTACAAAACTTAGGAACTCTTTACTATCCATGGAAAACTTTGACCTGTAGCCTAGTAGTTTAATTCTCAGAGTGGTAGTACACAGAACTAAGAGGTTCTGGTTTTCTTCCAAAATAACAAAAATGTAAGTCATCACGCTGTCATGTCATCATGTGACATCAGGGGCAGAATGTAGCAGCAAAGACTGCTGGGCAAGTGGGTGGGCTAGCTGGTTGCGGTGGCAACGATAGAGGAGGCCACACAGGCGGTGGTGATGGTGATGGAGTAGGTTGTGCAGGCCGCAGTGATGGAGGAGGCTGTGTAGGCTGAGGCAATGGAGGATGCCATGCAGGCAGCGGTGATAGCAATGGAGGAGGCCATGCAGGCCACGGTGATGGAGGAGACCATGCAGGCAGAGGCAATGGAGGAGGCAGCACAGGCCTTGGCAGTGGAGGCAGCAATGGAGGAGGCGGAAGAGGTTACACACGTCATAGAGTGTGGGAGGGCTGCAGCCTGGGCCACTGCCTGGGCAGGTAAGAGGATGGCGGTAGCAGCGCTCAACAGCTGAGGCAAGTGGGTTGGGATGGAGAGTGTGGGTGCCTGGGGATGGGGGGTGGCAAGGGAGAGTATGGTGTGTTTGTGTGTGAGAGACAGAGAGAAAGTCCCTGCGAGTATGTGCGTTTCTGTGTTTGGGTGTGCCTGAGGTGTGTGTCTGTATGTGGGGGTGGGGGTTGGCGAGCGAAGCAAGCAGGGGGGCTCTGCTTGCCTAGTGAACATAAGAAGAGCCTGCTGCTGGATCAGGCCAAAGGCCCATCTAGTCCAGCATCCTGTTCTTACAGTGGCCAACTAGATGCCTATGGGAAGCCCACAAGCGGGGCGCTCTCCCCAGTTGCAAGAACAGTTTTCCATGTAGCATGGTGATCTGATGTTTAAGAAGCACCTGGTCAAATATACCTTGGACATGTGGATGATGTTCTGGTTCTAGCCATGTTATGCAGTAGAAGTGTATGTTCTACAAACCCTCTAATACTGTGGAAGATGTAATTTCATTAATTGTTTTCTGTTGCAAGTCTGGTACCTGTAGGACTACATCTCCCATGGTTTCTGTGATACACAAAAGATACTGTATATTATGAAAGTTTTAGATCACTATAACACAAAGCACCCCAAAGAACAATGAGGTCAAAACACATATATCATAATACATACAGCTCTTGACAGACATGTGTGTGCTGGCAGCGTCCTTTTCTCTAGGCATGGAAAAATGAATTGTACCACAGAGTGAGAAATGCTGTAATTAGCCATTGGGAAGGGGGGCAGAGGTAGAGATAATGCTCTCTTGAAAATCATAGTACCATTTAAATAATTAAACTTGCTGTGAAGATATATGCCAAGATTTTAGTGACAAAGACTAAAGATTTATAGACAAATTAATGCACAGGGACCAACTTGGATTCATGAGGCATAGAATAATTGCAGACTGGTTAAGGCAGGATTTTATCTGAATGCAAATTACTTGTGAATTGATGTGGAGATCTCAATGTCTGCAAATTCCATCAACACCTTAGAAGTGTTGTTTTCTTGGTTTTGTGTGTTTTAAAGCTTAATATAGTTAGGAGGCTTTTCACTGTTGTTGTTCTATCTGGCCTGGTGATGAAGTGGTACAAATTTGGTGGCCTATATGTTGATGTTTTAGTAGAAATAAATGCATACTCATAACATTTGCTCCCTGGAACACTAATGAGATTCTTTCAATTTCTTCAGAATGAAACTTCAGCATGTGATGCTTCAGTTGGCCATTTCCTTGCCACCTCAATATTTTCTGTTGAGGTGAAGAATAAAGAGATTTTACCAACCTAACTGACTTAAACACGTGTCATACTCAGAGCAGAACCACTGAATATGAGGGTATGTTTCTTAAACAGATATATCTTCTTTAGTCCTCTCCAAGCCAAGTCACATAATTCCCATCACTTTGGAGTACACAATCAGAGCAATCCTTTAATGGATTCTGCCTATCAGTAGCAGTCTGGGCAATCTCTTTCTTTTGACCAACTATCATCCCACTCCCCAAAGATGCTAACAGTTTGTTTCCTGGATACATGCATTAGTTGTGCCAGGCAACCTGTCAAACAAAGCCACCTAGCTGCAAAGGCCATAAATACATCCAATATGGTGCCTATATCCTTTGTCCCCACCTAGAACATCCATTGATGCTGCACCTTGAATCTTAGTTTATGTGATCCTGCCTGTGCAATAGTCTTCCATACGTCAATGCTTCCTAATGTTTTATCACTTGTTTGCGCCCTTTGCTCCTTTTGAGGAAGGCCGGGACATAAATGTAATAAATAAATAATCCCCTCAATACACTTTTTCCTTTTTTTCTTAGAATTTTATTTGCAAATATAACAAAACAAAATAAAGAGGAAAAATCAAAACATTTGAAAATAAAATTCCTTTCAGTGCCTACTTCAATTTTTTTTGTTTAGGCAAGCCTATCCAGACACACAGATGCTGATCTCTTTTATTATTATTTTTAGTTAGTAGCTGTTTTAATTGTTTTAAATATGTTTCTTTACTTCTTTTTAACTATTTTATTGATAATCTTAATGCTTTTTGTAAACTGCTTCAAGCTCTTTACATTCAACAAGTATATAGATTTGGTTTAATAAATAAATAAATAAAAATCCCATCAATCCTAATCTAAATGTATAGATTAATGAAAGCAGTCCATATGTCCAAATAGGCATTATAAGCCATGCATTCAAATGTAGAAAGTGAGATTTTCAGACCACTGAGTAGTAAATGGCGGAAGTTTGTCCTTCTAGCCTTGCAATATAAGTATGTTAAGGCCCCAGGCCTTCCTAATTTTCAGTCATCTATGATGTTCCATCTCTGTCCTCATTGTGATGACCTACAATTTTCAGCAAATAAATGATAAACAGGCAAAATTTATTATTATTATTTATTACATTTGTATACCTCCCCATAGGCAAAGCTCTCTGGGCAGTTTACAACAATTAAAAACATTAAAAACAAATACACAAATATACAAATTTTAAAAGACTTTTTTAAAAAAAAAATTTTTAAAAACACATGCTAAAATGCCTGGGAGAAGAGGAAAGTCTGGACCTGGTGCCAAAAAGATAAGTGTTGGCGCCAGGCCCACCTCATCAGGAAGATCATTCCATAATTTGGGGGCCACCACTGAGAAAGCCCTCTCCCTTGTTGCCATCCTCCAAGCTTCCCTTGGAGTAGGCACCCGGAGAAGGGCCTTTGATGTAGTGTACGAGTCGGTTCGTGTCAGGAGAGGCGTTCCATGAGGTATTGTGGTCCCAAGTCGTGTAAGGCTTTATAGGTTAAAACTAGCACTTTGAATCAAGCTCGGAAACATACAGGCAGCCAATGCAAGCGGGCCAGAATCGGTTTTATATGTTTGAACCATCTGGTCCCTGTTACCAATCTGGCTGCTGCATTTTGCACAAGCTGCAAGTTTCCAAACCGTCTTCAAAGGCAGCCACACGTAGAGTGCATTGCAGTAATCTAACTTGGAGGTTACCAGAGCATGGACAACTGCAGCCAGGTTATCCCTGTCCAGATAGGGGTGTAGCTGGGCCACCAACTGAAGTTGGTAGAAGGCACTCCATGCCACTGAGGCTACCTGAGCCTCAAGTGACAGAGATGGTTCTAGGAGAACCCCTAAGTTACGAACCTACTCCTTCAAGGGGAGTGCAACCCCATCCAGGACAGGTTGAACATCTACCATCTTAAGATCACTCTGTTTAGTGTAAAAGAAAAAGAAAAGAAAAAATGGTAAAGTCTAGGAACTTGTTTGAACATGAGGCTATTTATGTAGAATTCATTACCAAATATGGTACTGTGTTTTATGTTCTTAATAAGGATCAGGTCCTGCTTTCAGGCTTCCCAAGCATCTGATTGGCCACTGTAGGAACAGGATGCTGATCTACATGTGCCATTGGCCTTATCCAGTAAGCCTTTTCTCATGTTCTTATATTCTTATTGTGGGTGGTCATTCCAGTGCAAGGAGTAATTGTCTTCAATATGGTGTTAACAGTTGTTTTTCATGATCCATGCTGACACAGGGTGTGCACAATTTGACAATGGTTGGGTGGGTGTATCTGAATCCCTGTAACATTCATGGGACTTTAACTGGCCTCTGACGACAATTGATTGGATTGTGTATCATACCACAGCTATCAGGATGTGGGTGTTTGTGTTAATGGTACCTTTCATTGACCCTTTTATTTTCAAAAGTAAGTTGTTCTTGAGAGAGAACAAGTCTCTCCTTTGAATTACATGCTTTAGATGACAAGACTTGAGGGCTGATTGACATCATCCTTCTAATGCTTTACAAACTAGATTAGAGCACTTATGAGGAGCAAAGATCTGCTCTGAATTGGTTGTTTGTTTTAGCACTTGGGAAGTAGGCATGTTTATAAGGCCCTCTTGCGCTGTCAGGGTGATCTCATCTTCTGCACTCCTGATAAAGGACTGTAAACAACTTTGCTGTAGTTTTGATACATAGCATATCAACCCAATCTGTAATTTGCCAGGCGCTTCTGTGAATGAACCCCAAATCACTGCAGAAAAAAGAAAGGAATACTCACATCCAGTTCTGAGAACAGGATTAGCAATGCGAGATTGGAGAGATTAATGTAAGAGTAGGGACAGGGTAGAAATTTGATTTAGTTTGCATTTAAAGCAGAATTTATCAAATTTGCACTTTATGAAGCAATATGAGAACTACAAATTTTGCACTTACCTGAATTTCGTGATGTACTTCTCCAACCAAACAAGCTTAACCAAAATGCATATACTAGAGTGAAGTGTGCATAAAAATGCATATATTAGTGAAAATAACATACAAAAATGCATTATCTTAAGAGAAGTTGCTTGCCAAAACATGTATATTAGGCAAAACTGCATACAGAAATGTGTTTAGTAGAAGAAAATTGCCCTAAAATGCTGAAGAATTTTCATGAGGTTTTTTTAAAAAGATTTTTTTGCAAATTGCTACATAACTGAATTTAAGATTGGAAAAATGAGAAACTGAGAGAAACAAAATATATGAAGATGATATCTGCAAATGAACTTAACATCTACACAATGTACTTTTCTGATAACCATGCATCTAATTCCTTGCAAATGCACTTCAGTCTGGCTTCTCTGCAGTTCTAGACAACTGAGTACAGCATATTTAAGAAGGAGCTGGACTAAACTAAGAAGCAAATCAGGGTGTTTCATCTCTTCAGAGGCAAACTAGGTGGGTCTGTACTGCATGAAGGCAAACCATTAAATGTCTGGACATATAGAAGTTTCAGGCAGATTTGGTGCCCGAAGTACGTAAGAGCTGAACCTTTGGGGGCAGACATGAGTGTTGACTATCAGGAATGAGTTCAGCCACAGGATAAATTGTATGTTTGAGAAGAGAGTGAGTAGCATGATATAGGAAAGTAAGTTTGCTTTAAGTATACATACAGGGGAAATGATGACTCACTAGACCAAAAGGGGAATGCTTGTGTAGCTAGCAATTGGTAGTTTGGGCAGATTGTCTTCTAGTGAACACAAAACAATATCATTTCAGATCATAAACAGGATATAGAGTTCAGCCTTCCTTCTTGGGTAGACGCCATATGATTGTAAATAAATGCTATATTACAAAATGGTTGAAATTGGAGGCTGAAACATGAAAAACTAGTTAACACCCAAGAAGCATTGCATCCTTGACAATTTCAAGACATCTTAAATGAACTGGGAGCACAGTCCCTGCAAAGCCCTGCTCCTCATTTATTTTAAATGGGAGGTTTTGGTTCTCAGTACTGTTTAATGAATGTTAAAAGACGTTCAGAGCAGGTGCAGAAGCTACTGCAGCTGGCAAACGCCTACAAATAACTCTCGTGCTAATAGCCTAGCTATGTGATCAGCATAAGGAAGCACAAGAATACAGGAAGTTACCTTTTATTGAGTCAGACTATTGGTCAGCTAGATACTGACTGGCAGCGGCTCTCCATGGTTTCAGGCAGGACCCCTTCCCAGCCCAATGTGGAGATGCCAGGAACCGAACAGGGTATCTTTTGCTTGCAAAGCATTTCTACTGAGCGATGGCCCTTTTCCATAACGTTGGAAAAGGGACAGTGATGTGAGATAGTCCCTTTCATGTAAATGTACAGGTTGTAATGTTTATACTTTTGGAAGAAGAACTGCAATCTTTAGGTGGTATTCAGTGCTAGTCCTACTCAGAGCAGACCCATTGAAGTTAATAGACATAACAACTAAAGTCCATTAATTTCTTTTTTTTTTTTTTCAATAATTTTTATTCAGATTTTCATAAAACATACAAGACAAAATCATAAAACATTCAAAGACAAAAAACAAAATCAAAAATAGTTAAACAAAAAGAAAAAAAGAAAAGAAAAAACAAAAATAAAAAATAAAGAGTAAAATATTGACTTCCCATTTGTCAAAGATCAAATCAGTTATAAGTCTATAATATATAACAATCCTGTCTCTTAAGTCATATTATAAAATCACTTTCCTCCAGTAGTTATCTTACTTAATCATCAAATCTCATAAACATTACTTTATTCTTTCCACAAAAAGTCAAAGAGAGGTTTCAATTCTTTAAGAAATATATCTATCAATTTTTTTTTCCAGATAAGCATATCGATTAATCCATCTCATTACTAATTATGATAATCTTATTGTCATAACCATAGTCAAAATAAACATTTCAATTAATCCATCACATCAGAATCTGTTAGGTTCAATAATTTCAGTAGCCATTGTTCTATTATCTCTATTAGTTCCATTTTCCATCTTCCATCTTCAGTAGTCTTGTTAAGTCCAGTAATTTCAATATCCAATCTTCCATTATCAGTATTCCATAATAATCTTGCTGTCAAAGCCATAGTCATATAGTAAGAGTCTGATGGGAATTACCTCTATCCCAAATATTTTCCTGCCATCCATTCTGAATAGGTTGCTGAAATACTGCTGTAAAATCATATCTCTGTTCTTTTTTTCAAAATACACTGGGTCATCTCTTAAAAGTTTTTCCATTGTCACATGGCTGCAGTTAATTCCATAGATTTTCTCTATATTGGGCTCCATCACATCATTCCAGTCCAGAAGACCATCCATGCCATTGATAACTTCATCTCTAGAATCTTCATTCATTTCTTCAGAGATAACATTGAGTTCCAAACAATAGATTTTATTTCTAAAGTCCATAGACTCCAAATCTTGTTCCTGTTCCACGTTGGTTCCAATCTCCGGGATCTCCTCTCTCACAGGGACCCCTATTCCAGTCTCCAGGGTCTCCTCTCTCACAGGGACCCCTGTTCCAATCTCCGGGGTCTCCTCTCTCACAGGGACCCCTTCCAGGGTCACCTCTCTCACAGGGACCCTTATATCTTTAATCTCCTGCTTCATTTTACTCAATTCAATTTTCATTATCTCAATCTCATCCATTATTTTCTGAAACATAGTTATTTCCAGATTTTCAGCCACTTTCTTAATTGCCATTTTAAAAGAAAAATATAGGAAAACCACTTCTTATTTCAGCAACAATTGGGTTAATACTCCAAACTTGGTGACATCACAGTATAAACAGAGCAGACAGCCTTATCTCTCCAATAGTTAAGTAAACAAAATGCAGTTCCCAGGATCGAAACAATTAATGGCAATCGTCAAGAAACAGATTCGTCAAAATAAAATAGACCAAAAAGAGAGTAGTCTCAAAACAGTATAATATTTTTCAAAATAAAAATCTGGAATAGAAATCCCTCTTCTGTGTATATCTTTAGAATGCAAATCCAGGACAGCTTTTTGCAACAAAAACAGAGATAAGCTATTAATTAGTGCGTAGCAGAGAGAAGTTATGGCTCCCCAGTGAGATGTCAAAAACTGATCAATCTGGCAAATCTCTTTTAAACAGCAACAATTTAAGTCAAGTAAAAGAAAAATATAGAAAGAAGGGTGCTTGCCTGTTAGTGCGTTCTCTCTTAGAAGATAAGATGAACGTTCGCTTTAACAGATAGAGCTTGCTGTTGAAAATCCGTCCCACCTTCGTCGGCTGGACCTCGTCCCATAAATTAATGAGATCTGGTCGTCCCAACAAAAATAGGCTTTGAGGTTAATCTCTTCGTTTCTCCCTACCCGGGAGAAGTTTAATCAGTCAAAAAAAAAAGAAAAAACTGACTGATATATCTGAATAAGCTTCTTTTGAGGCAGGAGCCCGTCTCAAAAGCAGGCACAGGCTAAGTCACCCTTCCCGGAAGTCTAAAGTCCATTAATTTCAATGGGTCTGCTCTGAGTAGGACTTAGTTGAATATAACGCAATGACTTTTCTCTTCCAGTGCTGCACCTGAGTAGATTTGTTTCCATGGTTTGTAGAGGTTAGCCTGCTGAAACATTACCTCTTTTATTTGTTTGTTTGTTTACTTAATGATTTGATTTATATCCTGCCCTTCCTCCCAGCAGGAGCCCAAGGTGCTATATATGCCAACCTAACCTTTAAGATCCTTTTTGGGTGCCCCACTCAAGGTGCCTCTGCCAAGTGGAGTGAAGCAGGTGACTACCAAGGAGAGTAGTGGCACTCTGGCTATGGAATAGCCTCCCCAGAGAGGCTCACCTGGCACCCTTCTCTATGTTCTTTTTGGTATCAGGTGAAGATATTTTTATTCACCCAAGCTTTTAAACTGTGTTTTAAATCTGTTGCAATGAAAGTTCTTTTTTGTTGTTAATCATAAATACTGTATTTTTATGCATTTGTTTGTTTGCAAGTCTGCCCAGAGATTATTTATTGATGGGTGGCTATACAAATTCAAATTATTATCATCATCATTAACAACAACAACAATTTGTCTGTTGAACTTTGACTGTTGAAATTAGTCTCCTCACGATAATGTAATCAGGTTATACCTCCTCTGATGAGGTATTCAGGAGGGTTTCTCCTAGTCCAAGGGACACAAAGAAGGATGGGGAATCTGGAGACTAGCTAGTACTTAGAGGGAAAAGGCACAGTTAATAACACACATGTCAGCTTTGAAAATGTCTTGGCATTCACTGCAATTGCACTAAGAGCCTTGACCTCCCACGCAAAAACAATTAGGGGCAGGGCTTTTCAGGATCTGCCCTCAGCTCATTTAATGAATGACTTGGTCCTTTCAAGGGGAAATGCATCAGGTTTCCCACCCACCCCATTTTTATTTATTTATTGCATTTATATACCATCTCATAGCTGAAGCTCTCTGGGTGGTTTACAACAATTAAAAACATTAAAAACAAGTATACAAATTTAAACCATATCAAATTAAAACCCATAAAAACCAATAGGCAAGTTAAAACACATGCTATTCAAATGCTGTTACAAGATGCCTGGGAGAAGAGGAAAGTCTTGACCTGGCGCTGAGAAAAAAACAGTGGCGCCAGGCACTCCTCATCACTGAGATCATTCCATAATTGGGGGCCATCACTGAGAAGGCCCTCTCCCTTGTTGCCACCCTCTGAGCTTCCCTCGGAGTAGGCACCCTGAGGAGATGTTGAGCATAGCGTATGGGTGGGTTAGTGTCGTGAGAGGAGTTCCATGAGGTATTGTGGTTCCAAGCCATGTAAGGCTTTATAGGTTAAAACCAACACCTTGAATCAAGCTCGGAAACATACAGGCAGCCAATGCAAGCGGGCCAGAATTGGTTTTATATGTTCGAACCGTCTGGTCCCTGTTACCAATCTGGCAACTGCATTTTGCACAAGCTGCAGCTTCCGAACCATCTTCAAAGGCAGCCCCACATAGAGTGTATTGCAGTAATCTAACTTGGAGGTTACCAGAGCATGGACAATTGAAGCCAGATTATCCCTGTCCAGATAGGAGCATAGCTGGGCCACCAACTGGAGTTGGTAGAAGGCACTCCGTTCCACCGAGGCTACCTGAGCCTCAAGTGACAGAGATGGTTCTAGGAGAGACCCCAAGCTATGAACCTGCTTCTTCAGGGGGAGTGCGACCCCATCCAGGACAGGTTGAACATCCACCATCTCGTCAGAAGAACCGCCTCACCTGAGCCTCAGTTTATTAGCCCTCATTCTGTCCATTGTCACAGCCAGGCACCGGTTCAGCACATTGACAGCCTCACCTGAAGAAGATGAGAAGAAGAAATAGAGCTGCATGTCATCAGCATACTGATGGCAACGCACTCCAAAACTCCAGATGACTGCATCCATAGGTTTCATGTAGATGTTGAACAGCATGGGGGACAGAACTGACCCTTGTGGAACCCCATACTGGAGAATCCATGGGGCTGAGCAATGTTCCCCAAGCACCACCTTCTGGAGCCGACCCGCCAAGTAGGAGCGGAACCACTGCAATGCAGTCCCTCCCACTCCCAACTCAGCCAGTTGTCCCAGAAGGATATCATGGTCAATGGTATCGAAAGCCACTGAGATATCAAGGAGAATCAACAGAGTCACACTCCCCCATCTCTCTCCCAACAGAGGCCATCATACAGGGTGACCAAGGCTGTTTCCGTGCCAAAACCAGGCCTGAACCCCAACTGAAATGGATCCAGATAATCGGTCTCATCCAAGTGTGTCTGGAGCTGGCCTGCCACCACTCATTCAAGGACCTTGCCCAGGAATGGAACATTTGCCATGGAAATGGCAAATGGAATAGGACACTGGAAAATCATGATTTGTCTTTGTTTATGACAATGGTTTGTGAAAGATTTATGTCACAGTGTTCTCCAAAAATATGTGATCTACTTAAATGTGTATAGAACTAATTTGTGATATATTTCTATATGTGCATTTTCTCAGAGGTTCAGTGGCAGAAGCTTAAGCAATGTCCTTCCAGGAAACATCCTTCCCGATTCTATTGAAACTAATGTATCCTGAACTCTGAGTCATCTGTAGAAGAGACTCATTAGGATGCTAGCACCTCTTATTACGCTTTGTTTGCCTAGGGCTAATCTATTTTTGAAGCAGAAAATATGTTTCTCTGTTTAGCAATAAATCACCAGAACAATATTTCTAATTTACACCAACCAGGTTATTAGGTTTCATATTTATAAATATGTGAGCAGAGTTGTTGGGATTTTGGCTTCAGACCTGATAACATGATCTTCTTCAGAGTTCCGTATGCTTGGCTTCCCTGTTCTTGTCCACTTTCACATAGGGCAGGGGTGGGAATAGAACCTGTGGCCCTCTAATTCTTGCTGGAGTAGAACTCACAACATTCCCTGACCATTGGCAATGCTGGCTGGAGCTTAAGATGTTCTTGGAGTTGGACTCCAAAAACACCTGGACAGCCATAGTTTTGGGCATAGCTAAAGATCTACAGTACATCTTCCTCCAGCCTTTTGGTGGGAAAAGGATGCTGATATGGTGATTCCAGTTGCTTTAATATTGAAAGGGAGCAGATGGAATTAGTTTATGGAATGAATTTTAATGTTTTACAACTGTATTGATTTTTATTGAGTTTAGGGATATATTTGTTTTTATTATTTTATTATTGTTTTACCTACTTTGGGATCACCAGGGTGGAATAGAAAATACATACATATGTACATAAACATCATAGCAAAACTAGAAAAACTGTGTTATCACCAATTACTGAATATTGAGAATCCTGTATTTATCTTGTATTTTGTTGGGATTTATGTGGAAAAGTCAATCTTGCATATCACAGCCATTTGGCCTAAATGTTTAGAATCTCTCTTTGTATGTGTATATGAGAGTGTGTGTGTGTGTGTGTGTGTGCGTGCTGTGACACCCTTCCCTGGCTCTCCCTGTCAGGTTCCTACCTGCGCGTGGCTACTGCCTGTCACTAGGCACCACCAGGGACTCCACCAGTCTGGACTGTCCGTTTTTATTGTTTCTCTCCCCGCTCTAGCACAGATCTCAACAGATCCCCCTGCTAGGCAACCACCAGTCACGTCCTAATACTAGTATTCCCAGAGACTCTGAATACTGGTATTGTTATTCTCTTCACCGCTGCCACCATTTGTTACAGTTCCCCTTCAACCTTGGTCATTACCTTACCCTCCCTTCTGGTCTGTGAAACCCCAGCCAAGGATCAGGCCTTTGGTAAACCAAGTTAAGTATTTATTAAAGATAACAAAGCTAACAAGATTAACAAGATTTCTTCTTAAGGCACATAAGCATATGGTTTTACTCAATACTAATCTGAACTCCACCCCCCTCCTTCTCCACTCTCTCCTGGCAAATAACTCTCTAAACCCCACCAAACAACCCACTCTTTCTCTTCTCCCCCCAGATTCCACTCTCACTCTTCCTTTTATACGTTCAGCCATTTTAAACACTCAGCCAATCATCTAGCATTCTACTGCCCATTCACTCCCCCTCCTCTTTCACTCCACTTACCATGTATCTTCTAAACAACCAACACTTACCATATATACATTAATATAGGAACATCACATGCGTGCACACACATGCACACACCCCTTGGACAAAGTTGCACACTGCCAGAAGGAGCAAGTCTATAGCATGGAGATACCTATGGATTGAACATTGTGATTGGAGGCCCACTGGCCTTCGTGGTTAGGAGAGCCTATTTCTACCAACAGCTGGTTTGCCAGCTATAGCTCCTTCTGGAGATGACCAGTCACTGTACTCCATGCTCTGAAAACTTCCAGACTAGATTATTGCAATGTGCTCTACATGGGGCTGCCCTTGAAGATCACTCAGAAACTTCAGGTGGTCCAAAATGCAGCAGCCATTTCTGGCTGGCGTTCCATTTAAAACTCACATAACTCCTGTTCTAAAACAGCTGCATTGGTTACCAGTTTGCTTCTGGGCCCAATTAGGATTGCCAGGTTCAATCCCTGAGACTGATCCTGTATCTTAGGAGAAAAGAAAGTCAGCCAAGTGCAGGTGTTCTTGCAACCCTCTAATAGGAAAAAACACAAGGTAGAATTCTCCCTTCCCCCTGCACAACTTTTAAAGATATAAAAGACCTCTTGGTTGCCAGGTCCAGCCTCCAAGAGGTCTTTTGTATCTTTAAAAGTTGTGCATGGTGGAGGGAAAATTCCACCTTGTGGTTTTTCCTATTACAGGGTTGCAAGAACACCTGCACTTGGCTGACTTTCTTTTCTCCTAAAGATACAGGATCAGTCAGGGATTGAACCTGGCAATCCTAGGCCCAATACAAGGTGCTAACACTAGTGTTTAAAACGCTAAAGGACTTAGGCCTGAAAGAACAATATAGGGGACCTCTTGGTATTTTTGCCATCTTTGGAGGCAGGAGGTGGCAGCTTGAGGGAGAGCATTCTCTATAGCAGCCCCTAAACTGTGGAATCCATTTTCCAGAGACATAGGTCTGGCATCTTCATTGTATAGCAGCTTTCTAAATGTGCTGAAGAGGCACCTCTTTACACTGGGCTTTGACACCTGAGATCAATAGTTTTGGGACCCACACTATCCTTCTTATTGTAAATTGTTTTAGCTGATTTTAATGTTGTATTTTTATATTGTTGTAACCACCACCCCAGGACATTATGGTGAAGGGACAGTAAGAAATAATAATAATGGATGGAATCAACCTGCTTCACATTTCCCCCTTTCTGCCACCCCACCACCTGCCACCATGGAAAAGGAGAAGGCAGGAGAGGCACCCTCCCCCGGGCCAAGTGATACAGAGAATGCCTCAGCAACAGGCTCCGCAGCAGGGCCAGACCATGGAGGAGGAAGATGGACAGGAAGAGGAGATGCCACACTACGGGGCAAGAGATAGACTGCAGGCTGGGATGGGTGAAAAATCTGTTTAATTCTGACCTCCTGTGTTTGGAATTAAGTGGATTTTTTTTGCCCATCCCAGCCTGCAGCCTGTTGCTTACCCCGCAGTGTGGTGCCTCCTCTTCCTGTTCTTCCTCCATGGTCTGGCCCTGCTTGGGGAGGCTGTTGCTGAGATGTCCTCCACTTGATCCGGGGGGCTCCTTTCCTGACTCCTCCTTCTCCATGGCAGATTAGCAGCAAATCTGTGGCAGCTGCGGATTCTATCCCTAATAGAAACAACACCATAGATATGAAGATATTACTTTATGCATGTGATGAAATGGTTTCTAGTCTATGAAAGCTCATGCCACAATCAAATATCAAGGGTTGTTCCTAGTACTGTACTTTTACAAGTGCAAAGCTGCCTGTGCAACCAATATTTCCTTAACCCTCCTCTCCCTAGCAGCCTCTGTATCTCTTGCCATAGCAACCAGTGAGGTGGCACAGGAGAGGCACTGCTGTCCCAGCTCCCAAATGCAGAAAGGCATGACTGCTGACGGGGGGGGGAGGGGCAAAACACAGGAGCTTGGTGTGGTGGCTGAGCCAGTTGCTGCCATGCACCTGAATTGCCGAAGCCACTTTGTAATGTCAAAGGGCAAGGTTCTTTATTGATTTGGAGACAATAAAAACACCAACGGGGTTAAAGTTACCAGTTTTATTAATTACTAAGCAAAGGAGACAATCTTACATTCCTTCTGCTGCCTGGGAACCCTCGGAATGACAGCGAACAGATCCCTGTAGGAGTTGACTAACACAGCACTATGATCAGTGGTCTACACTGAGTTTCAATATGGAATGGTTTTGCAAGGCTTTTACACTGTTACAGGCTAATTAATCACCCCTGTTTGGGTTATATCTTGGTGCTTGTGACAGTCTTTGTTTTACACAAGGGTGGACTAGCACTTGGCTGGCAGCCTAGATAGATAGCTCATGAGAAGTAGCTAAAATATATAGCTGACTAATAATTCTCCCCAACTCTTGGTAGCAGGTGGAGAGGGTGTGTAATGAGCTTATCTCTAAGAAAGATCTAAAAAGTCAATATACCCATGTGCTGCCTGGAAAATGCTAGTCAGAGAATATTCTACAAAATAATATAGGCAGGCATTAACTAGTTATATAACTTCTCCCCCCCCCCCAAATCCTTAGGCATGCAAGGAGTAAGTATGGTGCATCAATAACTATACCTCCTCGAAATAGAATTTCATCTTCTGGATATGCCAATACAGCACCGCATTGAGCTCCCACACCTCAATCCTTCCTCAGTGAGTGGCAGTGACCCACCACATTCAGAAGCCAGGAGAGCAGAGATGCCCCACCTGCATCACCGCACCAGCCATTACTGATCCTTTGTATTTGGTCCTCTTGAATAACATTGACTGTGTGTCATGGAATTGCATTGCGATGGGAGGATTTCATGAAATCAAGTAAAGGTATCTTGTGCCACTAGAGCAAAAATCTGGGCAGATGTTTTCTGTGAGCCAGAATTTACTGTATGTGGTATTTGGTTTTCCTCACTTCTTTCAGTAGGAGTATACTTGTGTAAACTCTGGGATGGTGAACCTGTGAGCCTTCAGCTGTTGTTAGAATACAGCTCCCATCATCATTGGCCATGCTGGCTGGGCCTGATGGGAGTTGGATTCCAGCAACATCTGGAAGGCCACAGGTTCCCCATTCCTGGGTTTACTTATACTTGTCATAACCTGGCAAGTTTCCTCTCTCATATGTCTGTCTGGAAAAATGTTCTACTGTGGCAACTTATTAGTTGTGGCTAGAGGTGTGTGGAAAATTTCTTTGGCATTTTTAAACTGTTCTCTATCAATTAAAGAAAACAACCATCAACAATCAAAAAGTAACAAACAAAGAAAAAAAGGCTGAATTTCTCATGAGGGGGGCTATTGTTGACTTACCTTACTCTCAAGGAAGTCAAGTGGTTATGTGATTCTTTCATTCTTCAAATCATCTCTCTCCTGTGATCTTCATTCTACAACCTTCTATGGGTGCAGATGCTTCCTAAAAGTTCCATTATGTCCTCAGACAGGCTTTCCTGTAAGTGCAGGAAGGAGTGCAGGCTGTCAACCATGCTCATTTCAGCTGTTCATTGTTATTTTTTTTCTGTGAAGTGTTTTTACTTTGAAAGAAACCAGTATGAAAACTTGTTTTTTTAAAAAAAGGTAAAAAGGATGATTTCTCTTTTAAAAAAATCAATGGGCACATCAGTCTCAGGTCCTTGATATCCAGCTTCCTGGGCTTAATTAAAGCCCAGGGTTGGGGAAGATGTTATGAAGTAACTCCCTCCATAGGACTTTTTTAAGATCAGGAAGATGGGCAGTAGGGGAGGCTGCAGAGTGGAGGAGAAATTTAATGGTTAGAAAACTCACACACCACCCTCAGCCACCTTGAAATGAGGTGCATGAGCCAGAAAAACTGAAACCTCTTTTGGCATAGACTTATCTTCTAAAACATTCAAACATTAAGTCTTATAAAATTCAGAAATCCTGTATGTGAAAGGTTAAAATGATGTCATTTTTTTTTTGCCCACAAAGTTCAGGCTGCTGCACATTTAATGGTTTGTAAACATTTAAAAAGATGTCTTAAGTCATATATTCAGGTGGGAAGTTAACATTAGCAACAGTTCTGTGATCTCAGCGAGTCAGGATAATCTGAGACTGACACCAAATGGCAAATAAATTGCAGCATAAAAGGTCACTTTTAAAATATCTGACAGCTTGGAATGCTAGAAGGTCAGAAGTTGCCGGCGTCTTGCCCTGTGCTGGTACAGTGTGTCACTATCCTTTGTGCAGGCTCACATAATCTGAAATAATTGCATCCTCCTGAAATAAGACAAGGAAATACCAAAGTGATGCTATGCATGGGGTTCTTTTGCTCAGCCAGGAAACCATTTAAACATTAGGTTAAAGAACAGCAGCTACAATACAGACTAGAGGCCTTTTCACTCCTTCCATAGTGAAGGTTTGCCACTGCCATCTAACTGACCGCTATCAGGAAAATGAAATAATATTTTCTTGGGAAAACAAGGCAATTCAATCAAGTTCCTTCATTTTTTTGTTTATGTATAACTACTGACTGATCTTGTGTTAAATGAAAAGTCAAGCTAGATAATCTGAAAAATACATCTAAAACATTTTACTATGTCTCTGAATCTAGTGTGACTGTGAAAATTTCCCATTTAATATATTGTAAGTAGGTACCTTCTAGGAACTCACGTGGGAAGCCAAGAAAGAAAAAGACTTCATCTCTTCCTCTTACATGTGCCCCATAAATTGTTGGAATGTATGAGGTTCAACTCCAACCTGTGGGTTGAGGCTGCATGGGGTTAAAAAGGGTAGCTAGAGAGGAGACCTCTTGGTTGCTAGGCTGTACCTGTCCTTTGATCTCCTGCTGTCTCTTCCTTCCTGCTAGGCTGATATGTAAAGGATGTTGATCCCAGTTCCTTCCCTCCTTCCACTCTTCTTTCTCTCGAGAGGGGAGCAGACATATTCCTTTGTCTCTCCTTCTCCTCCAGCATGAGGGCGAGCACTGGGCTCAGTGTTTGCTTCTCCAACTTAGCTAGTTAGCTAGATATAGGACTCTTTCCTATCAAACATGTACTTCCAGAATAAAGTAGTTATTTCTTATTTTAAAGCTTAAAGTCTTTGTCTGACTAATTTGCAGGGAAGGTAGAATCTTAGCAAAGATTCAAACACACACACATAAGCACGCTCAGTACTCTCCATTCCGCAGCGCAACTCTGCAGGGTCCTACAGGACATTGGGCCCAGCGTCCTATATAAATGTCATACCTGGCAGATGAGGGCACCCTTCAGAAGCCAGTACCACAAGCCAAGAGCTCCTGGAATATGGTACCCATTTTCTGTAGAGTTCTCTCTCCTGGCCTATGGAACTTGCCAAGTGAATGGGGTCCTTTGGAGGTGGGCACTCTGCCCCCAGAGTTCTCACGTCATGGGGATTTCTCAGATCCCCTCTCTCAATGGTTATATGGAACATGGGAGACAAGGGAACCTGGGGAGGTTGGTACTACATCCAGAGAGCTCTAAGGGTTGGAAGTGCAACAACAGGGATCATTCCTTTTGTAAATTAAGGGTTAATTTTGTTGGTGTTACAATCAACTAGCCAAGACAGGATGGGTAGAGGTATTGCTTAGCAACCATGCAGAGTAGCATAATCTTCACAGAGGTAGCATATGCTCTGATTGGCTGTGTAGTTCTGAGGGAGTTTTCTCTCTGTGTTTTGTTGTCTGTGTCCCTGCTATGTACAAGACTTGAACTAAGAAAGACAAAATCTCTCTGTTTCTCTCTCTTCAAATTATACACTGTTTTTGTTCAGTAGTAGTGTTATTAGGACTTTTTCTCTCTGGACTTCATCTACATTATTTAACTGACCTTGCTGTCTCTAAGGACATGGCATTATGTCTCCTCAGAATACCCTCACTTAAGTTTTTAATGCACTTTGCGTTTGTAGTCCACAATTTTCTTACTCCTGAGTAACTTTCCCTAAACTGAAGCCCTCCAGATGTGTTGGCTTATAATTCCTTTCAGTCCCAGCCAGCTTGACCAATGGTCAGGGATGATGGGAGTTGGTTCAAAACATCTGGAAGGCATCAGATAGAAGGATGCCCCAGAGTGTTCCCAGCATAGACATGTGGACTATTAAGAAGTCACAATGTCACTTTATTTCACTCTGAAATAGCTCTCAGTCTACCTATGGCTTTATCTCTTTGGGACTCCCTGGGAACAGAGGGAAATTCTTTCCAAATAACTTGCATCAAAAAAATTAATCCTTACCTTCTGTTCAGATTCCTTTGTGACTAGCATGCAGTCTGCTGCTAAATTGCTCAATTGCCAGGAGTAAAAAGGTAGATATCGATGAGAGGTTTTTGTGGGTCTTATTTAGAAAACTTTGTTGTTTTACATTTTTGTTTTAATGGAACTGTGAATAAAATCCAGTTGTGCTGGCCTAGAGCATGATCTGGCAAAGAAGGGCCATGATTCTGCCCAGCTGCCATTCATGTCAAAAACCTTGCACTCAAGAGAGCATTCCAGTTGAATCTGTCCATGGTCATCATGGTCAGCTGTTATTATACTGGTATTGTGGAAGTATCACAGGTTATCAAAAGCATGGCAAAATGTCTCTTCTATTTAGCATTTGTTGCCTGAAAGTTGTATAGACATGGAACTTTGGCACTGTTTATGTGTCAAAATAGAGATCTTCCTAGAGACAAGTCTTTTATGTATGCACCTGCCCAGTTTGAGTCTGGTTTATGTTCCTGTCTCCTTTAGATCCAGATATTCTCTGTCCTTTAAGCTGGTCACTTCTCTGAAACAGTGATGAATTTCATGTTCCCAGATGTCCATGTGTTGCTGAGATTTGTAGCTCACCCTTTTCATCACCAAAGGACATTTATATGCTGTGTGTAGATTAGATTTTACATCTGAAACTAAACACGGCATTTTAAATTAAGTTCTCTCTTTTTCTCCCTCCATATTTGAGGCTGAAAATAATGCTACAGTGTGTAGTCCATCAAGTCTGGTACTTCTCCTGGTACTGACCCATATTTGTGCTGTCCATAGTTTATGGGCAGAGCATCTGTCTTTCAAGCAGAAGGTCCCAGGTTCAATCCCTGGCATCTTCAGGTAGGGCTGGGAGAGACTCCTGTCTGAAACCCCAGAGAACTGCTGCCAGACAATGTAGACATAACTGAGCTAGATGGACTGCTGGTCTGACTTGGTATGAGGCAGCTTCCTATGTTCCAATGTGCAAAGGAATAAGTTCTTCAAATTGAGCAACTCTTCAGGGGAAGGGCCAAAGCTAAGTGGTAGAACATCTGCCTTGCATGTAGAAGGTCCCAGATTGAATCCCTGACCTCTCCAGGTAGGACTGGAAGGGAACCATGTCTGAAATCCTTGGACAACTGCAGCTAGTCAGTGTAAACAATGCTTAGCTAGATGGACCAATGGTCTGACTCAGTATAAGGCAGCTTCCTGTGTTCCTATCTATAACCATATTGGGTTAAAAAAATCTTTAGGGCCACAATCATGCCAATGGATAACATTTCTATTATTATTATTTTTATTCTATGAGTCTGACAATTTTAAAGTTTATTAAAAGTAAGTGCATGATCAGAGCACAATCCTGGATGGACACACAGCAGAAAGAGCATGTACCATAGGGTTTTCTTACTCTTTATGGACAACAGTCTCCTTAGGATATATTGCAGGCTACATTCCCCAGTCCTAACCTGCATTCTAGCATACTCTGTGATGAGGCTCAACCAGCTTTTCTCAAATAGTGGGCCAGAGACCACAAGTGGGCCTCAGTCCACTTTCAGGTGGACTTCAGTGCCACAGCCTGCCCCATGATTGCCCTCTGATTATGTTAAACTCGGCCTCCAAATGCCACCATTTTGTGACTGGCTCCACAACTGCACCTTGCAACTTCAGCCCACCAGTTTTGTGGCTAGTGGGCCTCAGTTATTTTTAGCCCTCTCAAGTAAGCCCTGTAGGTAGATGGTATGAGAACCTCTGGGCTAGGCCATTCCATGATTTATGATAGACTAAAAAGAAAGTGGAGACTCTGGGAAGTGCTAGGAGACTCCTGGAAGAACCAAATTCTCCATTATATGTTGACAACTTGAGACTGACAGACAAATCATACTAATGTTGATCCCAGTTTTGAGTTGTTTGAGTTGATGTTCAAGTCCTTCAACATATAGATGCATCCTCAGTGACAAAAATTCAATGTGAAGAGCTATGTTTTGCTAGCACTGATGTGAGGAAGTGAAATTCTTCAGGGAATCTGCTACATGAGTACATGTGGTGCTTTAAAAACAAGAGTAAACATTCAAGTGCAATCAAGTAAGCAAAATAAGAATGGGTAGAGACACAAAGACTAAAAAAGAGAGAGAAAATGGGATTATTTATGTCATCTCCTTGGTGATTTTGTGACAGATATTTCAGGATTGGCAGTGTATGGAAGCTTCTATGCCAAGAGTCAGTTTCAGATGTGAGCTGGGGAAGGGTGATGTGCTGATAAAGTGCCTCTGATGGAACTCCTCTAACATTAATCCTCCTGAGATCAGCTTTACCCTATGGCAGTGAGCAGCAGCAGCAGCACCATCAACTGAGGCAGGTGGAACTGATCTCCACTAAACTACCCATAATGCCCTGATGTAGCATCTGTCTGGAGCACTGTGGCCAAATTAAAAATGTTTTTCTATCCATCCTATACTACCAGCAGGATGAGGGTGGGCCCAAAGAAGGCAGTAGCATTGCTTGGGCCCTTGTAGCTATTCTAAGACAGCAGATACTGATGCTCAATCTGTATATTCCTACTTGGCAGTGGGGAGAGGGAGTTCTTCCAGAGCTTGGAAAAGTTACTTTTTTGAACTACAACTCCCACCAGCCAAATCCAGTGGTCATGCTGGCTGGGGCTGATGGGAGTTGTAGTTCAAAAAAGTAACTTTTCCAAGCTCTGAGTTCTTCACAGGTATTGTGAAATTTAAGTGGAGACTTGAAAATATTAAATACATTTAAGAATGAAACTGCATATCTAGAAACAACAGCTGTGTCTTGACTTTTTCTTTCTAGTGACAACTGGAATGTCTTTTGGGGTATTGCTCCAAAGGGACCTCAGATCTTTGGCATGGGGATTGGGAGGGTCCCAGGGTCAGCTGTCAGAAGAAGGAGCTAAAAAACCTCCATGTTCAAGCACAAGCAATGCTCTGTATTTGTCCTAAAAACCTAATTTACAAAGTTGCTCTTGTTTGCCCACCATTTCTTAGTTTTAGGATAAGAGAACCTTACTATTCTCGTTTGCTAGTGGGAAGGATGAATCTGTCTTAAATGACTTCTCCTGATGCACAGGGAGGAAGTTCTTCATAGGGCATGAACTGGAGTTCATTATTTGTGCTTCCTAACAAGACTAGAGGGAGCCATTAGTCAGTTGGAATCCCCAGTTTCTTAAAATCAGCATTTCCACGTGCTTACTCATTTTGCCATTGGCTAAGACACAGGCAACTTAGAAGAATGTGATTGTTTCCCTGCTATTAGTTATCATTTCAGAATAAAAATAAAGACAGAGCTTCTTTATTTCAATGAAAACCATTATCTGGATGAAACATCAGTTCTTTTCTGAACTATATACACACCTGCATGTTGTATATGTCTGACATGTATGGACGTTATTTTGAAAGTATTGATTAATATTATCAGGAAAAAATACAAATATATAAAGAAAGGAATAACCTTGTCTTTATCGAGTACCTGCAAAACATGCTCAGGCATAATAATATTTTGTCCAAAGCAAGCTCTTCTAACCAGAAGCCTTACTGAAATGTCTCCTTAAATGTAAATGTACTGCATTCAAGTCGATTCTGACTTATCGTGACCCTATGAAGAGGGTTTTCATGAGGCTGAGAGGCAGTGACTGGCCCAAGGTCACCCAGTGAGTTTCATGGCTGTGTGGGGATTCGAACCGTGGTCTCCCAGGTCATAGTCCAACACCTTACACACTACACCACAATGGCTCCTTAGTTGCA
Organism: Rhineura floridana; assembly: GCF_030035675.1. Taxonomy (NCBI): domain Eukaryota; kingdom Metazoa; phylum Chordata; class Lepidosauria; order Squamata; family Rhineuridae; genus Rhineura; species Rhineura floridana. The sequence continues at coordinate 84,501,628 of NC_084487.1, forward strand.
TGTAATTGTAATTACAACCAAAAGAGCAAATTTTGAACTAGTCATATAAATCACTGCAGGGTGTACATTTTCTTGGTTTGTACTCCCTAATGTTTTCTTATCTTGTTGAGATAGCTATTATATTTATACACAGATCTTGCTTTTTACAAGCACATAGTTTATTTATTTATTTGTTACATTTATATATTGCCCCATAGCCAAGGCTCTCTGGGCAGTTTACAGCAATTAAAAACATTAAAAACAAATATACATTTTTTTTAAAAAAAAACACAATTTCAAAACACAATTTAAAAAAATTAAAAACAATTTTAGAACACATGTTAAAATGCCTGGGAGAAGAGGAAAGTCTTGACCTGGCGCTGAAAAGATAACAGTGTTGGTGCCAGATACACCGTGTCAGAAGAATCATACCATAATTTGGGGGCCACCACTGAGAAGGCCCTCTCCCTTGTTGCCAGACTCCCAGCTTCCCTCGGAATAGGCACCTGGAGGAGGCCCTTAGATGTTGAGCGTAGTGTTCGGGTGGGTTCATGTCGGGAGAGGCTTTCCATCAGGTATTGTGGTCCTAAGCCATGTAAGGCTTTATAGGTTAAAACCAGCACCTTGAATAGAGCTCAGAAACATACAGGCAGCCAATGCAAGAGGGCCAGAATTGGTTTTATATGTTCGAACTGTCTAGTCCCTGTTACCAATCTGGCCACTACATTTTGCGCAAGCTGCAGCTTCCGAACCGTCTTCAAAGGCAGCCCCACGTAGAGTGCATTGCAGTAATCTAACTTGGAGGTTACCAGAGCATGGACAACTGATGCCAGGTTATCCCTGTCCAGATAGGGGTGTAGCTGGGCCACCATCTGAAGTAGGTAGAAGGCACTCCGTTCCACCAAGGCTACCTGAGCCTTAAGTGACAGAGATGGTTCTAGGAGAACCCCCAAGCTACGAACCTGCTCCTTCAGAGGGAGTGCAAACCCATCCAGGACAGGTTGGACATCCACCATCCGGTCAGAAGAACCACCCACTAGCAGCATCTCAGTCTTGTCTGGATTGAGCCTCAGTTTATTAGCCCTCATCCAGTCCATTGTCGCAGCCAGGCACTGGTTCAGCACACTGACAACCTCACCTGAAGAAGATGAAAAGGAGAAATAGAGCTGTGTGTCATCAGCATACCGATGGCAACGCACTCCAAAGCTCCAGATGACCGCACCCAACGGTTTCATGTAGATGATGAACAGCATGGGGGACAGAACTGACTCCTGCGGAACCCCATACTGGAGAGTCCAGGGTGCCAAGCAATGTTCCCCAAGCACCACCTTCTGGAGCTGACCCGCCAAGTAGGAGCAGAACCACCACCATGCAGTCCCTCCCACTCCCAACTCCGCCAGTCTTCCCAGAAGGATACCATGGACGATGGTATCGAAAGCCACTGAGAGATCAAGGAGAATCAACAGAGTCACACTCCCCCTGCCTCTCTCGCGACAGAGGTCATCATACAGGGCAACCAAGTCTGTTTCCTTGCCAAAACCAGGCCTGAAACCCGACTGAAATGGATCCAGATAATCGGTTTCATCCAAGAGAGCTGGCCCGCAACCACTCGTTCAAGGACCTTGCCCAGGAATGGAACATTTGCTACCGGCCTATAGTTATTAAGATTTTCTGGGTCGAGGGAGGGTCTCTTCAGAAGTGGTCTCACTACCTCCTTTTTCAGGCAGCCAGGGACCACCCCCTCTCCCAGAGTTGTTATTGTTGTTGTTAGTATTATTCACATTATCTGTGGGATTATAAAAGAGATGGAACATTTGCTTTTTCTTTGTTTGCTGTAGCACATGCTCTCTGTGGCATGTACATATTTTCAATCTTAATGATTCACCTATGTAACCAGGTTAAGCACCTCCATTATTAACCTTTAAATTCAGATATGAGCCAGACCAAACAAGGATTTACGTTAAAGAAAACTAAGAATAAGGCTGGTCTCCACAAAAAAGAAAAAAAAAGTTGTTTCACTCAGTTAAACAAAGCAAGATTGGGTACTTTATCACTGGACCACATAGAAATGCATATTTTGAAATATATAGGTAACTTGCTATACCTTGATCTTAAACAAATCATGGTCTTAACATTTTGATGCTAGCATATGTCCATAACACAGCATTTTCAAAGCCTATAAAGGTGGGCGAGAGAAAATCCATGGCTGACACTTCGTAAGTCACACTGTTCTTGCACCAGCAAGGCAGAAAATGGGAATTTCACTTTTCAGCTTCTTCTCTTTCTCCTCATCTTTTGCTGCTTTTTGCTTTTAAAATAGTTTTCCTCTTAGTGGTTCCAGTACTAGGCTGGTGTACATTCCCCTTTCCCCAATCCAGGGGCATGTCCAGGGAAGGAGGGGGCTTTGGATCCAGCAGATCCAAACATAAGTGTGTACAGAGGTGGGCAAGGGAACTGTTAACCTGTGTGGATGAACCACAATCCCCAGATTCCCAACTTTCATTTTTTAAAAAAGGAGTAAGGGTTGTATTCATTGTAGCACTAAGAAATTAGTTCCATCAGTACAAGGATTTGTGCTTGCCAGTGGAACTCCCCCCTTCCACCCCCTAAATCTGTTCTAGGGGTTCTCCCATCTCTCCAGAGCAGATTTGGGGAAGGTGTGGGGTGTGCATGGGAAAGTCCTGTTGTGCTAGTGCTAAACCTTACACTGATGGGTGGCTAAGTTTCTAGCATTTGTAGATATCATGCAAAATGTTCAGGCACTAGTCTTCTATATTTCTTTCTGCAAGTAACAAGCCTGCTCTTCTCTTTCAGTGTTTTAATTTGTGCCTCCTCCCCTGAAAAACCTCTGTGGATGCCCATGGATCTAAAGTCTCCCCGACACACTCCCAGAATGCCTCCCTTTGCCCATTACCAAATGGCAGAGCGGCAACAGTAGTGAGAGTTTCTGCCTCACCAGTGACGACTAGGGGTGGAGTAGAAATCCAGTTTGGTTCACATTTTAAAGCGAACCTACCTAATTTGTAGTTCCCAAAACAATATGCGAATCGAAACACAACAACCCTTTGAAATTTGCACTTTTCTAAATTTGGGGGTGCTGTTCTCCAACAACAACAAAATGTACAAAAACACATATATCAGTGCCAATAACATACAAAAAGGCACTAGTAGGAAAAACTGCATATAAAAATGTGTGTATTAGGGGAAATGCACACTATTACATCTTCATGAGGCCTATTTTTAAAAAAGAAAAGGCAAACTGCTCCAGAAATGTGATGAACTGAACTTAACACTAAGAAACACTTACACCTACCCTGTGGAATTCCCTCCCCTTGAATATTAGGCAGGCGCCATCTCTGTTATCTTTTTGGCACCTATTGAAGACTTTCCTCTTTCAACAAGCCTTTTAAGCTGAGACCTTATCCCACTCTGCGTCTGTGTTGGAATTGCTTTTTAATATTTTTTTAAACCTTTTGTTTAAAAAAACAAACAATGTTTTTGACCTTTTTTTTCTTTTTTAAGTTGTCTTCAATGCTTTTCAAGATGTTTTGTTTAAATGTATTTTAAAGTCTGTTTGTATGATGTTTTAAAGTGTTTTTAGTGCTTTTGTCTGCCGCCCTGCACTCCTGCTGGGGGCAAGGGTGGGATATAAATCAAATAATAAATAAATGAATAAATAAATCAAATGAGAAACTGAAAGAAACCAAAATTAACAGATTCATCCACCGAGTGCTTTTTTGTGATGGTACTCACTGGCACAGAGTACCATCACCTCTTTTGTTGTTGCTGCTGCTGTCCATGGCAGCTGTTTTGTGCTGGCACCTACGGCACTTTTATCAAGATACAAGTACCAGCACCTCTTCTTCTTTTTTAACCAAAAAATGCATTGCAATTACCCCTAATGACAACTGATAACTAGCTGTTTCTCTCCATTCCGTCTTGGTCTTGGGAGGTTATGGAAGTCCTAAACCATTATTGTAGACCAGCGAGGGGCTGCATGTACGCTAACAAATTGAAGCATAATTCACACACACTTGAAGTACTGTTGACTGGAACCATGCTCAACCCAAGATAATGTTATATAGGATTACACCTGCCTCCCTTTTAAAAGAATCTGGTGCATAGCACAGGAGCCCTCTTGGATTTGTTTCTGTTGCTGCATGACAAATCTATGGCTTTTGCCCAGATTAGTCTGGTGAGCCAGCTACATCCTTTCCTGGAAGGGGCAGGCTTTGCTACAGATGCACATGCCTTGGTGACATCTAATGAGATTACTGTAATGTCCTCTAAGTGGGTTGCTTTCAAAAAGTGCCCATAAACTTTAATTGGTGGGAAATGTAGTGGCTAGAATGCTGCGGTTCTTATTCATAATATCTTCAAACACCTCTTTTGTATCAGTTTCATTGCTTTCACCTGCTCCAGTCATCAAGGGAAGCCTTGCTCCATGTTCCAGCCCCAGCTGACGAATGGCTGATAGGCAGAAGAGAGAGGCGTTCTCCATGGTGACACCCAGGGTTCACCATGTATCAAGGTACTTTTAGCTAATTCCCTCGCTTTCCATAGTAAGTGAAGTAAATGTTGCTTGCATGGGGATTTGTTCAGTGTATTCTCTGAAGAATTTTGGTATCTTCTATTCTTCAGCTTTTAACAGATGTAATACTGCTGTTGTTAAAATAATATTTTTGTTCAGTTATACGTCTTCTTGGTAGTTCTTCTGATTATGATTAGCCTCGAAGATACCTGTGGGGATGAAAAAGCTGGAGTACAAATATCTTAATGAATGAATGAAAGTAGAACTGACGTATCAATTTATTGGTTCCTCCTTGTGGTAAGGACCTGTGTTCTTATCCTCCGTAAAGCACCATAGACCTTATCATCCACCAGGGAAGCCAGGGATTGCCACAGAAGTGATTGCCTACTATGTATTTGCACAGTTTCTTTTAATCCTCCTCTTTATTACCCCTAATTTTGGCTCTTGGTTTGATTATCCACCTGGAACATATCCTTTGCAATTTATTTCCCCATATTCACATTCAAATTGGCAGCTCTTCTTGAAATATATAGTCCCAACAATGGAGACCTGGAGTGACATTTGCTCTGGCTCATTTGGATTTTATTTTATTGTGTTTTGCTCAAACCTGAGTTTTGCTGGCATTGTGAATCTCCTCCTATTTAAGAGTTGTTGTTATTGGTTTAAACTGAATCAATAAATGATAAATGCTATGGCAAACAAGGAGAGAAAGATGAGTGACAGAACAAAGTTTCAAAACTCTGATAGAAAATGAAAAGGCAGGGCTAATAAGTTAGAATGAGTCTGGAGGCAGAGAATTGAAGATAATCATCATTTGGATAAGCATGTCTTTGGGGCGAATGAGAAGAGCTGACATCACTATGGGGGCAAAACTTAATACTGTAAATCTTGATAGGCAAAGATGCTGGGGGGAGGTGGGATAAGAATAGTAGGGTTTGCAACACCCTTCGGAAGGAGAAGGATTAGCTATAAACTATTTAAGAAGCCCCATACAGCTCCTTAGGACTTATGGTAATTAGTTCAAGAAGTACAGAGAAGTGCAACACAGCAGGGAATGCATTTACTGCTCTAAGCTACTTTGGGTGCACTTACACAACAAACTCTTGATAGCATGGTACTAAAACTAAAAATAAAAATCCAGACTTTGGCAAGCGACTAATCATTGGGAATCTGTATTTCTATGAAATGATATTATGCACAAAATATTTTTTTTGATAGGATTTAAAATTTTATTTGTACAGTTTCATGGCTGAGTGGGATTCTTTCAAGCACGTGCATTTTCATTGAACTAGCTTTTGGGGATCGAGGCAAGGACAATGTTAAGTAAAGGCCTGGAGTCATCAGTATGGCAACAGACAAAAACACGGTTTTGCATTTATAAATAATGTGGCTGTGGTTGGGTGGGGCCCTGAATGGCAATGGCTAGTTGTGTGCTCATTTGAGAAGTGAGCAAGTCAGTGAATGTACTCCAAATTGTCTATACGAAATTTTCTGCACATAAAGAAAAATCTGGACTGTGATTCTAAAGCTGCAATCCTTTATTCCTATACTTACTTGGAAGTGATTCACATTAAACTCAGGCCTACTCAGCCATTTGGAACAAATGTGTGAAGGGCCCTTGAGAATGAATTAACTGCCCCCCTGCCCCCGCCCCCCTGCTAGATGCTGGTGCATGAGCTAAAAATGTCGAACGTCTGGCATGAAATCAGTTATCGGTTTGAAGATTATGTACATCTGTACATCCTATGTATATAGGCACCTTTCAGATTGATGTCAATAGCTTGTGTTCAGAGGGACTGATTATACCAGGACTCTCAGGCCCAGTGTTTGGTTAAGGGACATGACCACTAACAGTTAGGGTGCATGTCTAGCTGTGGTGTTCTGGAGAGTCCCTTCACACATCCAGTAATCATTGGTGCCCAGCATCTGAAGAGGGTAATGCTTACTTCTGAGCAATCACATGAAGAAAGAGGATGTAAATGCTTGCACAACATCTGTGCGGGGGATCTCTGGAATCTCAAGTATTTGGTTTAAGGATGCCAGAACACTAACCAGCTTGACTCACAAACCTACCAGTCATTACAAATTAGAAGTGTCCTCTAGATTCAGATGAATCCCAAGCCAAGGCAGGATGCCTTAGAAGGATTTGGGGGTTGCACAAGGTGAAGAGGGGTCTGTATAAGCTACACAAGTTGGAGCTATGACCCCTGAAGTGCTTAGTGATACTTTGGTAATCCAGATGTTAAAAAATGCTGCAAACAAGTGAATATTAAAAGTGAAACTATGTATCTAAGCCTACCATATAAGGTGGAGGTGGGAACCTCTGGTCACTGGGCCAATCATGGCCCTTCAAGGGGTCCCATTTGCCCCTGAGGCTGTTTTCCACAAATCATACCCACCTACCCATCAGCTGATGTCACTAGTGTAACAAGAGAAGGCAGCACAATTTAATCTCCACTCATCAGCTGAACAGGGATTACAACTCTGTGCAAAAGTGGCCTTTGAAGACTTTAAAACAGTTCCTGGGCTCTCTCGTTTGCTCAAATGGGAGTGCAGGGGATATCTTAAAGCCTTTCCAAGTTTCCCCATGCTTTCCTTTTAAGTTTCCCAACAGCAGTGACTTAAAAGGGATGGGGAAGAGACTTGTAAAAGCCTATTCCAAGTCTCCTCATGTTTTCCTTTTAAGTTTCTTAGAAAAGGCCTTTGCAAGTCTCCCCCATTGCCCATTAAGTTCCTGATCTTGGAGACTTCAACAAAGCACAAGGGATTTTGACAGGCAAGTGGACTCATTCACCTCTCAATCATGCAATGTCATAATGGCATGTGATTGACAGGTGGCCCTGTGAGGCTTCCTTCCCTGGCTCTCCCTGTCAGGCTCCTACCTGCTCGTGGTTACTGCCTGTCTCTAGGCACCACCAGGGACTCCACCAGTCCGGACCGTCCTCTCTTATAGTTTCTCTCCCCGCTCTAGCACAGATCTCAACAGATCCCCCTGCTAGGCAGCACCACCAGTCACGTCCTATGACCAGTATTCCCAGAGACTCTGCCTGAGTCTCCCTCAATCTGGTTACCTCTGTGACTGAGTGCTTAAGCTGTCCCCAATCCCTTTGATTTACTCAGACTGCTTATAATTCTGGTTTGCTCTGAATACTTGTGGTGTTATTCTTCCCTTCCCCGCTGCCACCATATTATCCTTCAGCCTTGGTATTTACCTCACCCTCCCTTCTGGTCTGTGAAACCCCAGCCAAGGATCAGGCCTTTGGTAAACCAAATTAAGTATTTATTAAATAACACAGATAACAAGCTAACAAGATTTCTTCATAAGGCACATAAGCATATGGTTTTATCTAATACTAATCCGAACTCCACCCCCCTCCTTCTCCACTCTCTCCTGGTAAACCACTCTCTCAAACCCCACCAAGCAACCCACTCTTTCTCTTCTCCCCCCAGATTCCACTCTCACTCTTCCTTTTATACGTTCAGCCATTTTAAACACTCAGCCAATCATCCAGCATTCTGCTGCCCATTCACTCCCCCTCCTCTTTCACTCCACTTACCATGTATCTTCTAAACAACCAACACTCACCATATATACATTAATATAAGAACATCACAGGCCCCACCCACTTGTCAAATTTAGCCCACAAGGTCAAGCTCTACAAGGGCCATACAGCCAAAAAAGCTCCACATCCCTGATATGAGGAAAACTCCAGGGGGGGGGGAAGAGAGGAGAAAGCAGCATTGTATATTGTATGTCTCCAGGTTAAGGAAAAGACCAGAATCTGGAGGAAGAGAGAAGGTTCTTTGTGATAGACAGGTCTAGCTTATTTTCAGTGATTTTATCAGCACTGTCCCATTCCAGTGTTTTATGTCTCTAAGCTTAGGGGAGATGCCAGGATGGGGAGGGCAGAAAAAGAGATCTGTTGTGATTGACAGATCAAGCTTATAATCAGAGAGAATATTTCTATACAAAAGGCAAATTCCTTTTAGTCTTTTCACCCCATAATTCAATTTTAAAGATGCCTAGCAAAGTCCTTGGACCTATTTGTCTGAAATTTGCCTGGTTTCTTACCCAGGCTCACCTCTCTCATGTCTGCAATATTCAGACCAATTGCCCGCAAAAGATATGGGGTATTAAATCATTCCTTTTTTACCCACAATAAAACTATAACAGCTTCTCTTGTAGGAAAACCACTACAGCTTTCCTTCTGAAATTTGGCAAGACTCATGCCCTCAAAAGGGAAAGCATGCCTGCAAATATAATCCAGTGTGACCCCGAAATCAAAGGAAATACACTTCCTTAAAAAAAACTCCCCACCCCTACAAACATTAAAGGTGCACAGCACAAACGTTCCAGGATATGCTAGAAATTTGGCAGACTTAATTCACTCTTGAGGGATTAGTATGCCTGCAAATTCCAACCATTTCTGTCAAAACGTAAGAAAGTTATAGCCATTTTTCTGATTCCTCAGTAGTGAAGGGGGAGCAGACTTGGACAGAACTCAAGCACAACTAAAGCACCTTAGGCCAAGGTCGGCTGTTTCCTGGAGCAATGAATCAGGGACTGAACTGAATCTTTTGGTCAGTGCACACTGTTACTGCAAATGACACTGTGCATCTCATTTCCTGCCAGGCAATCATGGGGCTTATAGTTCATCATTTAAAGAGTGGAGAACAGTCAATTATCTCACCTCCTGAGCTGATCGGCATGAAGAGGGGGAGGTTGTGTGCTGTCTATTGGCAGATTTTCTTTTAAGACCAGCTGAAAACCTGATTAGTAAGCACACATTCTTATTAATGAAAAGAGATGTTATGAATAATATCTTTTGTATTCTTGAATAACACCCACAAAACTTGAGGGGCTGTATGGAACTACTATTACAGAATCATAGGATAGCAGAGATGGAAGGGGCCTATAAGGCCATTGAATCTCCTCATTGTGCAGTGTGATCCTATTCATTGCTAAAGGCCATGTTGAGTCTAGGAGGATCACATACATTTTCTCTTCACTCTGGCACAGTACAGATACTAGTCAACTGAGTTATACTCACACATCTACATGGCAAGAGCATGACAAAAAGCCAGAAACGAGCCTGGCAGGAGATAACGTGGAGTGGGCAGGATAGTTGATATCCTTCCTACCAGCCTTGGTTCAGAACTATTGCTGACTAGGGATGTAAGAAGGTATCATGTTCTGTTCTGCCATGTATTCATCACATGCAGCACTGTTTCCATTCCACTGCAATTTGTCTTCTGGCAAACTATGTGTTGTTAGTCTCACTGTCCACTGTATCACTGTTATTCCACCCCATTCATTTCAGTGCAAAGGAAACACAATATAAATTGAGGAAAATGATTGTATTGTATTGTTCATGGACAGAAAGCAATAATATCAGTGAATATTAACTGTATTCACTGGATTGATTTCCATTCCAGACATGGGACCAATAAGCAAACACCAGCAATTTCTGCTCCTGTTTCTGTTGGTATTCTCTGACATCCTTGCCTGGGAGTTAGTATATTGAATTCAATGGGACTTACTTCCAAGACTGAAGCAGGACATTCTTTTCATTTTTACACAGAAGCAAGTCCCACTGAGTTAAATGATGCTTACTCCTTAGTAAGTGTGTTTAGGATTGCAGCCAAAGAACAGGCATATCAACCAAGCATTACAAAATCAATGTTATTGTTATTTTTAAATAAGAGTTGCCAGTTGATACAATGCTAGGTGAGTTTCTCCTAAACTTTCAACATAAAAAGACCATGTTAATTAATTTGATATTCTGTGTTGAGTGTGCAAAATTTAAATCTTCGCAGAGGGATCGAAACAGGGAAAGCTGAAGACATATGATGAATGACACTGAATGTAAGGTCAGAATCAAGATCATCCAAGCTAATGGGAAATATCATTCAAAGCTATAGCAAATGAGCCTTATGCACATTAGAAATTGCTGATATAAGCCTGGAAACTATCTTGACTGTCAAGGGATATGTGCTTCATTTTCAGTGTTTGATTGTTCATATAAATATTTAATGAAAATATTATTAGAATATTCAGTTGATGAAATAAACTCCTGGTGGTTGCAGCCAACATAGCTGATTTAGTATTCCCTAAGTGAAATGACAAAAATTTGCACATGACACAAATCTTAAGAGATATTTTGTACTGTCACATTTGTTCTGTTTTAAGGCATCATTGCTACACTTACTTATGGCTATTTAATGGGCCTTGATGGCCAAAATATGACTATAGTTTGATATGACTGGATTAGAATTACCTTGGTTCACCTTCATTAAACTGCACTATTAATGCAGCCCTCACAATACATATAGTTGTTGCTGTTGTTGTTATATGCCTTCAAGTAGATTACGATTTATGTTGACCCTACGAACCAGTGACCTCCGATAGCATCTGTTATAAACCACCCTGTTCAGATCTTGTAAATTCAGGTCTGTGGCTTCCTTTATGGAATCAATCCATCTCTTGTTTGGCCTTCCTCTTTTTCTACTCCCTTCTGTTTTTCCCAGCATGATTGTCTTTTCTAGTGAATCATGGCTTCTCATGATGGGTCCAAAGTATGATAACCTCAGTTTCATCATTTTCGCTTCTAGCGATTGTTCTGGTTTAATTTGTTCTAACACCCAATTATTTGTCTTTTTCACAGTCCATGGTATGTGCAAAGCCTCCAACACCACATTTCAAATGAGTGGATTTTTCTCTTATCCACTCTTTTCATTGTCCAACTTTCACATCCATACATAGAGATTAGGAATACCATGGTCTGAATGATCCTGACTTTAGTGTTCAGTGATACATCTTTGCATTTAAGGACCTTTTCTAGTTCTCTCATAGCTGCCCTTCCCAGTCTTAGCCTTCTTCAGATTTCTTGACTATTGTCTCCATTTTGGTTAATGATTGTGCCAAGGTATTGATAATCCTTGACAAGTTCAATGTCCTCATTGTCAACTGTAAAGTTACATAAATCTTCTGTTATTACTTTAGTCTTCTTGACGTTCAGCTGTAGTCCTGCTTTCGTGCTTTCCTCTTTAACTTTCATCAACATTCATTTCAAATCATTACTGATTTCTGCTAGTAGTATGGTATCGTCTGCATATCTTAAATTATTGATATTTCTCCCTCCAATTTTCACACCTCCTTCAACTTGGTCCAATCCCGCTTTCTGTATATGTTCTGCATATAGACTATTATTATTATTTATTATTTATTAAATTTATTCGTCACCCATCTGGCTGGTTTCCCAGCCACTCTGGGTGATGTACAACATAAAAACATATAATTCACATTAAAACCTTAAAATCCCAACAATAAGACTAAAACCTAACCCGCCCCAAAAGCCTGCCTGAAGAGCCAGGTTTTCAAGGTCTGGCGGAAGTTCATCATGGAGGGAGCATGGGGGATGTCATTTGGGAGGGAGTTCCACAGAGCGGTTGCCACAATTGAAAAAGCCCTCTCCCTAATTCTCATCAGTCTAGCTGTTTTAACTGGTGGGACGGAGATAAGGTCTTTTGTGGCTGATCTTGTTGGGCGGCAACGTTGATGATGCTGGAGGCACTCTTCCAGATAGACTGGACCAAAACCATGCAGGGTTTTAAAGGTAAAAACCAACACCTTGAATTGGGCCCGGAAAGCAACTGGTAACCAGTGCAACTCTTTCAGCACTGGAGAGATGTGGTCTCGCTGGTGGCTACCCTTAATCAGGCAAGCCGCCGCATTCTGTACCAGTTGCAGCTTCTGGACCATTTTCAAGGGTAACTTCATGTAGAGCGCATTACAGTAGTCTAGGCGAGAGGAGACCAGGGCATGTACCACCAATGGGAGCGGATGGTTTGGAAGGGAGGGGCGCAGCCCTCGTATTAGATGGAGTTGATACAATGCCGCCTGGCTCACAGCCGAGACCTGAGCCTCCATGGACAGCTGGGAGTCAAGAATGACCCCCAGGCTGCGGACTTGGTCTTTCAGGGGCAATTGTACCCCATTAAGCACCAAGTTAACATCCCCCAACCTTCTCTTGTCTCCCACGAACAGTACCTCGGTTTTGTCAGGGTTCAGCTTCAGCTTATTCCTTCCCATCCAGCCACTCACCGAATCCAGGCACTTGGACAGAGTTTCCACAGCCAACCCTGGTGAAGACTTAAACAAGAGATAGAGCTGCGTGTCATCCACATACTGATGGCATGGCAGCCCATATCTCCTGATGATAGCTCCCAGCGGCTTTACATAGATGTTAAATAACATCGGGGAGAGGATGGAACCCTGTGGCACCCCACAAATGAGAGGCCATGGGTCTGAAACCTCATCCCCCAGTGCCACTCTCTGGTACCTATCAGAGAGGAAGGAGTGGAACCACTGCAGTACAGTGGCCCCCTATGCCCACCCTCTCCAGGTGGTCCAGGAGGATGCCGTGGTCAACGGTATCAAAAGCCGCTGAGAGATCCAGGAGGACAAGGAAGGTGCATTTGCCCCTATCCAATGCCCTCCTCATATCATCCACCAAGGCGACCAAGGCCGTTTCAGTCCCATGTCCAGGCCTGAAGCTGGATTGAAATGGATCAAGATAATCTGCTTCCTCCAAGTGCGCTTGCAACTGCTTTACCACCACCCGCTCCACCACCTTGCCCAGAAATCGTAAATTTGATTAAACAAGTAGGGTGATAAAATACACCCCTGTCTCACACCCTTTCCGATTGGGAACCAGTCAGTTTCTCCATATTCTGTTCTTACAATAGCCTCTTGTCCAGAGTATAGGTTGTGCATCAGGACAATCAGATGCTGTGGCACCCCCATTTCTTTTAAAGCATTCCATAGTTGTTCATGATCTACATAATCAAAGGCTTTGCTGTAATCTATAAAGCACAGCGTGATTTCCTTCTGAAACTCCTTGGTCTGTTCCATTATCCAACGTATGTGTGCGATATGATCTCTGGTGCCTCTTTCCTTTCTAAATCCAGCTTGGATGTCTGGCACTTCTCGCTCCATATATGGAACAGATAAATAGATTATGTGACTGTGACTTGAGATAGTGCCTGATTATTGCATATAAAGTATGACTGATATCATCCTTCATTTAACAACTATTATATTTTTGGAGGGCATGCTAAGTTGATTGTAATATAATGCCAATTTTCCATAATAAAGGATTTGAGGAGATCTGTTATAGCGATAACATTGTGGTACACATATTACCTCCCTGTAGCTTGTGACATCTGGATCTTCCGATCTGTGTAAGGTAGTAGGTTAATTAAAGTACAAGATTAAAACAGATTTTTGAGCCCTTCAACTGCTGCAGAAATGACCAAAACACACTGTTACATACAACCACAGCGGCAACTGGAGTTTTGCTTTTGCTTCCCACAAACTTCTGTCAGAGCTCTTAAGGATAATCTTGTTCTCTTTTCTAGAATGATGTGTCAAACATCCTGATCAAGAGGTTTCTGCAGTTCTTTTTAGGAGTTGTCAGTCCTGCAGTCTCTTCCAATGCACCCGAAGTGCAAAGTTGTGAATGGCTCACACATGTATAATGGATGCTTTTCTCCATAATGTACATGGATGAGAGATGCCTGATCCTTTCTTGCAAATAGGCTCTCACAACAGTGCAAAGCTTGCCATGATAATACAATATAGGGCAGTTTTACATTTGTAGCATGTCTTTAACCAACAACCAGCTCAGACATCCTGTTTGCTTTCAAATTAGCGCAGGACAGGTCCTTGACGAATAATATATATATAGCATAAAGAAGGCCGAGTAGACATGTCTACTGGAAACCAAAGTGCACATTTTTGTCTTTTTTCCCTTTTGAAACAGAAGCCTCTCTGCCATATTGCAACCTGCACTTAACGTCTGCTCAGTTTCCAGAATGTTGCTATGTAGCATTGGGTATTGTTGATGGTGGTGGGAGCACTGTTCTTTCAGAAACACAAACACAAATCTCCCTTTGGCAAGTGGAACAAGATGAGTGTCTGTATGTGTGTGCATGTGTGCATGTCAAAAGGGAGGCTTGGTACTGATTCTTGGTGTGAGATAGGTGTATTTACAAATGCCACTACTGTTCATCTGTGAAATACTGAAAAAAATATGTCCTAAAGCTAGGATTGAAAACCTGTGGCCCTGCAGAAGTTGTTAGATGACAATTCTGCATTGACCATTCTGTCTAGAGTTGATGGATGTTGGTAACCAACAACTTCCAGAGGGTCACTGGTTTCCAGTGTCTACACTAATGTATGCCATTCACAATTGATTTGCCAAGTGTATATTTGTACTTGTATCATAACTTAGTGGGTTTTTGTAAGTGTGCGTTGACCCTTAGGCAAGAGGTGAATCCAATTATTTTCTCCCTGCCTAAGCTTCCTTCTTGTCTTATGCATGAAGATTACCTGACAAGGCACTTAGTAAATACAAAGCCATCTTGGCATATTGAAGTTGCATGGGTGCAAATGAGGAATCTAGATTACTAGTTAACACAGACGATTTAATGATTTATTGTCAGCAAGGATATAAATAGAACAGTAGTGGAATATCGAGCATGAATGTGACTTATTACAAAATGAAAGGGAGATATAATCATTTTCCAATGGCATATTTCATATAAAGGTGGAGAATATGTCATTTATAATTGCCTTTCATTCTCAGCTTCCCTGGTGCTTTATAACTTAGCCAATGTGCAGTCACTGAAGCACACACTCACTCCTGGAGAGGAACATGGCAGCTACTTTGCTTCCACATGTTGATTATTATGACCTTTTTGTGGTTATTTGTCTGAAATGTAGATAGTGGAGAAATCCAGCTACCAGGAGACAGGCAGAGACCTTCTGCAGTGGCACATGACTAATTTCTTATTTATCCCATACAGCAATTGCACAATAGTATCGGTGATGAAAAATTACTGTGTGTTGTAACCTGAGTCAGTCTTTGAGACAGGACGCAGTATGCTCAGCTGCTCTGTGTTGTGTGTTCTCAATGGATTATGTACAGCTCACCTTTGCTACAGCGGAAACTGCTTTAGAGAGACTTGGGGGGGTGTCCTCCTGTGATAACTATAAACTGATTATATATCCAAGTTGCATCACATTGGTTTTGGTTTCTATGTTTGCTGAACTCATGTTAGGAGATGGGAAGGGTACCCATGAAATCTTTCAAAAGAGGGTTCCTGTGATTTGTGGATGCAGGAATGAACTGGACAGTCCGCTCACCACTACATGGTAGCCTCTGGAGTGATTGTCCATATACCTGATATAACTTCCTGGGTCACTGTTAGGAACATAGGATGCTGCCTTATGCTGAATCCAGACCATCAAGGTTCATCTAGCTCAGGATTGTCTTCACTCTCCAGGATTTCAGCTACTGGAAGATCCTCCATCACTGAGCTACTGCCCTTCCACTATTTGATCTCACACCGTAGCTATTTAAAATCAGTTAGCATGCTGCTGCTGTGCTAGGTTCACTGCTAATCTTTATCTGCCACACAGCTTTCACTGTGCACTTATCCTGAAGCACTCACTAGTGGTTGTCTCTGTGTCAAACTACACTCTGTGTTAATCACATGGTTTGCCCTTAGGTGCAGAACTTTTCTTTCACAAGCCAGCAGAGAGCCCCCAATTGGATCAGGATCTTGGTGTAAGATATGCGGGGTGTAAACCAGTTGTCCCTGGCTGAAGGTTTGATCTGGATTCTACCCTCTTTGCTGTTTCTATGGTGGGGGGAGTTCCCATTGAAGCTAACTGAAGCTTCCCACTTCCATTCAAATAGTAGGCATTGCATGGGGAAGTGTTAAATCCTGTCTAGTAATATTCTAGGGTCCTGATCTAGATGGGGGGGCATGCCTGCTGTTTGTGAAATCTAAATCCTGCACTTGATTCAGTTAGGGTATAGTTAATTAGGCTGTTTATTTACCAAATATAAATATATATAAGGCTCCTGGAACAAAAGTCTTCATGGTGAACCCAACCTGGACAAAGCAGCGCAAGGCTTAGAGATATTAAGTAGTCATTTCTATTAACTTTAATGCATCTACTCTGAGTAGGGCTAGCATTGGATACCACCCATAGAAATGTATTTATATGAAGGAAAGCAGATCTCTTCAACTTGGAATTCTGAGCAGACCAAGGAAGTAAGAGAATCAGTTCAAGGACCTTTCCCAGTGGCAACACCTTTTCCTTCTTGTTTTTTAGGCTTCACTCGCATCAAGTCTAGGGGCGTCAGAGAACTCCAACAAAAACAGAAATGGGAATGGAAATTGATGTTCACATATTTGTTCCATATCTGGAACAGAAAAAAAAATCCAGCAAATATGATCGGTATTTGCTACTGTGGTTGCTTTCAGTCCACAGATTATATGAAATTGATTATATTTCCCCTCCATTTGCATTACATTTCCTTTGCACTGAAATGAATGGGGTGGAATAATGTAATAACAATGTAATTACATAATTTATATAATTAAATTATGTATGTTATGCAATTTTGCCACAATGGACAGCAATTCGAATAATGTTTTGGCAAAAGACAAGATGCAGTGGAGCGGATTCAGTGCTGCATAGAATGAATATGAGGTAAAATAGGAAATGATGCCTTCTTACATCCCTAGTCAAGTCACATCCATCTGTCATCTCCACTCTGTTGTCATCAGTCACACAGGCCAGGTGCAAAGATGATATTCCAACTGTCTAAAACTGATTATATAGTCTCTTATATTGCTGAAAGCTGCTTTTCATATTTCAGCTTAAGACCCAGCAACACTTTAAGTCACTCCCAGATTTGCAAACACCTTGTCAAAATGGTCTATGCTGGGTACCAGATCCAAGACAACACACACATATTTGTAGCATTGTTTCCAGAGTCTGGATTCACATATCCACCTCTTAGTTAGTCATGTGCATTAACCCCTCCGACATGATCTCTTCAGATGGATCCTGGAATGTCTGAGTGTCATTCAACCTTATTTTTTTCTCACATGGCTCATAGGAAAACAGGTTTGGATTTGTGGCTTTCTCTCGCTCTTCACTATCACCTCCTAACAAAAGCTGCAGTAAAGCCATCAAAATCATTGTGCACGTTCAACAATATCTTTTAACATATCATATGAAATATTTTCTTGAAATGCTACTTTCTACTAACATTTCAGATTTTTTTGAAAAAAAAATTAATTTCAATTTTGTAATGTAATATAAACTCTTTTGGTATATCATATATAGACTCTTATGGTGTAGCATGTTTAGAGGTCTTGGTGCATAGAGAGCTAACTGAAGATGATTTATTTTCTTTTTTCCAGGTAAGTAGAAAATAAACCATAAAGTACAAAGCAACAGAACAATAATCACCCTAATACATCCCTCCATAAAAATCCATGTGATATAGGAGCAGAAGATATGTTGGATTCATCTCCGGTCCATTGTATGAACCCATGCCATTGACCTAAAAAAAAATCCTCAGTTCTTTTTGCTACCTTAGTTTGTTTTGAGAGTTTTTCTAAACAAACAAAGCAAGAAACAAAAAAAACTTTACCATATTAAACTAAACCACTCTTGTGTTGAGCCTTCTTCATCAGACTTCCAATGCCTTGCTCATCACTTGTCTAGAGGAAAGATTTTCCTTATATGGTACATCTATATTTTGACTATCATATATTGTTAACAATGCTGCAAGAAAGGGTTGTAAAACCATGTGGTGGCTTATTATTTGACTGAATTCTGTGAAGATTTCCCTCCCCTTGCCAAAAAAGCTTGTATGATACCAGTTCTTCCCTAACAACACAAATTTCCTTAATGCTCCTGAAAAATGTATTACTGTGCATATTTATGTCTGCACATAATGATAATGTGAAGCTGAGTAGTCAGTACACTAGCAGAATCCTATATCCCCCCACCATGAGGAATAAAGATACAAGATGTTATGGGAATAACTGAGCCGCAGCTTTTTTTTAACTTATATAGATTATGAGTAAACTAATAGAACTATGTTGGCAACAGCCTAACTCAGGAGCAGGTATGCTAATTTTAAGGTGAGAGCTGGGAGGAAATATCTCCTGCTATCTACCTTACTTGGATGTTTCCACCCTAGTTCTAAGCAATGGACCTGTCCATTACTCATCTGAGCATTTCTTCATTTGTACACCACCTGGCATGTTCAAAGGAGAGGTTCCTATCCATTATTCTTGAACTCTATTGGGCTCCTACTGGAAGAAAGGGCGGGATATAAATCTAATAAATAAATTCTAAAATGCAGAAGTGTCTACATCTAGGTCTTGGCCCTGACAGTGTATCTATGCTAGTACTGCACATCCCAGGTAGACAGTGGTGTTAACATTGAGGTGCTGCACATTAACACACTGGATTAAAAGATGGGGTAAGAGACTATGAAGGGCTTTCCATGGAGGAAGTGCTTTGTTCTGGCTTCCATATGCAAGCTGTGTCACTAAAATGGGTTCTGCAGACCCACAAAGAGTTAAATTATAGCATGATGAAAAAGAGGCTTAGAAGCCATTAATGTTAGAGCAGGAGATGAGGTTAGTATTCTTTTATAGTGTAAATTGCAAAACTGTGTTTTGCCCAGTTTACAGAACTTGCGGCTCTTTGTAGAAACAAAGGGAGTCCATCAGAAAATAATTTCCTGCTCAAAAATAAAATGTCCATATCTGTGTGACAGAATCTTAAATTGCCATGTTTGATGGCCAAAACGTTCTGCACAAAGTAAATCAATGAGAAGCAATTCATAATCCATTCTAAAAGCAATAGCTCAGCAATGTGTATATTCTGAGGCCAAATCAATAAGAACAAGACAAAAACATAAGTAAATCTGAAACGGTTTGAGAACAATGGATTAACAAATAATCTTGTTAAGGAAAATGGAATTAAAACAAACAGATTTCAGAATGGTCTGCCTCTTTTGCCACTCATGCATAAGCTGAAAAAATAACTTTGAACAATGAAGAAAATCTAACATCTGGTTGAAGACTTCTGTGGGCAAAACTACACATTATTCTCAGTTGCATGCAACTTTCAGCAGCTTAAAAGAAGAAAATAAATGTAACCATTGGGAACTGCAATACTGAGCCATGCTTGAGGAATTGTGTATGGAGAGGGGGTGGACTGCTTAATCCTTCCCCCCATGCTGTTTTCCACTTCAAGATCTGCAGACTGTTCCCCAGCCCCCAGGTTGAAGCCCCCCACCTTTTTCTCCTGTCCCCATGAGACCATCAAGAGAAGAGGGAGGATGTGGCAGTGGGTGCTGCATCTCCTCTGGGGTCCTTGCCTAGATGGGACCACTTGGCGGAAAAGGAGAATCTACCGAGGGGCTGGAGTTCCTGTTTCCACCTTCGGTAGCATGACCTTCCCCTTCTCTTGTGTCATGAACATTTGTTGGGAACCTTGGGGCTTGGAAAGGGGGGACAACAAATGCAAAGGTGGTGGTGGGACACTCTACTTGTGTAGTGTCATGACCCTAGAATATTTCAGTGACAGTGAAACAGCTGCATGGGCTACCAATCTGTTTCCAGACTCTGCTGGTTTTGACCTATAAAGTTCAAACTACTCTTGTCCCGATTATCTCAAGGAATGTATGAAATCCACCATCACACCACTGCTAAGATTTAAGGTCTATTAACAAGGCTTTCTTAAAAATACCATTTTAGATGGACGCCAGGTTTCTGTTGAACTCTGCAGTCATTGGTCTGCACTCAAAAAAGGTCTAGGTCATGGCTATTGGCCATGGTTGCTGCGGCTGATAGGAGTTATGGTTCAGCAACATCTGAAGGGCCAAAGTTTCCCCAAACCTGGTCTATGTGACTGCCTCTCTTCTGGAAGCTTGTTATGACTTTCATTTTCTGTTATATTTCCCCTTTTCTGCTAACTCCCCCCCCCTCTCTTTGTTTATTGGCTTTACTTTTATTACCATTTAAATAAAAATAAATTGTGATGTGTTACAGTTTTTATATTGTATACCACTTTGGGAACTGATACTAGAAGGGGATATATATGGGAATATATATATATGTCAATAAATAGATTTATCATTACTGCATACAAATGCATTTCCCAGGCACTGTCATCAATATTCATATGTGTTAAAATTCAGAGCTATGTGTTTCATAATGCATAAGAAAAAGCTGGAGTTTGGTATGCATATCCATTTACAACAATTAGAAAACAACAAAGCCCTCCCCCAAGTGCTTTTCTTTAAGTCTGATGACCTACATTTGCAACATTTCAGCAGGAAACATGAAAGCCATATTGCTACAAGTAAGCTAATTTAATCAATTAATCATGTCTAAACAGACTCAACTAGCTAAAACGTTTTTGATAGAGTTATGATCTATTTAAGTAATGTCATCTAAATTTCATTAATTTTTTAACCTTCATTAATTCCTAATTTTCAGGTTGCAAATGTTTTTTCACACAGTTCTGGCATTATCAAATTGTACTTGTCACCACAAGCCTCCTATGCAAGATTCTAAATCAAGTGAAATATATCTTTGCTTCATACAATATAGCCTAGCAGTAGCTGAGTCAGGCTGGTTTATAGTGGATCTTCTACTTTTGCTCTTATTCATTATTTCAGGTACTTGTCAGCCTCTTCACTTGTGGGACTTTGTAAAAGGGGGTCGTTCCTCCAGCTCCCTCTTACCCCCAGACTGTTCCTCTCTATAGACTGCCTCTCCCGCTCTTTAATGGGGGCGAATTTGCCACACAAACTTTTTTGGGAGAAGGCTTGAGTTGGTCTCTCTCACAGGGAGAGGGCCCTGCCTTGGGGAATTCATGGGCTGCTATTTAAGCCTGTTCCACCCCTTCCTTCTTCTCTGTTGCAGTGCTCACCCATCCTCCCTCTAGGCTGTAGGTTTTATTTGTTGTCCTTTCTGGAGGCTGAGTAGGAATTTTTTTTTGGGGGGGAGCTCTTGAATGGCCTTTGGGACTCTTATTTTTTTCCTACTCCACACTGTAGGGTTCTTTGATTTACTCTTGATGTATGTACTTATTTGGTCAGTTTGGCTTTTAGTGTGGGCAGGTAAGGGAATTTAAGACCTCAGTTGATAAGCACCTTGAGGTACCATTGGGTTAAGGGCACTTTCCATAGCTTTTGGTTTGGGGGGGTCCTCGGGGTTGCCCTTCAGGCCTGGTGTACACAGTTTGGTGAGCTCTGGACAGTGGAGCCCGGGTGTGCATGTTGGGTTCACATACCCAAAGCTCATTTAGCAGGGAGGGAGAATTTTCTCTCAATCCTTGCCTGGGGAAGCACGGGATGTGGTTCTTTATATGCTCAGGGGAGTGGGGGGATGCTTCACCCATATTCAGACCCACCTGCCAATATTTACATAATTTGGTTATTGTTTGAGAGATTGTCTATTTTATATTTAAATAAATGTGACCTTTCCACCATTACTCTGACTCATGAATCTTCTTGCAGAGTGTGTTGGCAAAGCGATGGTACAATTTATGTTGCCTTCTTAGTGAGGTTGAGGGGGCTTCCTTATCTTGGTGACAAGGGCTGAAAAGATTCCCATTGTAAAGTTTGTGGGGGTATTGCTAGAAACTTAAAAGACTTGTGGTACAGGCCCATGGCACAAATTTGCATATGCTAATTCAACAGTGGTGAACCTCCAGGTCCCAATAGGTCTCCCCGTTTGGCATGTCCATCACTTGGCATCATATGACATCAGACTCTGGATAGGGAAATGGAAAAGGAAGAATTGAGTTCCCTGGGAAGAGGGATTGACTGGTAAACCACTCTGGGAATTGTAGCTCTGTGAGGAGAATCGGGGTCTGCTAACAACTCTGAGCATCCTTAACAAACTATAGCTCCCAGCATTCTTTGGTGGAAGCCATGACTGTTAAAGTCGTGTAATAGTGTTTTAAATGTCTGGTGGGGATGTGGCTTCTGTTTAATTACTGAAATGTGGTTCTTAAAGCTGCAATCCTATATCCCTTGGGACTTATTTCTGAGTAGGCATGCATGGGATTGCACTCCTAATTACAGTCTGATGACTCACATCCCACAAAATCTTTCAATGTTTGCCACTTCGTGTTGAAAGACTATTTCTGATTCTTTTGTGCCCTCTGAAGGAAGAATTCTATTCTGAGAATGGTTGTAGTTTAATGCTCTGCAATGGAAAGCGATGGGGTGAAATGTGAAAAAGACAAAGCAACTTTATATCAGCCACCTGTATGTCAGTAGTTTCTTTAATACACAACTGGAATGAGGGATGGGGAAGAAATTTGATAGATTTTGCATTTAAAGGAAAACCTACCCAATTCACACTTTCTAAAACATAGCTATCCTTCAAAGTTCATGCTTTTCTGAATTCCCCAAAGCAGTACTCCAGGCAAGGAATGTGTACTAGGATAAAGTTTGCATCAAAATGTGTGTTTTAGTGAAACATACAAAAATGCATGTACAATACAAAATGACACAGAAAAAGGCATTATATTGAGCAAAATTGCTTTGCAAAAATGTATATATTAGGCAAAATCACGTGACCATGTGTATATTAGGAGAAATGTTCATCAAAATGCTGATGAATTTTCATAAGGACTTTTTTTTTCAAACTGATGTAGAGATATGGAGAACTGAACTGAAAAAAATGAGAAACTGAACCAAAAGACCAATTTCCCCATATTTACCTGGAGCACATCTGTAGGCTGTAGCAGCCGTTGGGGTGACATGAGTGGGGCTGTATTCCTTTCCCAGCCATGCGGGACGCTGCTACTGATGGAGAGGGGAAGAGGGGAGGAAGTTTGGTGTACTGTGATGTGGGATGGCAAAGCCAATCTGATGCTCTTGTTGCTCCGCTGCTCATGCCTCGCTCCTTCCCCTCGGTCAGTGGCAGCAACCCACTGTTTTGGGAATCTGGGAGAGCAACGGAGCTCCATTCGACCGACTGCTACTTTCTATAGGCTGTAGGAGAGGGAGAGAGATGGGACTGCAGGGTCTCTTCGTCAGCAACCCTTGGCTCCTCCTCTCATTGAAACCTTTACATTCCATCTGGTTGTTACAAGATCTCAGAAATACTTCCTGGCTTTTCTTTTTTTCTCTCCTCCTTATACTCCTTTTTCCTTTTGTGCCATGTCTGAGCCTGAGAGCAGGGACCGTCTTATCACTAAGATTTGTAAACTGCTCTAGAAGACTTTTGGTTGAAAAGTGGGTTAAAAGACTTTCTATAAATAAATATATTTATTTTATTTATCTGTAAAACTATTTGTATACTGCTCTTCATTAAAAAGATCAAAGCAGTTTACAACAATCATATTCATATCTACATAATCACATGAAAACTATGTAAAATCAGAAATCATTGACTAACTGGTGCAGAAAGATATCTTCTCAATTGCCTGCATAAGCCTGGCAGCATAGAAAAGTTTTCAGCAGGTGCTTAAAAGTCAAAACAGAAGGTGCTTTCTGAATCTCTACTGGCAGAGCATTCCACAGGGCTGGGATGATGATGATGCTAAAGTCTCAGTTTATTGCTGTTGTCAAATGAGTCTCTCCAACTTGGGGGGTGACCAGTGATTCTCCTGCAATTGAGCTGGGATGTAAGGGTTCAGGCAGTTCCAAAGCTCTCTGGACCTAAGTTGTTCAGACTTTGTAAATTAATACAAGATCTGGCTAGGAGAAAAAAAGACTAGGATTGCACTGTTGTATAAACGATTGCAGCTTAAAGGTTTGCTAATCTGTAAAAGATATAGTACAATCTTGTCCCCATCCCCTCCTACCCATTCCAGGTGTGTATTAAAGAAACCACTGTCAGGTGCCTTTCCTTTTAACAATAACCACCACATCTTATAGAGAAAAAGGAGCTGGAAGCATTCTAAAACTGTTGAGTGCCAAGGAGAGTCTATGCGTGCCCATAATGAATAATTTGAACTCTAGAATAAAAATATAACAGACGAGCTATCCTGTAAAGAAAAATGGATTGTCAGAGCTTCCTTTGTGTAAACATTTTTTAGCATATGTAATTTAATATTGCTGTCTATCCCCACAGTGTGATCTGAGAAATGACTAACTCCCAAATGCACATTTCTTTATGCTGCCTTCCTTCAATGATTTTGTATATCTTACTATTAGCCTTCTGATCTTAGCAGCACCAAGAAGCTGAGCTGAAATTGAAAAGAGTGCTAATACACACATGTACACACACACACACTCAAGAACACAGAGGAGCTCTTGTTACAAGCAATATAAAATGATGCCACAGTTTGCACAGATTTTTTTTAATAAACAGATCTTGTTTCTCTTTCAAGCAATTGTGATGAATCTGTAGCCCTTAGTGACCAGCAGGAGGGACCATCATCACCCAGAGTACTAACCCTTATAGCTATAAATGCAGAACACAGAAGGGACATAAACAATGTTGGAGAAAAAATCCTCTAAAAGCAGAGGCAATCACGGACCCCAAACAGCATTATAGCAACGCTTTGTCAGATGCAGAACTACAATACTTGTCTTCCTTTACTTTTCCCTGTTTAATGAGGACTTGTATTGATTTTAAAGTGTTTCATCATCTTTTATCTGGAAAGTTAATTGAGATGGCTAGATTGCAGTAATGTCAGATTTCCTCTCTACCATTTAAAAACAGAAGTGGCAATATTTCTCCCTCTTTCCTAAGTCTGAAGGAGAAATAGCTCAGTCTGTCACAGGATTTTTGTGTCTGTGTACATGGAAACATGAAGGAGAGCTGTGACCTTCCATACACTGATGGGAAAATTTGACCCTTCTCAGGAGGCAGCTTACAGCCATCAAGGCTAGTAGTAGCCATCAATAGCCTTATCCTTGTAGAATTTACCTAATCCCCTTTTAAAGCTGTCTAAATTAGTGGCTATCAGAACATCTTCTTGTAGCAAATTCCATAACTGAACTATGTGTGGGGTGAACAAGTCCTCCTTCTTATCTGTGCTGAATCTCTCACCATTCAGTTTCATTGGATAACTCCAGATCCTCGTATTATGAGGGAGGGAGAAAAAAATGTTCTCTGTTCCTCTTTTCTGCACCTTGCACCTCTCTCGTACTCCCTTTTTTTCTTAAGTTACTTTCCCTAAACCTTGTTACTCTTCCTCATAGGGGAGTTGTTTTGGGAATGGGATCATTCACCAATATCCAAATGTCAATAAGGGCTTTGTATTGGATAAATGATGCAAGTTACATTTGGAACTGATAGGGATGAAAACCTGATCATCTCTTGATTACACAACTAAATGCCTCTGGATGCCCAAAAAGCTTCTGTCTCACCCATTCTCCTTAATAATAATAATAGTAGCAGTGGTAGTAATACTATTACTACTACTACTAATAATAATAATATTAGCAATAACAATGTACATAGCACTTCTACAACATAATGTACAATTATCATCCAATTCATTCTTTCAATAACATTATGAGATGTGTGGGTCACAAGTGTGCCTGTTTGACAGATGGTGAACTGAGGCTGAGGGATGATTTATCATTCAGTGAGCCCATGTCAGACTAGATTTGAGTTCAAGTCTCTAAAGTTTTTTCTCTCTGGGGCCTGTTAGCATAAAAGTAAACTTTGCCAAGAGAGATGAGTCATTTCTAGAAGTGCTGGCTGTCTTCTAAAACTTGGAAAACATATATTTCCCAATTAAGAACAAATTGCTAGAATATTAGGGCTGTGCTCCACATTTAGATGAAGCCTGAAGAACAAACTGAATTGGGCTTCTTTGGCACTGATTTGTGATGAAACAGATTGGGCTGAGCCAGTCTGTTTCTCATACTGGGCGGAGAATGCATTTCTGGATATTCGTTAATGAAGCCTATCCAGAGTTTAAAAAGCAAGCTCTCACGTGTTGACATCTGTTTGGCTGGTACAGTACATCCAATCCACACACAACTTTGAGACATTAACGGCGGGGGGGACACACTGCATTTTATTGACAGCTCTCTCTTAATGCCCGCCTGACCCACTCACTCGTATCTGGCTTGGGTCACCATGGCATCAAGTTTCCTCCTTTCCTTCCTCAGTGTTTGCTCCCAGAGCTGGAGGAGGAGGAGCTAAAGATTCAGCCACCAGCTTGGATGGCTTTAAAAGAAGATTAGACAAATTCATGGAGGACAGGGCTATCAATGGCTACTAGCCATGATGGCTGTGCTCTGCCACCCTAGTCAGAGGCAGTATGCTTCTGAAAACCAGTTGCCGGAAGCCTCAGGAGGGGAGAGTGTTCTTGCACTCGGGTCCTGCTTGCGGGCTCCCCCCAGGCACCTGGTTGGCCACTGTGAGAACAGGATGCTGGACTAGATGGGCCATTGGCCTGATCCAGCAGGCTCTTCTCATGTTCTTATGTTCTTAACATTATTCCAATGTTATGTTATTCCAGTTATTCTAATGTTATTCCTCATGTATCTTCCTTCTGGGAGTGGTGGCAATCAAACCCATTGAGCTTAATAGGAACTTACTTTTGAGCAGGCAGGCATAGAATTGCACTGTATATCTCCACTGAAGTCAATGGAATCTAAGCACTCTTAAATGCTTAGCTTTGTCTTAAATGCTTAGCTTTGTCTGGAGCGGTTTCTAGATGTATATTTGTAAATTAATGAGGTAACAAATAAAAATGTGGTGAGAAGACGCAGACATTTTTAATGCAAATCCATGTGGTGGAATTATAATAAGATTTATGGAGCTACAGACTACTAAGAACAATATCACTACTGAAGAACTGTATACAGGCATACCCCGCTTTAACGTTCGCAATGGGACCGGAGAGTATGCTTTAAGTGAAAATGAACTTTAAGTGAAACAATGTACTTAAAGTGTACTGCACGCAATCACCACTAGATGGCAGCAACGTCATGCCAATAAAGTGTACGTTATTGCAGAGCGCACGAACGTTAAGTGGGGTAGGGGGACGTATGGAGCATGTACGTTATAGCGAGGCGACGTTAAGTGAAGCAATGTTAAGCGGGGTATGCCTGTACTTCATATTTGTTGCAGGAAGGAAAAAGATTACACACACACACACACACACACACACATATACACAGACAGTTTTGAAAGCAACAAACAGAACTTCACCTAAGCTTGCTCTGGATCCCTATAAGGATTCTGTTAATCCAGAAACCGCAAATCGGCAACCTTGACAAAAAAAGTGGAGCAACCAGATGCAAAACATTTCAACTCCACATATTATTGCAACACCCACCAAGTCATAAGAACATAAGAACATAAGAACATAAGAAGAGCCTGCTGGATCAGGCCAGTGGCCCATCTAGTCCAGCATCCTGTTCTCACAGTGGCCAACCAGGTGCCTGGGGGAAGCCCGCAAGCAGGACCCGAGTGCAAGAACACTCTCCCCTCCTGAGGCTTCCGGCAACTGGTTTTCAGAAGCATGCTGCCTCTGACTAGGGTGGCAGAGCACAGCCATCACGGCTAGTAGCCGTTGATAGCCCTGTCCTCCATGAACTTGTCTAATCTTCTTTTAAAGCCATCCAAGCTGGTGGCCATTACCGCATCTTGTGGGAGCAAATTCCATAGTTTAACTATGCACTGAGTAAAGAAGTACTTCCTTTTGTCTGTCTTGAATCTTCCAACATTCAGCTTCTTTGAATGTCCACGAGTTCTAGTATTATGAGAAAGGGAGAAGAACTTTTCTCTATCCACTTTCTCAATGCCATGCATAATTTTATACACTTCTATCATGTCTCCTCTGATCCGCCTTTTCTCTAAACTAAAAAGCCCCAAATGCTGCAACCTTTCCTCATAAGGGAGTCGCTCCATCCCCTTGATCATTCTGGTTGCCCTCTTCTGAACCTTTTCCAACTCTATAATATCCTTTTTGAGATGAGGTGACCAGAACTGTACACAGTATTCCAAATGCAGCCGCACTATAGATTTATACAACGGCATTATGATATCGGCTGTTTTATTTTCAATACCTTTCCTAATTATCCCTAGCACGGAATTTGCCTTTTTCACAGCTGCCGCACCCTGGGTCGACATTTTCATCGTGCTGTCCACTACAACCCCGAGGTCTCTCTCCTGGTCGGTCACCGCCAGTTCAGACCCCATGAGCGTATATGTGAAATTCAGATTTTTTGCTCCAATATGCATAATTTTACACTTGTTTATATTGAATTGCATTTGCCATTTTCCCGCCCATTCACTCAGTTTGGAGAGGTCTTTTTGGAGCTCTTCGCAATCCCTTTTTGTTTTAACAACCCTGAACAATTTAGTGTTGTCAGCAAACTTGGCCACTTCACTGCTCACTCCTAATTCTAGGTCATTAATGAACAAGTTGAAAAGTACAGGTCCCAATACCGATCCTTGAGGGACTCCACTTTCTACAGCCCTCCATTGGGAGAACTGTCCGTTGATTCCTACTCTCTGCTTTCTGCTTCTTAACCAATTCCTTATCCACAAGAGGACCTCTCCTCTTATTCCATGACTGCTAAGGTTCCTCAGAAGCCTTTGGTGAGGTACCTTGTCAAACGCTTTTTGAAAGTCTAAGTACACTATGTCCACTGGATCACTTCTATCTATATGTTTGTTGACACTCTCAAAGAATTCTAATAGGTTACTGAGACAGGACTTTCCCAGTGAAGCTTGTTCTTCTATGTGCTTAGTTAATCTAGCTTTAATAATACTTTCTACCAGTTTTCCAGGGACAGAAGTTAAGCTAACTGGCCTGTAATTTCCGGGATCCCCTCTGGATCCCTTTTTGAAGATTGGTGTTACATTTGCCACTTTCCAGTCCTCAGGCACGGAGGAGGACCCGAGGGACAAGTTACATATTTTAGTTAGCAGATCAGCAATTTCACATTTGAGTTCTTTGAGAACTCTCGGGTGGATGCCATCCGAAGTATCCATTCTGTCCAGAGAAAACCTCCTCCATCATAGTGAGGTTTCAAAGAACAAAGAACAATGGATTCCATTTGTAGTAGATTTTCACCTAGCATCTCCTAACTATCACTGAGCAATCAGGGAGAGCTACACATTGCTAGCAAACTCTGAACATTTTGCTAGAGCCATCAACAAGCCTCCTGTTGTGGCATTCACCAGCCTCCTAATTTACACAGACTATTAATGACAGCTGTGCTTAAGCCACCTATCAGCAACCCTGTGTCTCATTCTTGTCATTCCAAATGCGGTATCATCTGTGTGTACCTCATGGAGACAGCTAATTTCAAAAGTACTAGGACAGGCAGAACATATTACATCAAAAAGAGCATCACCTGCAGGCCCTGCAATATAATTTATGTCATTGAACTGAAAAAACCAGGATGTCATATCCAATATGTAGTAAAAACTGAGACTGACCTATGCACACACTTCCGAAACCACAAATCTTCAATCTTAACAAAAAAGTGGAGCAACCAGTTGCAAAACATTTCAACACTGAGGGCCACAGCCTGTTGAACTTTTCTATAATATCTATAGAGATGCCAACAGATCCAGCAGCACCGACTAAGAGGGAGAACGTTTGAATATACTCTCTGGACACGTTGGCACCACATGACCTTAACCTGGAGGACAGTACAAACATCACTTAGCTACTGCAAATGATGCCCCTCTGAGCATTCTATCCTCAAAGCTCTATCAGGAGAACTCCAAAATGGCCAGCTTGAAAAGAGGCTTTTGCTTCCAGTCGCCATTAGAAGATGATAAGCTTGCATTGTATTAGGCAATAACAATTATATAGTTATATTGTTGTAATCCATTCTTGGACTTGATGGTGAAGGGAGGGTAAGAAATCTTATAAATAAAAAAATAACAATATATTACAATTTATTAATTTTATTCCATTTATGAATTGCTTTCCATAAAATATTTCAAAGCAACTTCACAATAAAAACATCAGCAATAAAAACAATTACACTTTAAAAAAAACAATAACATTAAACAATCATTGAAACACTTTCACATGTAACAATTTAATATGTCATATGTAACAACAATTTCAAATCCAATACAGATACATTATCAATGAAAGGTGTTGACTTTTAGCAAACATTGTGGTTCAAGCAAAGCTATATTGTATAAGGAGAAATTTTGAATGCTACATGAGAGCTGTGCCCTGAAAGCTTTGACAGACCCGGGGGGGGGGATAATATTTTGATCTTGTTTACTTGCTCTCACAAGGTCACAATTATGTCTTCATCTTCTTTCAGCTCATGGTTGCCGACTCAGTTATTAGTCATATCCACAGAGGACATTCCCTGTCATCTACAATAAGGCAACAGAAAGAAAAATGTAAAAAATTTATTCATCTTGGAAGAAGGGGGGAAATGACAACTGTCATAATTTGTTGTTTCTAAAAGTAAGTTTCAAACAAGTCACTTAAAAGAGAGCTTTAAGGAAACAATTTCAGATGCCAAACTGTTTATTTCAAGCAGAAGACCATAGTTGCTTTCTAAACTATGCATTTATCCTAGAATGGCCTTGTTAATATTAGTGGATGTGCTTCCAGACAAGTAGGATCATTGTCAAGAAGTTTAGGAGGAGCCACAGCCTGACCTTCCAAAGATTTGTAATACCATTCAAAATTCAACCTACCCTTCACCTTCTATTAAGGGCTGTGCTGTGTCATGCAATATGCCACCACATTTTGGCCACTGACAACTTATAAGAACATAAGCAGGCCCCTACTGGATTATACTAGTCCAGCACCCTGTTTTTACAGTGTGGCCAGCTAGATGCCTATGGGGTGTTCACAGCAGGAAATGAATGCAACAGTCCTCCCCTCACTTGTGTCTCTGTCTAACAATTGATCCTTACAACTAACATTTTTTAAATCTAGCACTTTATGGATTGGTGCAGTACTAATGAAAACTGCCATTAAGAATGTGTGGCTTTGGAGATAAACCATGGACTGCTACATTACAAGCCAGTGCATACCAAATAGCCCCTTAACTAGGTTTGCCAGGTCAGAAGCATCCCAAACCTTGAGATTTTGGGGGCGGACCTGAGTGATGTCATGGGGCGGTGTGACGCCCTTCCCCAGCTCTCCCTGTCAGGTTCCTACCTGCTCATGGCTACTGCCTTTCACTAGGCACCTCCAGGGACTCCACCAGTCCGGACTGTCCTTTTTTATGGTTTCTCTCTCCGCTCTAGCACAGATCTCAATAGATCCCCCTGCTAGGCAGCACCACCAGTCACGTTCTACAACCAATGTTCCCAGAGACCTTGCCTGAGTCTCTCTATCCGGTTACATTCGTGACTGTGTGCCTATGCTGTTCCCAACCCCCTTGTATCAATGCAGATAACTCATAACTCAGGGTTGCTCTGGATACTTATAATGTCATCTTCTCCTCTTCACCGCTGCCACCATTTGTTACTGTTTCCCTTCAGCCTTGGTTATTACCTTACCCTCCCTTCTGGTCTGTGAAACCCCAGCCAAGGATCAGGCCTTCGGTAAACCAAAATAGTATTTATTAAATAACATTAATAACAAGATAACTTTGATAATGATCTACAAGCTTATGGTTTCATCTATTACTGTGATATTTGACTTATTACTAATCCGAACTCCACCTCCCTCTTTCTCCACACTCTCCTGACATACACCAACTTACACCCACCTCCAAACTCCACCAAAACAACCCACTAACGTCCACCAAACACCTCTCAAACAACCCACTCACGTCCACCCAGATTCAACTGTCATCCTTCCATTTATACTCTCAGCCATCCAAACACTCAGCCAATCATCCAGTATTCTACTGCTCATTTACTCCCCCCTCCTCTTTCATTCCACTTTCCACATATCTTCTATACAAATAGCACTTACCATATATACATTAATACAGGAACATCACAGGCGGGTCCTGGCGATTTCATGGGGGAAGTCCAAGTGACATCATGGGGTGGGTCCAAGTGATGTCACAGGGTGGGTCCAAGTGATGTCATGAGGCAGG
Organism: Rhineura floridana; assembly: GCF_030035675.1. Classification (NCBI taxonomy): domain Eukaryota; kingdom Metazoa; phylum Chordata; class Lepidosauria; order Squamata; family Rhineuridae; genus Rhineura; species Rhineura floridana. Next base: position 84,534,007 of record NC_084487.1, read on the forward strand.
TCCAAGTGAAGTCATTAAGCATGATACATTAAGCATCAACCACAGTTGCTTGGCGCATACAATTCATACAAAAACATTTATCTGATTGGAAATTAAGATAGAAATCTTAGCTAAAAGATGGAGCCCGGGTAGGGAACATTTAATCTAGCCAATTCGCTTCTGGTAAAAAGGGTTCAAGTGCCCTTAGGCCAGGCCAAGCCAGTCACCAGAAGACCATTGTAGGAAGAAAGGAGTCTAGTGTTGTGGAGATGTTAGATGGGAGCACTCAGGAATAAAGATGGATGCCCCCAAAGAGATGCAATTCTAAACACACTTACTAAGGGACTAAGCCCCATAGAACTCAATAGGACTTACTTCTCAGTAGATACGGTTTAGATTGTGTTGTTGGTTAAGCTTGACAAGGGATCCTCTGCAAAGATATCCATGTCCAAGTAGGGTTGGCAATCCCCTGCCTAGAATGCCCTGCCCCTACCTTTTAACATCCAATTTCTTTTACAGATTTGACCCTTCACTTCAGAAAGAGGTCTGAGTAATGAGTAAGAACATTCTCTACCCTTTTCTGTCTCCCTTGTGGGCTGCTATAAACTCACTTTATCAGCCAACCCAATTCCAGTGAATATAATTGACAGAGAGAAACCACACATGATTTGGTCTACCTTCATAGGCAGCAGCTTGGGAACAACAATTGCAGCCATGCTGCCCAGTATGTGAATTCTCTTTTACCACTATTGGACAAGAAACAAACAACAAGGTGCATCATCAGTGGGTTTAAGAAGGCTGAGCGGAGTGCATGGAACCACTGTTGCTTCTATGGATGAAAGGGAGTGAGGATAAAGGTAAATGAAATGCAAACAGAAAAAGAAGAACAAAAGACAGTGATGCTTTCTTAAATGTAATACCATACCAACCACAACAAGATTCCGATATGTAAGGCAGAAAACTAAGCATCTCACAACCAGTCAGGATTCCTAACCAAAAACCAAAAATATGAAAAATGTAGAAATATTTGTATAAGCGTGACTATCAAATATATTTCTTATTTACACAACCTGTAAAGATATTTATAGTGCAATCCTACATTTATTTATTCAGAAGCAAGTCCCAATGTATTCAGTGGGGCTTACTCACAGGGAGAGTGATATCAAGTGATAAGCAACATTATTCACGCAACCCAAAATTTAGAATCATGCCACTTTAAGCTGTTTTGCAACTGTTTATACTTGTTTTTATGGTTATTGGATTTTAAAGGGATTTATTTCTTATTGTGAGCTACCTTGGTTTCCAGACTGCAACCCTACCTCACAGGGTTGTTGGAAAGATTCCCATATATGCACACACACTGGAGATGTAAAAATACATGCACCCCATATAATAGTTTATTGTCAAAACCAGTTGATCATTGCAGAACATTAAAAAAAATCAGTATTAGTTTCCTACATAATAAAAACAGTGATACGTAAGTAAGCCCTGCCTAATTGCTTTAAAAATAGGATTGGAGGGGAAGAGAAAGATATACAACACAAACACAATTCTTTCCTATGTTCACTCAAAAGTCCCATCAATTTACAGCACAATTCTAACCATGTCTACTAAAAGGATTTATTGAATTCAATGGGGGTTTACTCTGGGTATTTTTTATTCTGGAAAAGCAAGTACTGGATTAAAGCTTCAAATTTAAATATAAGCGGTATATAAATGGATTAAATAAATAATAAATAAATTTGGGAAGTTTGCAAAACACTGCCCTCTTCAAAATTTAAACCTGTCTGACTCCTACATGCAAGAGAGGAAAAAGACTGAAACCTTACTTATTCAATCTGTGAGATGTTCAGAAAAGCAGGAAAAAGCACGTTTCTGAGCCCTGGGCCAGTCACTGCCTCTCATCCTCAGAGGTAGGCAATGGTAAAACCCCTCTGAATACCGCTTACCATGAAAATGTTGTTCATAGGGTCGCCATAAGTTGGAATCCAAATTCTTTATTTGTGGTCAAAGACCCGTCCTGTTGTAGGCACATAGTACAATATAAATCAGTTAAACTTAAAAAGGGTTAGAACACTACAGATCAGTTAAACTTAAAAACAAGGATAAAAAGGGTTAGGTCAATACATTTTGTCCTTCTATTCAATTATCGTATACAATAAAAACAAATTAACCAGACCAAACTTCAGATCGTAACAGTTGCGCGGCATATATAAATTTAGCAACTCTAATTGTAACTTCTTTGTTACATCCTGATATAAGGTAGCGAATCATATTATCAGGGGCCATCAGGGAAATATTTTGCGTTATATTAGATAGGATATTGCAATGGATGGAGTTGTATATTGGGCAATTAAATAAAACATGAAAAAGTGTTTCAATGTTGCCTTTCCCACAAGGGCACAGACGATGGTCGTGGGGAATCTTTTGAAATCTCCCTAAAAGTAGTGCAGATTGAAGGGAATTGAACCTAGCCCTAGTGAAAGCTAAACGGAGATTTGGATCTATGAGAAAGTCCAAATACGGGGCATATTTAGAGGGGACAGGCTTTAGTTTAAAATGTATAGGAGAGCAGGTTTTTGTGGCCTTTGTGATGGCAGTTTAAAAGTCTATATCTTTAAGTCGAGCTCAAATAGCAAATTTGGCCGAGATTAAGGTTTGTGTTGACAGATATTCAGGAGATAGGCCTATAGAGGAGAGTTTGCTCCTGATTTTGTTGCTCCAACTTGATGTAAAAGAATCATTCCAGAGATGTGTTAAATATCCCAGATGGTGTTCATAGGATAATTTGGCCCAATAGTTGGAGGTTAGCAGCCACGCTTGGCATTCGATGGAAGGAAGGCCAGCTTCTAATCTAAGGGTTGCTGCTGGAACGCATCTCAGTACGCCCAGTAGTCGACATAAGAAAGTAGAAAGAACTGCTTCCATTGAAGGATTAAATGCATGAATCCAGATGGCCGTTCCAAACAATAACTGTGGGATGATTTTTGTTTGAAAGACCTGGATAGCTGCAGGCACGTATCTTCCTCCTTTATAAAAAAAGAATCAGAGGATTTTTTTGGCTGTGATGCATGCGTTTAGGATAGTGGCCCTTATATGTGTAATCCAGTTCAACAATGAGCGAAAGGTAATGCCAAGATATTTATATTGCGGAACCAGAGCAATTTGCTGGGCATTTACTGTCCAGGCGCCAGATGATTTGCGCCTCGAGAATACTAAAATTTTCATTTTATGATAGTTTATGGTTAACTGATTTTGCTTGCAGTAGGACATAAAAGCACGTAAAAGGCGTTTGAGTCCCACCTTGGAAAAAGAAAGGAGGGCCGCATCGTCAGCATACAGAAGGAGGGGGCAGGGTTGCTTCCCAATTTTGGGAGGATGGAAATCCCTGGACATACAGTTAGAATTTAGGTCATTGAGATATAGGTTAAACAAGAGGGGAGCCAATGTGCAGCCCTGTCTAACCCCCTTACTGGTAGGGATTGGATTCGTTAAACCTCCGTCACGGCCACAGCGAACCCGCAGAGAGGTGTATTGGTGTAAATTGTAAATTAGGAAAAGTAATCTTTTGTCGATTGAAGACTTTGCTAGTTTACTCCAAAGACTATCTCTTGGAATGGAATCAAATGCGGATTTTAAGTCCACAAATGCAACATAGAGACCATTTCCCCTAGTATTCATATATTTTTCTGCAAGGAAATGTAATAATAAGCAGTGGTCAAGGATGGAGCTTCCTTTTCTAAACCCTGCCTGTTCTTCTCCCAGTATGTTATTTTCCTCCATCCAGTTGTACAGTTTTTCTTTTATGTATGACATGTAAAGTTTGCCAATTACAGATAATAGACTGATTGGCCTATAATTTGAAGGGTCCTCTCTATCTCCTTTTTTATAGATTAGAACAACTATTGCTTCTCGCCAAATCTTTTAACCCCCCTATCAAATCCATTATTTCCCTTTTTGTGACTGGAGGCCAGTGAGGGAGATTGGAAAAGTCTAGGGGAGTTATAGGGCTTAGAGAGGTTGGTCGGTCATCCTCATAGAGTTCTAAGAAAAAGCGTTCCCATTTTTGAGGTGGAATGTTGCATTGAGTATAAGGTATGGATCTCAGCGAATTGGAAATGATTGACCAGAAGTTTTTATGATTTTTGGTCCTGGCAGCATTAATTAAGGACTTCCAATCCTCCTGTATGGCCAGTCTCTTCTTGGTAACCAAGGTCATCTTGTATTTTCTTTTTATAGCATAATAGTCCGGGGGGAGGCTTTTAAGATTTTGCTGGCGATAGTATAAATAGGCATTCCTTAGCTGACTTTTGAGATCTAAACACTCACTATCAAACCATCTAGATTTTGCTCTCAATTTACGGTTAGCTCTAAAGGTTTTGGGTAACAAAAGAGTATTTAAGTGTGATAGTAACTGGGCATAGTCAGTGAAGAGAGTGGATAAGTTATTATCATTCATTAACTGTTCACAAATATTCGAAGCCCATGATGTATTGAAAAAGGATGCAATCCTCATGCCTAAATGTGGGGTCCAAATCGTTTTTTTATGCGTGAGATATGTATTATTTAGAGTTGGGTTGTACTCAGAATTTAAGCAAAATTTCTCCGAGAGATGGCATTGAAAGGTAAGGGGTAGATGGTCACTATTTTGTCTTGTTCCCACCTCAAAAATTATTTTTAGCCTCAATAGTTGTTTTGATATTATAACATAGTCGATCACACTGTTTCCTCGGTTTGAAATGAAGGTGAATTCCCCACTGTCTGCTAGATAGTTAAGGCCGTTTAATATCAACAGATTGTGGCTACCCACTGTCCGTGTCAAACATATTCCCCCATAGTTGATCTTAAGATCTTTTGATGTTCTATCAAGGGGAGGGACGTACTGTTCGGTTTCTTCACCACGCCACAGCTTAGAGGCAAAAAGAACATCGGCATTAGGTCCAATTCTGGCATTGAAGTCACCTGTAAGGATCAGCTTTGCATTTGGGAGTGAATGTTCAAAGTCTGATAAGTATTTATCAAAAGTATCCCATATCGCATCCGTATGGCACCTCAGATTTGAGGGCGGGATGTAAACATTAATAATCATGAAAGTTACTGTTTTGAATGACATAAGAACTGCCATAGCTATGTCTGCCATGGATTGAAGTTCACTGTGTTGGACTGACAGCGACGTAGAGATAAAAATTGCCAGTCCTCCTTTTGCTCTACCTTTCCTATTAGCTGGAAGCGTCACTGGAAGATGGAAAGAGGAATATCCATTCATGGTTGGTGTAGCATTAGCCCATGTCTCTTGTACTGAGATTATGTCATGCTTGCCCATATAGGCCATACATTCTTGATTGTTTCGCTTGGAATTCCAGCCAGATATATTCCATGAGAGAAGATGAAAAGTCATGTTATAGCGAGGCAATGATGTCAAAATATTAGGCCCATATCTTTGGTGATCGTTTTCAGGGGGCAAATGTTGTCAGATTGCTTCCTCCATATGGACTCCTACAGCTTTCACAGATATTTCACTGTTGCTAGGAAACAATCTGAGATTTTTGTTCAGATAGGATGTGTCGCTTTGCCGAGAAGGAGAGCCTAGATCTTCCGGATATAAATGTCTGGCTTTATCCCATTCATCACATACCAGAATCAGCTTGTAAAGTGTTTTGATTCTGGGCTTGTTGTTGTAGACAAGAGGAGAACTCCTCAGTCCTGGTGCATTATTTATCAGGGATTCCTCATCTGGCATTCTAGATTTGGGCACCTTCTTCGATTGATCCATCTCTGCTGCAGTTGATTTAAAATGCTGGATCAGTTGGTACAACTTGTTGATAAGGATTGACCTCTCAGTGTCAGGAAGAAGGGAGTAAAACTCCGTAAGTTGTATCTCCTCAGGTTCCAATTTCTTCATGTATAACAATAGCAATTTAGGTTCATCATCAATGACAGGATACAATAATGTCGTATCTGAAGGTGTTTGATTTGTATTTTGAATCATAACCTCTGTTAGGGTGTCTTCCAATGCTGAAATGTTTTCACGTATGACGGGAGCATAGAAAGCTATCAGCGGTGTTGGTGGAGCCATGTTGGTATAGTATCTGTGAATCACTATACCGTCCCTCCTTCTTAGTAGATATTTTGTTCGATAGATCTGGTTGACGATATGTTGTGAGTGGAAGGTCACTATCAGGCGCCACTCGTAGTTGTTAGTAGAAATATTTGTCATAGATTGAATATAGTTCATGCGTGAGCCTACTTGTAATGTTCTTCCAAGACGCATATCCAAGAAGGGGATACTCGGGTAATTTGAGTTTTTCCCTCGATTTATCTGGCTATAGGAAATTACCAACTTTCTCGGTTGAGGTGCTAAGTTCCAAAGAGATGTATGTGTTTTGAAGATGTCAGAACTATTATCAAGGCTGATGTCTGTGGGCAATATATATGGTATAGATGGATTTTCATCAACGTCAGTGGAAGGATCTGAATCTCGGGAAATGCTGTTTAAGACACGTCGTGCATCAGATTTTCTGGAGATTTGTTTGCCAAAGTTATCATTTTGGCACGACTTTACAGAGTTTTGTTTTGTTTGTATGTCCATCAATTTAAACAGCGGTTTAAAATTGAATTTCTTGTGGTGGGAGACTTTATTATTCTTAATATTTTTTGGGTTTTTTGACATTTTGGACTTTTTACAGGATGGCGGGTTTCTTTATAAGGACACATCATTATGTAGAGTGTACAGCTTCAATTAACCAGCAGAACCAGAAGTCCAGTAGCGTTTTAGCGTGCTTTGTTATGCCTGCTGCAGGATGAAATAATAGACCACCAGCCAAGACGTTCAGGAAGAGAAACTTTACTTGTTTCAATAGGTTTGTCACACCGTGCTCCTTCGCTCTCTCGCTCCAACCAACTACAATACATTCCTCTTACCCCCACACCTCTGTGTGCTTACTCAAGCCTTTTATTGCTGTTTCTTTGATCTGTTACAGCTGCAGCCTGACCTTGGGCGTTTCTCCCAAGTGCTTTCAATTAAAGGCTTTACTCTTTCCTTAACTCCTACTGTCCTGTCTGGAAAAAGGCTGTGTTGCCCACCTAAGCCTGACACATTATTCTTACAAGCACCACTGGGTTGTTTACTAAGTTGTCCAGTATGTGGAGGCTCCATAGATTTATACACTCCCTGATTTCCACATAACAGGGGCCCAATCGCCTGCACCAATGTGGTGAGTAGGTTGTTGGTTTCAGTAATATAAGTTTTAATTAATTGTATTTCCTCTAGTAGTGGTACTGCCATTTCAATTGAGAGTCTTCCGGGGATAATTCAGTCATCCCTAATTTCTTTTCACATGGGGGCATTTGTTGTTCCTCCGTCATTTGATAGGAGTCAATGGTGAATACTTCCGATGGAGGTCCCTCGAATATTGAATTCAGAGAGGAGTTAAAGCCAGCATCCATTAATTCCTCTGCTAAGCTTTTAGCTGCTGGGTTCATTAGATTGGTTTTATCGGGCAGATTATGTTCGAGTGACCAGTCATGAGTCTGTTTAGGGAGTAAAATTACTCTCTGAGTTGTTTGTGACTGAGCTAATTGGTGTGGTGGGTTGCATATTATGGGAAAAAAACTTGTAATTTTTGGTTGAGAATTGGTTTGTTGTATGTCACTATCCATTGTTATTCGCTGCTCCTAATATTTCCTCCTGGTAGTAATCTTTTGGTTTCTGTATGCTATTTCATTTAACCAGGGAAAATTCCTCCCCTCTCGGGGTGGTAGCTTTTAAATTTGTTCGTTGCTCAGATCTTATTACTTTCTAGTGTCTTGTTAGTCAGAATATATGGCGGCAACCCGTCCACGAGATTTATGACTTTGCAGCTTTATAGCTTTGTAGCTTTTACTCTCAGTTCGTATAGCCAGGTTTCACTTTAAAGGAAGTTTCCAAGGTCTTTTACGACTCGCATTAGTCTTACTGTCCGTTTGATAAGATTTTGTTTCTTATTTTGAGTCTCATGGACGGTTTTAAAGAAAATAAATAGCACAAGAAGAGAGATACATCTTACTGGAAAGAAGCTAAACCGGAAGTCCCATAAGTTGGAATCGACTTGAAGGCAGATGATTCAATTTAACTCTACATTTTTGGCTCTATAATTCCTTGTCAATCACAACACTGATTTCTTATTGGCTAAAAACCTGGAAGGGGAGGGATTAGAGCAAAAAGAGCAACTAAGTTGTGGGGTGGCTGGCTGATGTTTTGGTGTATATCTCTGGAACCAGACCACCTAGAAACTTTTTTTAAAAATGAAAGATGAAAGTCCAGAGATTAAGGTGAGTCACCCAGAGTCCTGGAGGGGAAACCCCAAAAACCAGAGTCTCTGGCCAAAAAACGGAGGTCTGGTAATCCTATCATTAACACCATACAAAGTGGCTGCCAGTCTGAAGAAGTTGAAGCAACTTTCATGACGATCCACATGAGAAAGACATCGAGATGTTGCTGCAGCTGTACACATGATCCAGGAGGGATAAAGACCTGGACCTGGTTTTATTTTCTGCCTGTTTATAGAATTGGCCATTACCAACTTAACAACTTGGGCTTCAGTCCAGAGAACACTAGTTCTTTTTTTCTTTTTTTTTTCTGATTGTGCCTAACTTGTGGTCCCTAACTATGGTCTGAAGGCACTTAAGGCCAGCTCCCTGCTGAAGCTAAGCTGGGTCAGGTCTGGTCACTGCCTGGATGGGAGACCGCCTGGGAATCATATGCAAGCCACCTTGGGTTTCTATCATGAAAAGAAAGGTGGGGTATAAATGTAATAAATAAATAAAAACTTTCTTTGGATTTAGTTGCTCAATAATTGGACTGAAGCATACATTCTAATAATAAGAAATAAATATTTGAGCCTTTGATTTTAACTGATTATATGAGTAGCAGTCACAGTGACACTATTTATCTGTAAATTAGGTTCCTTGGACCATTTCACTCATCCAGTTCTCATTCTCTCCACCAACAACTTGTTCCTGCATTCCTCCTCCTTTTTACAAGTCACCTCATCTCAGTCTTTGACTAACTTGTTTCCCTCTTATTTGGGTTTATCCATATGAGAGCATTACTTCATACTAAAGATGCTGTTTTTATCTCCATTTCCTTTTTGCAGTGTCCACAGTAAGGGCTCAATGCCAGCTGCAAACAGAGTGGTTTATATTCACACTGAGGGGAAGGATCAATCCCAGTTTCCTAATGACTACACCCTCTAATTTAACATTTCCACTCCCCTCCCCACTCCGCTCAGTTTGTTCTATCAACTGCAGTAGGTTCCATTTTAAAAAACAACAACAACCCAGATGTGTGATTATTTATATTTTCACTGGTACGATACAACTGAAAATACAACTGAAAACACAAATCTTTGTTTTAGCAGTGTTATGCTTTTGTGCACAAGTTAGGGGCAAAAAAATAAAATAAGGGCACTGTTTGCAGCAACATAAAAAGGTCATCAGAATGAAGGAGAGCAGCCAAAAGTTGCTTGTCAGACCACAGTAAATGAAATGAAAGGGAGGAGGAGCTAGTGGAGGTGGAGAGGGGAATGATTAACACACCACCTAAAAGCATTGGAGCAAAGTGTCTGTAAGGAAGAGCACAGCGCACTGGAGATGCTTTTTTCCTCCACTTTTTGTATTATCACCACATTGGGTTAGTACAGATTTACAAGGGGAATACTGCGTGATCACTTCTGTTTGCCGGTAACGTCATGTGAACCATACAAATTAAAAGGAGATGTGCGTAGCACCAAACACACAGTAAACCACCATGTAGATGAGCCCTTTCTTCCTTTGTTCTCTGCCACCCCATCCCCAACCTCCAGAATGCTTTCTCTGCTGTGAATGAGTCAAAGTTTGCTGGTTTGCTTGTTGTTTTTTAATTAACAATGTGAAATGATATTAACAAAATTATTAATTGAGTGTAAATGAGAAGAGGGTTAAAAATAAAAGCCATGCATTTCCCCCTTTTTCAGAAGTAGCACTTTCGTTCACTGCTCATTGGAATTAACAAAGAAAATTATCAGCTGCAGTTGTGAGAGCTGTAATTCAGTGACACTGATAGTCCCCATCAAAAGCTGATATTAATTATACAAGAGTGGCTGTATACTATAGGCAGTGTGGATTTTTTTTCCATTCCGCAATGTTAAATTGAAAATACCCCCACATGCCATTCTGATGCTTCCCATACACTCATTTCAAAATAAAACCTTACGAAACGTATAGTCCTGAACTCAGAAACGCTTGCTTAACAACCCTCTAAATTTTCAAGGAGATACACAAAACAGTCAGAATCAATATTTTAAGTGTAAAAAGAGAGAAAAAAACCAGACCCCTTTTGGACTTTTTTTCTGTCAGAGTTCTCATAATTTGTTGAAATTAATTAAAATTCAGCCATGTTCATTGAGTACGTGTACTCCTGTTACTGACCTTGCCCCATACTCTGACCTTCATCTTCTGCAGTTTAAAAGTTTAAAAAATGCCTGGCTGATTTTTAATTAATTTAAGAAATTTTACATTTAACTCAATGTTAATGTCGGGCATGCTCAGTAAGAACCAACTATCAGTGTTCTACAAACCAGACTCACAGCTGCTAGGCTTGCCTAATCAGGGAGCTACAAACACACCAGACCTTGGTTTCATTTGAGACAGTCATGGCTTCCCCCAAAGGATCCTGGGAAGTGTCATTTGTGAAAGGTGCTGAGAGGAGGCTTCTATTCCCCTGACACAGCTCCAGTGGCCAGAATGGTTCAACATTCAGTCACTTGCATTGAAGCTCTGTGAGGGGACCAGGGTGTCTCCAAGCAACTCTCAGCACCCTTCACTAACTACACTTCCCAGGATTATTTGGGAGAAGCCATGAAATAAAGGTCAGGTGTGAATGTAGCCAGGGACAGCTTTGGTTTAAATTTGGGTGGGAGGCTATATGCGCCTGCTGTAGAATGAAAAGGTGGGGGAAACGCTGAAAAGCAATGATACTGTTCACAATGCTTTCCTTTTGGAAAGGGGCTTTCCCTCTGCCTAGTGCCCACCCAATCTCCTCCCCCACCCCTTCCCTCCCTGCCCCTCCCTCAGGTCAGTTTCACCTATCCTAAATATGACTGCACAGAAATAAATCCCATTGAACTCAAAAAGTATGCAAATGATCAAACCCACACTCTCTTCTCCCTCCTATCCCCTCCCTCTTGCCCCTTCCCTTCCCCTTCCTTTCCCCCCTCCCCCTCCCTCCCCTCCCCCTTTCCATGGTCAGTTTTACCTAGCTTAAGCATGATTGCACGGGAGTAAATACCATTGAACTCAATAATCCCCTCTTTCCACTCCCTTCTCCCCTCCCTTTCTCCTTCCCTCTTAGGGTTGCCAGACTCAGGGCCTGAGAATGGTATTCCCGCTTTGTGCGGGGGTGTGTGTGTTAGCCACCCACCCCAGTTAGAAGGCTCAGGAAGGATGTTGAAGGTTTCGATTAGTGTTAGGTGGGGTTTGACGACCAATCAGACAAAGGGATTAGCAGGTTTATAAGCCTGCTCCTCCCTTGGAATTTGCCTTTTTTGCCTTGCGACACCCTCCCTCCTTCCCTTTTCAGTATGGGCTTCGCTAGGCACCAGTTGGGGCTGAGTAGGAATTTTTTAACTTCCCCCAGTTCGGATTCTGTGTTTGTATGGCTATATTCAGTATTCTCCAGTATGTTTCTTTATTTCATATCTTTTAGACTAGACGGGCAAAATATCAACCGTCATTCATCAGTCAATGCCTTACTGAGTTTCAGTGATTTTCCAGTGTCAGTGAGTTTCATGATTTTCAGGTGCTGTTTTCTGACATCCCAAGGAACATGCAGGACAAATGGGTAACATGAATCCTTTCTCCACATTGTGTGTGCTTTGGGATGAGTAATCTGTCCATGCATTCAAAAGCACACATCTATCCTAACCAGCCCCAGCTGGTGTATGTGGTGAATCCTCACAATCTGAAATGTCTTACTCCCAAGGAACAGCATTGGTTCTGATAGCATCTAGGGCAGCTTTGCCCAACATGACCCCCTTCAGGTGGTTTGGATTTGACTCACATGGCCATTGGCCATGCTGGCAGGACTGATGGGAGTTTCAGTCCAAAATATCTGGAGGATGCCTGGCTGGGAAAGGTTGACCTGGGAACATGCTGCTATATGGCAGTTTTGTAAAGATCAGGGAACCAAATGTCTTCACCTCTTGGGTAGCCAGCAGCTAGAGGAAGACAAACTAACCAGTCCACCCACCCAGAACTCAGAATGCCCACCTGCTTAGCTTGATGCCCCAGTGTCTGATGGTTGTGAAAACAGGTCTCAAAGACTGTTTAATCCATTGGTGGAGAACCTCCAAACCATGGGCCTAATTAGGTCTGTAAGGCATCCCCATTAAGCCGTGAGGCCATTTCAGTCAAGCCATACCCAACTACCCTATAGCTGATGTATATGATTCATCTGACATTATATATATATACCCACTTTCATCCATCAGCCAGGAAGGGGAGCTCACTCATTGCTACTTAATACAAACCTCTTATATTACAGAGTTGTTAACTGCAGTGAGGCATTTATGCGTGATCAGTGATAGAGCACTTGTAACACAGCATGCGTTATCACAGAAGATAAGGCCCATATACTCTGAAAAATATAGTGGGATTGCATCTAGTATTAATTCCTGTAAGAGAAAGTGCCACAAAACAGTGCCTCTGAAGTGCCTTACTAGTGTACAACAGATGGAGTTATATTACTCTTTAATTTCTCTTGTGTAAGTATCTACATAAACAATGGATGAATTACACCATCAGAGATTTCCTTCTGCCATAATAGTGGTGTGTCATCTGTGTGGGATTTCAGTGAAATAAACAGGGGAAAGTGATGTTTTATAAAATCTCTACACCATCAGCTACACTGACATGGAGATTATCCATCTTTGAAATGTAATTGGAAGCCTTGTTTATTTTTACTTTCCAAAATGTAGGGAAAGGGATAGATAAGACCTGAAAATGTCAGCATCTCCTGAAGTCTGTTCTTCTGAGATAGTTTATTTTACTCTTCTGCTGATTTGTGCCTTTCAGGTAGCCTGCCTATATGTAATGCATGATAGCTAGCATTAAGTAAATAAGTCCATTGATTTCAGTGGGTCTGCTCTGAGTAGAGTCAATATATCACCAATATATTTATCTTTTACATCATGAGATGAAATATGAAATAAAATACTACCCAAACCCCTAAATGCAGTGGGTATGTGGTAAATAAGAGTCATGGCCAAGCCTTACATTATCCCTGCATAAAAGGAGGCCTCCATTCTCTACTGCTGCCTTCTGGTGTGTTAAAATATTTCATCCCACTCTGTACCATGTAGGTTGAATGGTGCTAATCCATTGGAAAGCAGCATTTATTACCTACCTGGCCAGCATAAAGTGCTGCATTCTAAGGGGATTATCTTTTCACCTCCTCTTTTGTTCATCCAGAGAAGTAGAGAAGAGGGAGGAGATAATCCCCTGCAAATGGAGCATTTATTACCTATGTAGCAGGTGCAGAGTGCAGTATTTCAGAGGGATTTACTATGGCCAACTCTGCTTACAGTGGAGTTAAACTCTATTGTCACAGAATGAAACTTCACATAGCAAGAGCTCAGGTGGCTCGACTCAGATTGGGCATTTTTGTTGTGTTGTTACTGTTTTGCTTTCAAAATGTCCAGCCATTCATATTTTGGTAACTAGACTTGTGTGTATTCTGACTGTTTGTTCATGACAAACAGAATACATTTATACAAGTCATGAGGGGTGTTTGTGCATTGCATATTCAGTGAGTGTGTAATCTATGTATCTCTATACACTCATATGTTATTCACATGTAATAATATATTATTCATATGTAACATTCAAGTATGTGTCTGTGTACACATAGCTGAACGATACAAATCAACATGTGTACACTCTTTCACACTACCACATGTACATGTGTAAAGACAGCTTGCACTTGTCAGTGCAATGTGTGAACAAGCCTATGGTTTGTCCACATACACAGTTTTTGCAGATGTGTAGAATTTGTTCAAATTCCTTTCCAGAGAGTCAAGTGAATTTATATTATCTTGATTATTCTGTTCATGCACCAAGTTTGGACAGTAAAAACACCCAGAAGACTGGCATTTTTGGTATTCATTTAACACCTAGCTAACCTTGGATACGTCTTGAAGCAGTTTTTCTAAAGCGCGCTGGGTGAAAAAACTTAACTGGGTGAAGAATTTATCCCATACATCATCTCCAGGTGGATTTATATTTACAACTTTTAAAAGAGAAATTATGTACCTTGGTAGAGAAAACTGCAATCAGTTTCCTGCAAAGAATCACTCTGAAATGTAAGGTTCAGCAACAGAAATAACAAAAATATTTGCAGTGGTACGTGAGTCTTTTTAATGTATGATCCATGTATAGAATGTACACATGCATAAAGGGAAGTAGGGCCACACTGATGGCTCAGCCCCTAGTATAATATGAACTGACCATTTATTTGCCCCAAACATCTGCAAAGGGCCACTTTTGTGCATTCAGCTACTAACTCATAAATGCCTCTTTGCAGAATTTGTGGTGGATGCACAAATTTTGAAGGGGGATGGTATGTGCAATGTCAGGAACAGGGCAAGCTATACAGTCCTGCTGTCCTCTATATGTGCATGCATTCCACATGTGAAGACCTATAACTCAGTGGCAGAGCATCTACCTTGCATACAGAAGGTCCCAGGGCAAATCCTGGCATTTCCAGGAGAGTTGCTGCCCCTGGAGAATGGCTGCCAGTCAGTGAAGATAATACTGAGCTAGATGGACCAATGGTCTGATTTTGCATTAGGCAGCTTCTCATGTTCCCTGTATGGATAACATGTGAAGAGGACTACAGTGTACTACAGTTTAAGGAACTTAAGCCTGTGTTTCATCTTGATGTTTCCCTTGAGGAACTGGCATAAAAGGAAATGAGCCCCTGGTGCTACATTTCCATCCACTAAAGCAGTAGTGGCCATCCAGATACTGCTGAATTACAACTCCCATTATCCCTGATCATTGGCCATGCTGGCTGAAGCTGATGGGAGTTGAAATCCAACAACATCCAGAAGGCCCCATGTCTGTACTAAAGGCTTTCTCTGTTTAGACCTTGACCAACTATCCAGTGCCTATGGAAGACACTGGAAACCTACCACATTAGGTAGTAAATTAGCTGTATTTTTCAGACAATGATTTCAAAATGGTTTGAACCACAAAAAAAGAGGATTACAAAAAGTAATAAAACTGTGCTTACGTGCCTTCTGGCCACATCTTCTAAAGCATACAACATTTGAAAATGCATCATAACCTCACACCTAAGTCTGGAGTGGTATACTCACTTGCAGTTGTCAGTCACTGCCCTTGGATCAGGGCCCTGAATATTCAGCTAGGATCAAGGTCAACGTTCTATCATTCAGGCCACTTGAATGGTCCACACTAATAATTTATAAAGTTAAGAGTCACGCAATTGTATTCAGAGTTGTACAACTTTCCCACAGGGCATCACTGAATCCATATTACCAAACATAATCTAGGAGGATAACATTTCCGCTCTTTGTGTTTTCAGGCATGTCAAGCTGCAAGTGTAGGCTGCCAGTTTTTTAAAAAAAATCTAGTGCCGACTCTGATGTACTTAACTCAGACTTCATTACATGAAGATTTAAGGATGAAATCCCAAGGTGTCTGCTTCTACTTCTAGCTGTCATTCTGATGTATGAAATGCAAACAGCTCAGTGGGTGCTGCCTAAGTAAGAAGAAACAAAGAACAACAAAATTGCCATACTGACAATATTTCCTTGTATTTATGCCAGTTGGCACAGTAGATGCTTGGTTGGACTGACACTGATTAAATCACACTCTTAAGCAGAAATGTTCCATTTTTTTATTTTTCATATCTCTTAACTGGGTGACAATGTCAATATGTGACTTGTTTTCCATTATTCTTTATCTGGAGGAGTTTCTAATTTACTCGTAGCATCATTTCCCTCTCTAGAATCTTGCAAAAATACATACACACTGCATCCTCTTTTCCCCCAGTCAGTTATGACATGATTGAAAAGAGACATTAAGCATAAACATGTCAATAGCTCACAGCCCAGAAAAATCCCACCTTGCTTCAGCATTGCTATGTTTAATGATAAATTACAAATGTTCAAGAAAATCTGAGTAGAACAATGAAGAATAGTGCTGACAAACTGGGCCAGCCATATTTGTCCAGTATGATTGTGATACTCAGGGAAATGGTCCACTGAGGACATTGCTTTCAGAGACCTTGATATGCGCCATTCTAGCATACTTTTTAATGACTAGAAAAGGGGGTGCTAGAAGTGGACTTCTCTCCAATAATTTTGCTTCTAGTAGGACCATAAATGGATTTCCACAGTGGCATCATAGAAAATGAAGCATGATATCATATGTCCCTGATAGCATTGGTCCCAGTTATTTCACACTGCAGCTAAAGAAGCATGAATAGACGTGTGGTGTAGATTAAGTGCCATGTGTAAGCATGGGCATAGAAATCCATGTGTTTTTAGGAACTGTGCAGGGGTGAGTCAATACCTGGAATGTGTAGGCAGCTAGGAGAGAAGTGGTGGAGAGAATTTGTGGGTATACCTAATGAAATGTCTAAATTGGGTGCATGAAAGAGTTTGTGCATTGAGAAGAGCTACGACATTTAAAGAATATTTCATAAGTGCCTTAACAATGCATATGAATGTGATGTTTCTAGCCATGCACCAGTTTTGACTAACCTTTGCTGTGCTTTATGATTTCATTATGTCAAAATGAATTTTAGTCTTCTTTCTCAGCAGTGAAGTAGTTTTGCAGCTAGATTTCATAGCTCTGAATCCTGCAGTTATCATATTTGTTAAATCAAAACAGCACTGTCTGCATAATGCAATAAGAGGCAAGAGATTTCTTTCTTGCTCTTTCCCATTGTCATCTTTCAAATCGACTTGAATGCCTTATTAACTGTGCCATTTGCAAGACAGCTGAGTCGCTCCGTGGCAGCAATGGAATTTCTTCTCAGTGAATAACTGTCTTAGCCTAGCATTTCCTATAATGTGCTAAGACATTTTGTGGATGATAATGACTGGGATTAAGTTGGGGTGGAGTTTGGATTTTTTAAAATCTCACTATAAATTATTATTTATAAGATGTGCATATATTTGATGCAAGTAGCTCTGATCCGGGGGGGGGGCGCACAGGATTATGAAAGATGTGTGTTTTCCAGTCTTTCATTTAATTAAATAATTGGGTTTATTTAAAAAGTATTGGCTGCCTTCATGAGCAGAAACCGTCAATTTCAATTTACCTATTGACTCGTTTTACCCATTGATCTAAAAGCAGCAACTTTGGTGAGTTGTCATTCTTCACCCTACTTTAAAATTTCTTTATATTAAAGTTTAAAGGGAACTGGGAAGGACACGGAGACAGTGGCATGAGTTGAGCTCACATATTGTGGCAGGTCAGTAGGAGGGCTTGTTGGAATTTTGAAATGCTGTAGAACAGGTGTAGGGAACCTTTTCAGACTGAAGGCCACATGCTCTTCTGGGCAATCTTCCGTGGGCCACATGTCATTGGTGGGCAAGGCCAGAGGCATTGGATATCAACAAATATAAAGTTTACCTTTATCTAGCAGGCTAGTTTCTGAACGCACACACACCGTTCTGTCTATCCTCCATCAAGGCAAGTGCTCCAGGACACATTCCTGCCAGGCAAAAAAACCCCAAAGGAGGGCACAAAGTAGCACTGGTGAGAGTCATGGCTTTAGGAGTAGGGGTGTGGCTGAGGAAGAGGTGCAGCCTGGGAATCGTCCCAAAGACCTGTTGTAGAGGCCTGGAGGGCCACGTCTGATGCAAAGCTTCAGTAGCAACAGAGAGTCATTTAAAGCCAGGCCTGAATGCCAAACCCTTGAAGGCCAAGGTTCTAAATTGGGTGAGGAGCCTCCACAAGTACAGGAGACTCCTCCCTTTAGACACTAGTGCTCCTGCTCTAAGTTGTTGTATTGGAAAATATCCAGAAGATTGTTGTACAGACAAGAAGATGTTGGTGACATTCACAAATTACCTCTCAAATACCGTCTTTAGGGCCTGTGTGGGTTCTTGTATTGGGATAATATTGAAATTCATCCCTTCTGTGCAGTAGATGGAATTAATCTGTTAGGTAGACTGTGTAGAAATGTATTTATTACTCCTTGTTAAGAAGCAAGAGAAAACTCTGACCTCTTTCACAGTGATGGAGAATTTTTTATTTCTCCTGTGGGATCTTTGCTGGGGGTTCTTTAAGTAACCAATGACACAGGCTTAAAGCAAAAAGGTAGGCCTTTATTCTTACAAGCATATGCAGGGTCAGTTCTCCAGAAAGTCTGGAGAGGACTGCAATGAGGTACTGCATGTACAGATCTTTTATACAGTACAATTACAGCACGTGACAGTAATTAACCAATCCCCTAAGTTCTTCCCCACGTAATGTAACAGTTCCTCCCTCTTGCAATATTTCCAACCAACCAGATAACTTTCTTAAAATAAATTCATGTATATTCATAATATTAGATACCTCCCATCCTATTATCTTGTCTTCGCAGATTGATGTCAATCTGTCCCCTTGACTGATATTACCACTATTCTACTGTCATACATTACTGATGATTTTGTTCCATACATTCCATTCTATCATGGCTTCTGATCAGCCAAACTGGCCAGGGACATCTCTAGGACATTACAACCTGTTCTTTTAAGTGATACCATGATGCAAGGCCAAGTTAGGTTCTCCTTAGAAGTTCTCTATGAAATTCCACTTATAATTACACTGCTATAGAGAAAGATTAATTTTAAATCACCTTATTATAGCTGAAAGCCACACAATATAAAGAGTGATTAGGGAATGCAGTAAAGAAAAGGGGTAATACTGAGCCAGCCACTCTCCATCAAACAAAGCTCATTAGCTTCCTATAGGGATCTGATTGGCCACTATGGAGACAGGATGCTGGACTAGATAGGCCAGGCTTTTCTTGGGTACTTACCCATGCTGTTTGGCAGCTGCACTCAGGAGAATATATGAGATGTTTATAAAAGCGATGTGGAAATTCTAAATTTGCTTTGTTTGCCTCAGAAATTGGCCTGTCCCCCCCCCCTTTTAAAGAGCATTCCTAAACCATGGTTTCCTAAGAATCAATCTATTTAATGGAGGTTTGAATTTTGCAGGTATTATTTATGGTTATTTAGGTGTAAAAGGAGCCTTGAAAACTGAGAAGGGAGAGTTTAACCTTCAGTGTCAAGTACAGCTTTATAAAACACAAAGACTGGCTACAGGCAAATTAAAGGAACAGGCATCTGCAGCGCTTGCAACTGCTGGAGAGGTATTGTGTCAGGCAGTCAAGCAGAACGAGCCTGGTTGTTTTCCTAAATCCAGAGCTGCTTTATCTCTGTCCATAAATGTGTCATTGTACAAAATGAGGCCATCCTCAACTCCTCAGCATGTGAAAATAGATACTAAAAGAGATCTATTGCTTCGCTCCTTGCCTACTTGTCATTGGTCATTCTGACTGTTTTTCACTCTTGTGAGCAATATCTTGATTTGTTGTTGTTGCAGCTGTTGCAGTCAGAGGCCACATCTGCACCTTACATTTAAGGCAGTGTTATACCACTTTAAACAGTCATGGCTTTCCCCTAAAGAATCCTGGGAACAGTAGCTTGTGAAGGGTGCTGATAGTTGTTAGGAGATTCCTATTTTCCCACAGAGCTACAATTCCCAGAAAGGTTTATCAATCCCTCCTCCCAGAGAACTCTGGGAATTCTAGTGCTGTGAGGGGAATAGGGGTCTCCTAACAACTCTCAGCACCCTTAACAAACTACAGTTCCCAGGATTCTTTGGGAAAAGCTATGGCTGTTAAAGTGGTGTAATACTGTTTAAATGTAAGGGGCAGATGGTGCTAGAATCAAGAAATAACATATGCTAGGATATTGCTGCTGGACAGTATGTGTGGCCAGTTGGTAGTTATATTCCAAGCAATTGGCAGACAAAAAATAACATCCTGCTCATAATTCTTTTACTAAGAACAACATTGTCATAGTAGTAGATGATACTGACTTCCCTAACCTGAAGTGCTGTGCTGAAATGCCCCTCCTCACTTTTGCAGGACTATTCATCTACTGAGAAAGTGGGATGTTTTTTGAAACCTTTTTTGGAGAGGGGGGATTGGGAGAAATTCTCATATCTGGAGAGAGAGTTGCAATCTTTCTTTTACCAGAAACAAAAAGAAGAAACTTTGCCGCTGTTTCAACTGATGGCAGAGCTGTAATAAGCAGTGGCATGCCCAACAGTGTCCTTAACTGAGAATGGGCCAACGGGAATGATGCTGCATCATGATGTACCATCTTTCTCAGGGGCATTCTTAATACTAAATGTTGGCAGCAGTTGTGAGGAAGCCAGTAACCCAGACAAATGAAATAAGACGCCAGCTAAATGCCACAGCTTTTGTTAGGAAGAAGCTTTACTTGCAGCGTACAAATAAAGTTCTTGGTATAGACAGAAATACAGATATACACAATAGCACCTTCTCTCCTACTACTCCTAAACCCCCACACACGCTGCAGTCTCCCTCCTTCTTTTATGGGCCTCTCGTAATTGAGTTGAATTCCTGCAGCTGTGTAGCTGTTGCAACCAGAGCCATGATTAATCTCTCTGTTAACCCTTGCCTCCCCTGTAATACCTGCCATCCTTTGGGATCACAAAAAATGCAAGTCATTCTGACTGTAACATTCCCCCACCCTTGTATTTGTTCTTGATTTCTGAGGGATGCAGGTCATACAGTTTACATACATAGTTGCACACATTTTTACATACCGTATGATACATACATTGTTTTATTCATTCTATCTTTTACATTCCTAGATCAGTACTAGAGCATCCTGCTGTTCCATCCAGTCTCTATCCCCTTCCAACATTTTGAACCACATTTCATAATCTTGTTTAGTCCATTCATCATCATCATCCTCAGTATACTCCTGTGTAGGTTCATTATTGTTATGGGTTGTTTTCACTGTAGCTATTTTGAATCTATCTGGAGGTTTCCCCAGATTAGATCTCTGTGACCTTCGCAGTTCAGTAACTGCTGTCTGACCCATCTCATCCCCCTCTCCTATTTCAGCTGCCTCTTGTTTTACTTGTGGAGTAGGCAGGTCGGTAGGCATTGCTGTAACCTCTATGCTACAGTCATCAACCGTTTCTTTTACTTCGGGTTGACTGGTACACTCTACTTCTGATTATGTTTGTTGCAGCTTGTCTGCATTATGACCATTCCACAAATTTACTAGGTCTTCCCTCTTTTCTGGGGTTACCACATATTCCCTCTGTTCTAGGGGTTTTTGTTTCTTGCTGGTTACCTCCCGGCTTGAGACCACTCTGTGGGAATTAACTACCCACACCCTGTATGCCATTCGTTCATAACCCAGGATTAGTCCTTTAACCCATGATATACCAGGTTTATGATGCTCAATCATGTTGGGTACACGCGCCCAACAAACTTCACCAAAAGACCTCAGGTGTGCGTGTTTGGGTTTCTTCCCATAGAACTTTTCGTAAGGTGTCATATTTATATCTATGGAGAAAAGCCTGTTAATCAAATGGTTTGCATACATTGCAGCTTCACCCCAAAACCCCTTTGATAAACTGCAACCATGTAGCATCGTACGCATCATGTTTTGTAAACATTTGTTTCTGCGTTCTGCGGTTCCATTCTGATGCGGAGACCAACTGGCCGTGAGAGAGTGTTTAATGCCTCTTTCCTTAAGGAACCGCTGTAAAGAGCTGGAGAGAAATTCCCCACCCCTATCTGAATGTAGCTGCGCCACCTTAACTCTATGCTCAGCTTCCACCCACTTAATGAAATGACGTAGGTTGTTCTCTGCTTCGGCTTTTGTTTTCAAAAGATAGACAAAACTGTATCTTGTATAATGATCCACTATAACAAAATAAAATCTTGCTCCTCCTTTAGATTTTGGAAATGGACCTGCTAGATCCATACTGAGCAGTTCAAATGCTCTGCTCGCCTTGCATTCACTGCTTTTATTTTTAGGAGCAGCCTCGGCTTTCATTTCTTTACACACTGAGCATTCTTTTTTTTTTTTACAATAATTTTATTCAAATTTTCATAAAACATACAAAACAAAATCATAAAACATTCAAAGACAAAAAACAAAACAAAACAAAAATAATTAAACAAAAAAAATAAAATATTGACTTCCCATTTGTCACAGATCAAATCAGTTATAGGTCTACAATATATAACAATCCTGTCTCTTAAATCATATTATAAAATCACTTTCCTCCAGTAGTTATCTTAATTAATCATCAAATCTCATAAACATTACTTTATTCTTTCCACAAAAAGTCAAAGAGAGGTTTCAATTCTTTAAGAAATATATCTATCAATTTTTCTCCAAATAAACATGTCGATTAATCCATCTCGTTAATAATTATAATAATCTTATTGTCATAACCATAGTCCAAATAAACATTTCGATTAATCCATCTCATCAAAATCTGTTAGGTTCAATAATTTCAATAGCCATTATTCCATTATCCCTATTAGTTCCATCTTCCATCTTCAATAGTCCTGTTAAGTCCAGTAATTTCAGTGTCCAATCTTCCATTATCAGTATTCCATAATAATCTTGCTGTCGTAGCCATAGTCATATAATAAGAGTCTGATGGGAATTTCCTCTATCCCAAATATTTTCTTGCCATCCATTCTGAATAAGTTGCTGAAATACTGTTGTAAAGTCATATCTCTGTTCTTCTTTTTTACAAAATGCACTGGCTCATCTCTTGAGAGTTTTTCCATTGTCACATGGCTGCAGTTAATTCCATAGATTTTCTCTATATCAAACTCCATCACGTCATTCCAGTCCAAAAGATTATCCAAGCCATTGATAACTTTATCTCTAATATCTTCATTAATTTCTTCAGAGATAACGTTAAATTCCAAACAGTAGATTTTATTTCTAAAATCCATAAACTCCAGATCTTTTTCCAATTCCACATTTGTTCCAATCTCCAGGGCTTGTATCTTCCCTTTATTTTTTCTTTTCTCATCTCTGATCTCATTCTCCTCTCTCACAGGATCCCCTATTTCTTTAAGCTCCTGCGTCATTTTGCTCAGTTCAATTTTCAGCTCCTTACTACCCTGTCGCAGGGTTTGTTTCGTTATCTCAATCTCATCCATTATTTTCTGAAACATAGTTACTTCCAGATTCTCAGCCACTTTCTTGATTGCCATTTTTAAAACCACGAAAACAAAGCAAAACAAAAATAAAGAAGAACCACTTCTTATATCAGCAACAATTGGGTTAATATTCCAGGCTTGATGACATCACAGTATAAACAGAGCAGCCTGCCTTATCTCTCTATGTTCAAGAACACAAAACAAATTTAGTTCCCAGCATCAAAACAGTTAGTGGCGTCGTGAAGAAGCAGATTCGTCAAAATAAAATAGACCAAAAAGAGAATAGTCCCAGACAATATAATATTCCTCGGAATAGAAATCAGGAATAGAAATCCCTCTTCTGTTTATATCTTTAGAATGCACTTCCAGGACAGCTTTTTGCGACAGAAACAGAGATAAGCTGTTAATTTCGTGAATAACAGAGAAGAGTTATAGCTCACCCAGAAGTTGTCCAAAGCCGATCAATCTGACAAATCTTTTGCTGCAACAATTTAAACCAAGTAAAAAAAATAATAGAAAGAAGGGTGCTTGCCTGTTAGTCCGTTCTCTCTTTAAAGAAAAGATAAACGTATTGCTTAAATAGATAGAGCTTGTTCGGAAGTCCGTCCGGCATTGTTGGCTGGACCTTATCTCATAAATTAATGAAATCCAGTCCTCCCAACAAAAACAGGCTTTTGAGGTTGATCTCTATGTTTCTCCCTGCCCGGGAGAAATTTCATCAGTCAAAAAAAATGTTCTGACTGATTTATATCTGAATAAGCTTCTTTTGAGGCGGGAGCCCGTCCCAAAAGCAGGCACAAGCGAAGTCACCCTTCCCGGAAGTCCACACACTGAGCATTCTTGAAACAGTTTGCAAGTCTTGTAACTTATGTCTGCACTGTGTTTGGGCATCATTTGAAGGGTAGAATAACTTGCATGTCCTAATTTTCTATGATAATCATGTATACACCCTTCATGAATGGGCTTATTCAATACCGCATTTACTTTGGCTTTAGGGTTCATGTCTATAACATATAGTGCATTTCTTAGACTTCCTTTAGCTTGCACTACCCCTTTTTTTACTTATTGTGCATATACCTTTAACAAACATAACATCATAATTGATTTTGTTCAATGTGGACACAGACATAATGTTTGTTTCCATCTGGGGAACAAATAGTACATTGGTTAAGGTAGTTTGTAAACATTCCACGTAAACAATGCCCCTCCCCTGTACCTCTCTTTTCGTCCCATCAGCCAAAAATATATTTTCACAAGCTGAAGAGAGTACTTTAAACTGTTCTTTTGTATTGCAGAGAAACGTTGTTGCTCCCGAGTTGACCACCCAAACAGAGTTGTTTTTCTTTATCTCTTCACACATGTTGTTTGTTACGACCCGTATTGACATACAGTCTTTTTCTTTCTCTGCTTTTCTTTGTACTTTGCAGTCTTTACGAAGATGAGTAGTAGAACCACATCTGTAACATGTTCTTACTGCGTAGGCTTTAGCGTTGTCTTTAGTCTTTGACGGACAGGCGACGGCGTGGTGCGTTCTGCTTTCACTTCGTCTCTCTGCTTCTTTAAGCAATTTACAGGAAACATACTGCATAGTTAATTCTTCGTCTCTCATAGTTTCTAACGCTGAAATCATGGCGTCATATGAATTGTCCAATGAAGATAGTAAAAAATAAACTTGTAATTGTTCAGAGTAAATAACGTCTCTGTCTTGTAACTGTGCAAACAGGCTACGTATTGTTTGTATGTGAGCATGCATACTCACACCTTCTTTTAGACGTGTCTGGAACAGCTTCCTTGAGAGTAGCACTTTGCTTCCTGCTGTAGTTTGAATATGTACGTTTTGCAGTGCTTCCCAAACTTCTTTGGCTGTTTCCATATGCCTTAAGTTTATCAGCTGCGAATCTTGCACTCCAAGTATTATCGTGGCTTTTGCCCTCTGGTCTTGGCGATGCCATTCCTCTGTGGGGTCATCTGGCGTTGCATCCTCAACAACATGCCATAAATCCTCATGGATCAGCAGCATCTGCATCTTTACCTTCCAACTTATGTAGTTAGATTCACTGAGACGCTCTAGAGGCATTCCAGATGCAAAGGACATTGCCATCCTTGCCTCTCTCTCTTCAGGAGTAGTGGTGCTTGCCTTTTCTTGCAGCTCACCGGTACTGGCTGCACTCTCAGCTTTAAATCTGTTCTGCTATCTTTGCTTTCAGGCTTAGAATCTGGGCCCATAACCCTATGTTGGCAGCAGTTGTGAGGAAGCCAGTAACCCAGACAAACGAAATAAGACGCCAGCTAAATGCCACAGCTTTTGTTAGGAAGAAGCTTTACTTGGCGTACAAATAAAGTTCTTGGTATAGACAGAAATACAGATATACACAATAGCACCTTCTCTCCTACTACTCCTAAACCCCCACACACGCTGCAGTCTCCCTCCTTCTTTTATGGGCCTCTCGTAATTGAGTTGAATTCCTGCAGCTGTGTAGCTGTTGCAACCAGAGCCGTGATTAATCTCTCTGTTAACCCTTGCCTCCCCTGTAATACCTGCCATCCTTTGGGATCACAAAAAATGCAAGTCATTCTGACTGTAACACTGAAAAGATGGCTGTCCCACTTAATTAAATTGGCTGTCTACTAATGCCTAATGGGGTGACGCAAATGGGGATACATTTCTCTCCTGGCTTCCCAACACTTCGGATCACTGCCGCTGACCAAAAGGAAGAGGGAGATGTGCAGCGAGCTCGGCATGCCACAGTCCACGGCAGTGGAACAAATCCAACGCTCCTGCTGTGCATCACATGGCACTGAATTCTCCATGCCTCTCCATTTCCTCTTTCCCTCTCAGTAAGTGGCAGCGACCCACAGTGTTGGGAAGCTGGGAGAGCAACACAGCCCCACCATGCCACCCCCTGAGCCACTACTGTGGCTACCCCACAATAATTAACACCAACGTATTAATTATTCTAAGCACATTATACGAAAGTAAGTTGCAGTATTGGCTGCCCTCAATTAATCAAAATGGCTGCCCTCACTTAATAATTAACACCAATGTATCAATCATTCTAAACACATTATTTGGAAGTATGTCCCGCTGAAATCAATGGAGAACTACTCTTTAATTAGCAGAGGCCCATCCATGGCTGGATTCTAGGCCCACTATCCACAAATTCCTAAACCTTTCTGCTTCCCCCCAATTCTTTCTGACCTTCTCCATCTTATCCATCCTTTGGATGCTTGTATCTTACTTTAAGAACATAAGAAGAGCCCTGCTGAATCAGGCCAATTGCCCATCTAATCCAGCATCCTGTTCTTCCAGTGGCCAGTCAGGTACCTATGGGAAACCCACAAGCAGGACCTGAGTGGAAGAGCACTCTCTCCATGTGATTCCCAGTTTGTTCCTTGTCAGCCTGGCTCTTTCCAATATCTCCCATGTCCTTCTCTCTTTTTCCTTTGCTTAGCCATTATTTCTCTATGTTGACAACATAAGTATCAATTCTGCTGTCTTCCTTTTGTTCCTGCCCTTTCCAGTATCTTTCTGTTTGGTTGATCCTGCTCCTTCTCCTCTTCCTGGTTTGCACCTACACTGAGAACCTTCCCACCCTTCTTGAGCATAAGTGAGCAGTTGTCTAATGAGTTTTATGGTAAGAACTGGAGTAGGATTTGGTGGTCATGGCATGATGCTGCCCTCCTATTGTGACACTGGCTCCCATTACTTCAACACAGACAATCAACCTGTTCTAGTGGTAGCTCCAGTGGTTAACTATCAGGATGAAATCACCTTCATTAAACCAATATGACCCTTGGAACCATAAAAAAGCATTAAAAGGACACACAGAAAGGATCAGTAGGTAGGCCAAGATCAGTGAGATAATGTACATCAGACCCCCAAGTCCTGCTCTGTTAACTTCTCCACTACGACACACTGCCTCATTAGAAGCTGTCAAACACAATGATGTCTGTTGTAAGGGAAGGTGATCACCTCTCTTGTGTTCGTTGGCATGTGAAATGCTAAAATGGGCCCCTTTGTTCACTCTCCACCAATTGATGTGGTGACAGCTGAAGCTTTTGTTATATGGCTTTGTCAATTGTCGGGCTGATACAATAAGCATCCAACTAGATAAAGACACATATTTCTACAGTAGCTTGCCTCTGATCAGGACATACACTATGAAGTGGCTTGTTCTGAAGCTGAAATCAAAAGGCATTTTTAAAAGCTGATGGCATACCAAAGCTGAAATGAAATGAACAACATGTGTAAGATGGAATTTATAAAATCTAATGATTCTGTATTGTTCTCAAATGAAAGCAAGCACTGAAAACTAAGTTTGTTTGATAATATTTTTGCAGGCCAGGGGCCTAGGTGTCAACATGCAATTGCAGAAAGCCAGGGCTGCCCTGTACAAGATAACTTTGCTTATGTGGCTGTTCCACGTAAAATTGTGAACATTGTAACACATTACAAATATATGTCACCATATTATAAATGTACACCCCATGCATGAAGGGGGTTTATGGATATAGCATAGGTGGAGATCCTCTGGCCATCCAGATGTTGCTATACTACAACTTCCATCATCCCTGACCATTGGCCATGCTGGCTGGGCTGATAGGAGTTCAACAACATATGGAGGACCACAGGTTTCCCACCATTAGTGTATAGCAAAGAGTAGGGCCGTGTTCCTGGCCCCATTCCTGATGTCATAGGACTGGCCTAGCTCCACATCCAATTCCATGCATTGATTTAGAAAAGAACTCCTAGGACGAGCAACTATGTCAGTAGTTGCTCTACAGATATCTGAGCCAATACAATAGAGGGCCAGCAGTGCAGCTCTGTTCTTTGTTACTCACATGGACTCCTTTTATTCATATAACACAGCCTTTCCCAACCAGTGTGCCTCCAGATGTTGTTGGACCACAACTCCCATCAGCCTCAGCCAGCATTGCCAATAGTCAGGAAAGATGGGAATTGTGGTCCAACAACATCTGGAGGCACACTGGTTGGGAAAGGCTGATATAACATGTGAAAGGTAATCATGTATGCATGGCTTTCTGACATAGAAATGCTACTGAATGGGAAATCATCTTGAGTGAAGCAGATGTCAATACATTATATAAGCATTTGTACATTTGCTAAATTTAATTTAGATTTCTAAGAAGAAAATTACTTATTAATAGCTATGATCATAATATACAAAATAAACTGCTGTCTGTATCAAGCCTTTGAGATAGGATAGGATAAAAAGGCAGAAATAAACTATGAATCTCATCAGACTTGATTTCATACAGTTCTAAAATGTAGAGAATACAACATTTGCTTCTCTTGTCTGATGCAAATTTGATCCCTGCTTCCTACTTGGAAAATTATGTATTGTTTATTAATAATTATAAGTGGTAGTATTCAATGCCAGCCCTACTCAGAGTAGACCCTTTGAAGTTAATGGACATTATTAACAGGTTCATTAATTTCAGTGGGCCTGTTCTGAATAGGCCTTAACTGAATACAACCCAATATTTCTGAATCAAATCTGAATCTCAGATAAAACACCCACAGTGATGTACACATTTTAAATAACATTGCTTGTGTCACTTTTAGTTTTGGGTTTTTTTTCTGGTTTGTCCTAAGACAGATAACATCCATAGTTTGCAAATTAATGTTTCTAGCAGTGGGACACAGATATACCCTGACTCAGTGTGATCTTCTATAATTCTAGATGTCAAGTAAAAAATTTATGTGCTTTCCGGTAATAAATATAGAATTACCCTACCGATAGAAGGGATAACCATTTTATGTATGTATGTATGTATAGTTAACCATATATATTTCACCTTCAAAAATAACATATTGATACTGCTGATTGGGCCAAATTTATACTTTACTTTTAAAGTTTGGGTTTAAAAAATATCAAGATTTAGACAACAAAATTGATGTGTGATACATATATGTGTAACACAATTGCAAATGGCACACATATGTTTACATATTCTAGTTTCCTAGCATTGAAGAGATGATCAGGAAAGGATTGTGCACCCTGTAATTCCATGTTTATCTGGACCCAGATAATTTGAACAACTATAGACCGGTAGTGAATGTCCCATTCCTGGGCAAGGTCTTAGAACGGGTGGTTGCCAGCCAGCTCCAGGTGCTCTTGGATGAAACCGATTATCTAGATCTGTTTCAATCCGGGTTTAGGCCTGGTTTTGGCACAGAAACAGCCTTGGTCGCCCTGTATGATGACCTATGTCGGGAGAGGGACAGAGGGAGTGTTACTCTGTTGATTCTCCTTGATCTCTCAGCTGCTTTTGATACCATCGACCATGGTATCCTTCTGGGGAGACTCACGGAGTTGGGAGTTGGTGGTACTGCTTGGCAGTGGCTCCACTCCTACTTGGTGGACCATCTCCAGAAGGTAGTGCTTGGGGAACATTGTTCGATACCCTGGACTCTCCATTGTGGAGTCCCGCAGGGATCGGTTCTGTCCCCTATGCTTTTTAACATCTACATGAAGCCGCTGGGTGCGGTCATCAGGAGCTTTGGAGTGCGTTGTCACCAGTATGCTGATGACACGCAACTCTATTTCTCCTTCTCATCTTCCTCAGGTGAGGCTGTTGATGTGCTGAACCGTTGCCTGGCCGCGATAATGGACTGGATGAGAGCTAATAAACTGAGGCTCAATCCGGACAAGACTGAGACGCTGTTGGTGAGTGCCTTCTCTGCCCAGATGGTGGATGTTCAACCTGTTCTAGATGGGGTTACACTCCCCCTGAAGGAACAGGTTCGTAGTTTGGGGGTTCTTTTCGATCCATTCCTGTCTCTCGAGGCTCAGGTGGCCTCGGTGGCACGGAATGCGTTCTATCACCTTCGGTTGGTAGCCCAGCTACATCCCTATCTGGAAAGCGACGACCTCGCTTCAGTTGTGCATGCTCTGGTAACCTCTAGATTGGATTACTGCAATGCGCTCAATGTGGGGCTGCCTTTGAAGACAGTTCGGAAACTACAGCTAGTGCAAAACTCAGCAGCTAGGCTGTTGACAAGGACCAGGCGGTCTGCACATATAACACCTGTTCTGGCTCATTTGCACTGGCTACCTATTTGTTTCCGGGCTAAATTCAAAGTGCTAGTTTTGAATTATAAAGCCTTACACGGCGCGGGACCACAATACCTCATGGAACGCCTCTCCCGATATGAACCTACCTGGTCACTACGTTCAACATCAAAGGCCCTCCGAGTTCCGACCCACAGAGAAGCTCGGAGGGTCGTTACAAGATCTAGGGCCTTTTCAGTGGCTGCCCCCGAATTATGGAACAGTCTCCCCGATGAGGTGCACCTGGCGCCTACACTTCTATCCTTTTGGTGCCAGGTTAAAACCTTTTTATTCTCCCAGGCATTTTAATCTATTATTTTAATCTATTTTTAGCTCTTATTGTATACCAGGTTGTTTAATTGTTTAATATGTATGCTTTTACTGTTTCTTGTGATTCTATTGTATTTTATTCCCTGTTGTGCACCGCCCTGAGAGCCTATTGGCTGTGGGCGGTATAGAAATCGAATAAAATAAATAAAATAATAAATAATGGAACTAGCCTTTTAAATGCACAATCATCATACCTCCTGTATATTAAAGCTGAACCCCAAAAGGTAAAGTATAAACTAGCAGTGAGAAAGGCTTCCATCATGAATGCAGAACTCAAATCTCCCTCCCTCCCTCATGTATATGTGTGTATACACACTGCACACAAACAGACACATGGTCAAGTAAACCAGTGTCTCATTTGGAAAACAAATAAATATGTCCTACTAGTGGAAATATTACTGTGCTCAAAATGTATGGCTACCATGTCTTACATTTGTCTTTTGCCCACACTCCCACACTCTTGAGAGATACAGTGGCATTTGGTATAAAGCAGGACTATGCACTGGATCTAGCCAAAGCCTACATCCTGAACCAAATTGGGCAAATCCAGGCTTTGGCTGGATCAGGCTGAGACAGCCCTGGATTAGGGATAAAATGGTCTGTCAATTTTGGTTCTCTCCGTTTCTCATTTTTCTAATCTTAAATCCGGTTCTCCACATTTCTGCAGCAATTCGCAGATTTTTTTTCAATACTTATGAAAGTTCTTCAGCATTTTAGTGGAAATTTCTCCTAATAAATACATTTTATTTATTTGTTTATTATTTGATTTATATCTCGCCCTTCCTCCCAGCAGGAGCCCAGGGCGGCATTTTTGTATGCAGTTTTGACAAATGTACACATTTTTGCAAGCAATTTGTCCTAATACAATGCATTTTTGTATGTTATTTTCACAATATACTTATTTTGTGCACACTTTCACCTAATATATGCCTTTTTTAAAACATTGCTTGATTGGAGAACTGCCTTGCAAAATTCAGATAAGTGCAAATTTTGAAAGATGGCTCATATTGTTTTGGAAAGTGTGAATTTGATCAATTTGGCTTTAAATGCAAACTGAATCAAATTTCTCGCCCATCACTACTCTGGATCACCCCAGGTTGGGGTGGCCCACCTGGAGTGATCTGGGGCTGTCACAAGGTGGGGTGGTTGGGCAGCAGGGGATAAAGAGAGTCAGGCAGCCTCAGCAGGGTCTGCTTCACCAGCTCTTCCCTATGGGGAATGTGCTGGCGAAACACCCAGCAGAATTGAACTTTTCCCTCATCAGCTGGTGAATGGAAGATACAATCCTACTCTATGCAAGGGTCTGCTTCACCAATGCATTCCTCACAAGGAATGTGGTGGTGAAGCAGCATCCAGCAGGATTGAATGGAGCACCTCCTTCTTCCTCCACCCCCTCCTGACCTCATGTTTAATTAAAATTTAGAATCTTGATTATAAATGGAAGGAGATGCAGTGTCTACCTGTTACTCCACCTTCTCCTGACCATTTTTAATTAGAGTTTTAATACCCTAATTAAACATATGAACTGCCCCCAAATCTATTTGGGCTCCGGAGCCAGCCTGGGTTGCCCTGGATCATCCCGGGTAAGATTGAGGCCAAACCAAAGTGTCGGATCAGGCCCCAGACCAGATCAGGGGAGCAGAGCCCTAGTAAAAATGTCATATTCTGTTATATAACTTTAAGATCTGCAGCCAATTCAACCAAATTATGAAAGTGCAGGCAGATGATGTCTGGGTAAGTCAGGTAGGGATACACTTCTGTGATTCCCTGGACATGATCACTGTGATAGACCTCCACCCACAAATGAGAGGAAAGGATGTAAAATTATCCATCCCCTGGTAGGGGAACCTAGAGCTTGGGAACATGATTTGTGCACTGCACCCCACTTGTTCTTCAAAGTGCACATTCCAGGCCTCATCCTTTCCAGCATCCATCAGGATGTACATTCCAGGACCCAAATAACACCCATCAAGGAACCCACAAAGCTGAAAGTAGTTGAAAAGTGTTCTTCACTCAGGTATGCCTCAGGGTGCTTAATCTTACCATTCATAAAATCCACTCACCTGCCCATACTAAATGTCAATCCAAAAAGAATTGCAGCAATTTAAATATCAAACTGTATCCAATAGCCAATTAGAATTCCAGGCAGTGTGGAGTAAACAACAACAAAAATGTGTCAAAAAGGTCAATCAAGGACACCCAAAAAAATCCTACTCGACCCTCTGAAGGGCAAGTAGCTCAGCTCCCACTACCACATGGTGGGTGGGAGGACATAAAGAAGAAAGACAGATGAAAGGGCAATGGTGCCTAAATAGCTGACCCCCCCCCCGTTATTGATCAGAAGGGCCCAGCCAAATGTTGTTCTCTCCACTCCCTTTGGGAGGAGTTTCTCGAGACTTCCTTTCAATTGGGGTGGGCAAATTCACCCCCTCTTAAGGACAGGAATGTCATTCTTCCCAGCTAATCAGGACTGGATGATAATTTCTGGTGACTTCAGTGGCTGTAGAGAGAAGATATCTTCTGCACATGTGTGTCCCCTTCAGTCTTTCCAGGGCATGATTTGCTAATCTTTTAATTCCTATGAAGTTGAAATGTGATGGAAATATATTTGTGCTTCTCTTATATTGAATTTATGGGATGTGTTTTGGACTAGGATGACCATTATGTTTATTATCTCACAATGACTCTGCAGTTGGTTCTGCAGCTTATCTATAACTGCTCAGGATTTCACACACTACTGTAGTTTGCTTATTCATAGTTCTGCTGCAGAGCACTGTTATGGCATCAGCATAGTGGTCTACCTGAGATTAGATAGGAAGAATGAAAGTGAGGTGCAACCATTAAAACAGTTGCCAGATAAGTCGGCATCATGTCTTTCTAGCCATAGAAAATTCTCTTATAAACTACAGTACCTACTTGATAAAGCAACCTATTTCTATATTGCATCTGAGTGATCTGGGACATTTTTGGATGTCTGCATAGGGCAAATATGGAAACAACAGAGAAAATCACCATAGCAAAAGAGACTCTATTTCCTTCTGTTTTTTCTTTTAAAAAGTGCCGTGAAATTCAAGTTCATTTTGCCTTGTTATACATTTCCTGCACACTTTTTTAAAAAAATCACCCATCATCAGATGGACTTTTGTACTATATTATTTATTTATTATAATATTCATATACCACCTTTTATGAAAACACCTCAAGGTGGTTGACAATGAAATCCATTAAAATACAATAACAATAAAATAAACCTAGCAATAAACTAAACTCTTTTCATTTAGAAAAATATCTTTACATATATTGCAAAGTTCTATTATTTATTTGACAAAATAATTCAGAAGCACGCTGCTGAAAACTGCAGAAGGGAGAGTGCTCTTGCGCTCAGGTCCTGTTTGTGGGCTTCCCATGGGCATCTGGCTGTCCACTGTAAGAACAGGATGCTAGACTAGATGGGCCATTGGCCTGGTCCAGGAGGCTCTTACGTTCTTATCACCCCGAGTTAGGCTGCAAAATCTTCAGCAAAAATCTAGTCAGCACTGCAGCAATACTGTTTGTTTCAAAATTACTCTGATCACCCCCTCCAGATTAATGCCTGCTTCTTTTTAACATTAACATTGTAGCTTGTTTAACATTCCCATTCCCTTTAGTGTCAAAGAAAGCATCTTTTGTTTATCTGATATCTAGCACATCTGCAGTTATAATTAGTTCTGAATATGAAAATTATCTCATTAAGTAATTTTCAGAAAATGACACACATGCAACTGTACCAGTCTTGGCACTTTGGAAATCACAGATATGCAATGAGGATGCCAGCTGGTGCATCTTCAGCCAGACTATGTTTAATGTATCCTTTCATTCATAAGAATATAAGAAATGCCTGTTGGATCAGGCCAATGGCCCATCTAGCCCAGCACCCTGTTCTCATAGTGACCAACCAGACGTCCATGGGAAGCCTACAAGCAGAACCAGAGTGCAACAGCACTCTCCCACCTCTGATTCTGAGCAACTGGTATCCAGAGGCTTACTGTCTCCTTTTTACACCACTGTTCACCCACCAGAGATCACTTGATCATCATCCCTCCCTTGTCCCCCTCCAAAGCCCCATATTTTATTGTGGCCTTTTAAAACATCCCTTGCTGCTGTGCCTTTCACTGTGGCTTAATCACAGTATAGCATGAACAGGAATGACAGGTTAAAAATTTGTTAAATAAATACATCTTAAATCATGACTGTGGATTCAAAAGAACTGTTCATATTGGTAATATATGTACATAGACAGCAGTTCTTGCCAATAGATTGTCAGGAGGTGGGGTTTGGGTGGGAATGTAGGGGGGGGCAATCTACATACAGTGTACTGAGCCCAGGAAATCCTGTTGGCACCTCTTGCTGTCAGCAGGTATCCCACTGGCAGCACTTCCTCCCACCTGTATGTTCAGTGGGTCATGGAAAGCTCTGCACCAATGGAGTGACACTGGCATTACTCCACAGGTGGAAGTTGTGGTGACGTTACTTCATTTCTCATACGTGGAGTTCATTTGACTTGTTTATCTTGTCAATGACACATTAGTTTTACTTAATAAAGTCATTTCATCCTAGTTTGAAAGTGAAGCTATCAATAATATAAAACATGGGAGATGTATTTGATCCAAATAAATTGTTAAATAACTTGCGAAATTGACTTGATATTGGTGGGAAGTTGTCTTTTACACACAACTTCTTTCATCTGCATAAATGTCCATTTTCTTTATTTCACATTGCGTGGTTCACCAGAAATTAAAGCATTCACTGTAATTTCTACATTATGGTTGGTCTTGATCTCTTTCAGGATATAAAAATCACTTTAATCATGGCATTTTCTTCAGATGAAGAAGGTAGAATTTGCCCACTAGTTATTATGCTAGTGGAGCAGGGAGGATTAACTCCACTGAGATACATCATAGCTGCTTGCAAAACACCTCAGACCAGATGCAAATATTTTAAAAAATTATACAGCTTCCCCCCCCCAAATTATGTATATGTTGTAGGAACAAAGCCAAAATCTTTCTTTTTCTTTTTAGAGTTAATGTCACAATAAAAATGTAATTGCTTCAATCAGTACTTTTAAATTACTGTTGAAGGGTCCAGAGCTGTGGTCTTTTTCCTTCAGACTAATTCCACATTGATATTAATGATGCACCTACAATTAAACAACAGTAAAAGCAATAAAGTTACAAGGGAAGATAGAAATATATTGTGGGGAATATGAGACCTGCCTTCATGAGCTTCTCATGTCCAGTGTCCCCTCTGTAGAAAAGTCCTGCCATTATGGATATGTGGGATCTACCTGAGAACTTTCACATTCATCAGGTGGTTCTCTGAGCAGGAGTCCTCAAAAACTGAGCAGGAGGCAAACAAGGGTTCTCTCCCCCAAATTCTTCATCCTAGAGCCCAGTCATAAAGGTTAAGCATGCAAAAGTCTCATTGTTCATTGCTATCAGAAAAGTATTTAAGTGCTCTCTTTAAAAAATGTAAGTATTAACTGGGTATCAGTTGATAAGAATAAACTGAGCCATATAAAGGCTGAGGACACAGGCCAGGGGATTGGTACTTCAAGAGCCACAGTCTTTAGGCAAAGGGAGTGGAGCTTGGGAAAGATGGACTGGAGGATTGAACTTCAGTTTATTGGCCCTCACCCAGTCCATTATTGCCTCCAGACACTGGTTCTGCGCTGACACAACTTCATCTGGTTCAGATGACATGGAGAAACAGAAATGGGTATAATCTGTGTGTTGTTCCCAATGGCTTCATATAGATGCTAAACTGCATAGGAGACAAAATAAAATCCTATGCGACCTCATAACAGAACTGCCATGAAACCAAGCAAGAGTCTTTCCATGTCATTATCTGGTAATGGTCATGCAGGTAAAGATAATCTGTTTCCTCCAAGTTGCAGTTGCACATGCTCTTGAAGGGAATATTAGAGATTGGATGGTAGCTGTCACACTGTGAGGAGCCACACCACCATTGCTTTCAAGGTGCTGGAAGCATCTTATGCCACCATAAGGCATTTATTTTTAGCATTCTTTGGATCCATCTAATGAACCCTCTCTAGCTAATTTTAAAAGCCAAGATGGGCAAGGGTTGAGAGAACAGATAGCTGACTAAACTTCTTCAAGTGACTTGTCCATGTCCTCAGACTTCAACCATTGAAACTGACCCAAAACAACAGGACCAGATGGTGCTCCAGAACCTCCTCTAATACTATATCAATCACAGTGTCAATGTCAGAGTGAAGACAAGACTTGTGCCATTTGCACTCCAGCTGTCACCCAATCAGCTCATTGTCCAAAATTCCACAGAAAACAAGGGAGCCATTCAGCATCCATAACACCAAAGGGTGCTAAGGAGCAATTTATTCCATAGTGAGACTAGGAATTCAAGAGGAGCACTGGCCATGCCAACTGAAAAATATCCAGAACATTCAGAAATCCCACAGATTTCTTAAATCGTCCAGGGCAAATCATCTTAATTGGCCTCTTGCCCCTGCATTAAGAGCTGATCCATCCCTGATAAAGATGGTATCTGAACACCCCCAACTACCAAACCAAAATGAGCAAAAACCATCTCAAGGGCATAACCTACAACATGTGTTGCACCAATAATGTATTAAGGCAGCCCTATGGTTTCAATAGTGGCCTTGAAGTCCCAAGCTGGCCGTGGCAGAATAGACTCAACTTGTATGTTGAAGTTCCCCAAGACCAACTCTGCCTGCCCAGTGGGCTGGCCTCCCTTTTCTGTCTCTTTGACCCAACAGTAGGAACAGTCCTTCAAATCTGGGGCCCAGGTGCACAGGCTTCCTGGTGAGAGTGATAGAAGTTTTATGGATGATGGCAACTCCTTCCCCTCCAACCTATGCTGGTGCTATACAAATACCCAGGCAGACACAGGACCCCTCCGCTTGTCTACCTAGGTCTCTTTTATGCATGTCAATTCAGCCACCTCCTCCACAATGAACAACATCACTCTGGGGGAGGGCAAGCTGGCATAGTCAATCAGGTCTTGATGGCCAAGGGTTGGTCCAGAAGACATTGCAGCCTTAAATGATATGCAGCCTCTTCTCCTTACCTGGCCTAACAATTCTACACCGCCATATCTCTTCTGTCCCAAGGCCCTACTGTACCTAGTAGTAGAAGCATATTTTGCTCCCACACTGTCTACAAGTAACTACAGGGGTAGATCTGACTTTATGCACAGACTTCTAAAATGTATTTATTTATGAATTAAATGTATATATATTGCCCTTCGCCAAAAGTACACAAGGCGGTTTACAACATACAACAATGTATGTCAATGCATAACATAATATCCATATAATACATTTTTTAAAAAGTAAAAATACAATAAAATAAAAATATAAATAAGCAATACACAATAATAAATAATACATAATAGTACATAATACACAATGAACATAGTGAATACATACTAAGCAGCAGTGTCAAATTATGCACAGTATAATCCTAGCAATAAACTCTACAACTTTTGTCAAATACAGAGTGTCATAACGTAATTACCTACTTATCTCTGGTGCAACTATAAAAAATAACACATATCTAATAGCAGTAGCCTCCTGAAAAATAAAATAAATCAGCAGCAGGATATCTATGCCGCAGGAACAGTGTATAGGTGCACATACTTTCTTTGAACAAAACTAGCTCTTAGTTCTCACCTTCCTCCAGAAAATGACAGACCTCCCCGTCTCTCAACTTAGCAGATTTCCACTTCCTTGACTCTCACTCAGAGTTCTTCCACCATCTATCTACCACTTTCCTGGGGGGAAGTCCTTGTCCCCTAATGGCATCCCAGAAGGGGAGACACCTAAGGTATAATCCCCTGTGGTGTCTTCCCCTTGAGGTACACACACACACACACACACACACACACACACACACATATATACTGGCATCTGCCCATCACTGGGCAGCCTGCTGCCTGTAGCATGGCTGGCTTCTCTTTCCCCATCCCAAAACACAGGAGGGATAGACTTATTGGAGATGTAGCTGCATATTCCTTCAGCATACTGTGGCATACTGTGGCACGAACTTTTTTTCCACTCCAGAAATCAAAAATGTAACTATTCACCAAAGTTGAGGAAGGGAAACAGGAAAAGGGGCAGTTTTCAGCTGACATCACAGCATTACATTCCTGACTGTTCTGAACCATAGCCTCAACTGATAGACTCACTCAGTCTGCTGAACTTCTGATTCCATACCGCCTCCCCTCTTTTGTAGTGTAGATTCTCCAGCTTCTTTGTCAAGTCATTTGGTGTTTTTTTCCATTTAAAAAAGCATTTTTCTTTTTTTCAACATCTTATATACTTCAGTAGAGAAAGACCAAACAAGAGATGGATTGATTCCATAAAGGAAGCCACAGACCTGAATTTACAAGATCTGAACAGGGTGGTTTATGACAGATGCTATTGGAGGTCACTGATTCATAGGGTCGCCATAAGTCATAATTGACTTGAAGGTATATAACAACAAATATATACTTCAGTGCACTTGGGGAAGGGTCTCTCTTAATATATAAAAGTCACTACCATTTTGCTTCGTATCTGCTAGGCGCTCAGCTACCTGAGTTGAGATTATTTTTTAGAGGAAATGGTGTTACCTGGCAGTTTGCAAAAGCTGACATCATTGAGCCTGTGTGGCTTTAAACCAGGGATGGGGAACCTTTGGCCCTCCAGATATTGCTGAACTACAGCTCCCATCAGCCCTAGCAAGCATGAGCAATAGTCAGGGATGAAGGGAATTGTAGTTCAACAACACCTGGAGGATCAAAGGTCCCCCAACCCTGCTTTAAATCTATGAAATCACATATTCCATGGTGAATATATGGGATCCAATGTTAGGAAAACATAATCAGGAAAACAACTGGTATGGGAAGAAAGAAAACAGTATAGCTCCCTATGAGAATTTTTCCTGATTTCCATAGGTCTTTGGTTCATCTTAGTTTCCCAAGAAAGGCAAAATTAACCTATGTTGATTGGACAGAATGGAATGGATATTGATATGTTTTTTGATGGTGAGGAAATCTAAATTTGCATGTCCATAGATAATATCTGATGTTCAGGAGGTCAAGGAAATGAAAGTCTTCTCTACCTACATGACCATGACCTTTCAGAAGAAATACAAAACTATAAGAAATGTAAAGCTATACCATTAGATACCAAAAATGGTATCTGATACCACTGTGCTGTGATTCAGATAGCCTTTTAGAATGATCTGTAGCTTTTATTAAGCCAAAAAAGTGTTACTGCAAATATAACAAGGGGCCTTGTGTTGTTAAACATGGATCTCCATTAATATGCATATGTTTCAAGAAAACAAAAATTTCTGTCACTGAGCATGATTTTTGCAGAAACCAGAAATAGAAACACACTAATAGGTTGCATTTACTTTCAACATTGTACTTATTCTACAATGTACCAGTTAGGTCATTTTAAATTCTATAGAAAGCATGTAAGAGATCTTAAGGCCTAGGATCTAATAAAAAAGATAGATTACTTTTACACTGTAAGTGTTTCAAGTGGCTACGTGCCCTTTCCCCCCTGCGCAATTTCAGCAAATAATAGAAAAATAATGACTTCATCACCTTTTAACAGGCTTAGTTATTAAGTCCATGGGGGAAAGCATCTCCATCAAAATGATGGCAAGGAGCTGCTGTATGTTTCTTTCCAGAGCAGTCTGGTTAAAAAGGCATTTCTAGGGACTATGGAGCAAGGTCACTTCCATTATAGGGCTAAAGAAGAACACTCCATCATTAACTGCAATAGATTTGCACAAATAGCAACAAAGTTCCCTGCAGATGTTCTTTTTATTGTACATTCATAATTATTGGTGCTCATGGTGGTATTGGGGAGGATTTCTATATGATCCCATTTGGAACCCTATCTGTGCTTGCAAAGATTTCAGGGCAGACAAACTGCTTTTTTTCCAATCAGTGCATGTCTGTAGCCACCTGCTGAAATCCTGTAACTTTTTATACCACAAAAGTTCTGGGTTTGTTTTGTTTGTTCCATTTTTCTTTTGCTATAGTTAGGGATGTGCTTGAATTCCATTGAATTCAGAGTTGGTGCTGAATTTTCCATTAATTTGCTTATTCTCTATTATTGAGATATTTTTATGTAGTGTTTTTCCACAGATATTTTCAAAAATGGATTTCTCTAAAATATCAATATTAAGAACAATAATTTTATCAATATTTCCTTTCATTTATTGATATTTCATTTCAAAATATCAATATTTCCTTGCAAAATATATTCCTTTAAATTATCTATCTTAATATTAATATTTTTGGGGAGGGAAAAAGCAGATCAATAAAAGCAGTGGCTAGAGAGCAAACTCAAATTAATACCAGCCTGTTAGGCTGATGGAATACTTTTGAAGCAGCAGTGGCCAATGGATCCCATCCCTCACTATAGTGCAAGAATGCCCCTCCAGTTGACAATAATGTGGT
Source organism: Rhineura floridana (assembly GCF_030035675.1). Classification (NCBI taxonomy): domain Eukaryota; kingdom Metazoa; phylum Chordata; class Lepidosauria; order Squamata; family Rhineuridae; genus Rhineura; species Rhineura floridana. The sequence continues at coordinate 84,575,167 of NC_084487.1, forward strand.
AACATTGAGGAAGCATCACAGAACACCTAATAAAATGGAATGTTGTGTGGACTGTCCAGTATAAGTCCACCACTAGTGCACTATTATTGTGTCAATGACATGTTGTAGAATGCACACTCCCCGCCCCCCACAAAAAAAAAACAGTCTGGAAGGTTTCACAGTATAACCAACAGGCTTTTATCTGAGACTGTGGTCTGCACTGTTGGAGATCCATGGTGTTTACCTGCAGCTATTGCCTGCTTCCACACATTCTGTGGACTGTCTCCTCTCCAGTTCTGGCACCAGATGACAGGACAGCATAGGCTGATTGGAATGTTTTTTATGGTCTCACCTCTAAGCAGAAGGTTGGGCTTGTGGGCCCTTTGGCTCCTCCTGCTCTGTGATTCCATCTACCATCTTCTAGTTGCTGTGGTGTTGTCTTGCATCTTTTACAACATAGTTTTCATAGAACCATGCATATTCCACAAAATCTACTAGCTAATCAATTTTATTTCTTTTACTTTCAGATGCATACATATAGGAGTGCTCCTGGATAAAGAGCACATGAAGTCATTGCTCTTGCTCTGTAAACTGCATGGGGAATTGCAATGGACTTTCAACACTTTGGAGGTTATAGTGCTTTATATATGGGTACATCTTGGTCCCGTCCTCCCATCCACACTATTTATTTATTTGTTTATGATATTTATAAATTGTCCATTCTTCAAATGAGCTTAGGGCAATGTGCAACAAACATATACACATCATACCACAAGTAACCATAAAACCACAACAGTAAGAGAAAAATGTTAACAGATCATTGAAACCCTAATTCAAATATTTCTGCTGAGGATAAAAGTTGTCAGACTATAAAAGGCCTGGGTAAATAAAATTGTCTTCAGTTGATGTCTGAAAACCAACAATAAGGGTGATGGACCTACTTCTTTGGGGAGATCATTCCAGAGTCAGGGCCACACAACCGAGAAGCCTTTCTGTTATTATTGTTTTTGTTGTTATTTAAATTTGTTAGTTGCTTTTATTCAGAAAAGTGAACCCAAAGTGACTTACAATCAATAGAAAAATTAAAACCAGTATATAAAACAATCTAAAACAAATAGAAAGTTTAAAAACACAGTACATAAATATTACAGGCTGTGGAGCAACCTACACCCTAGCATCAAAAGCCCTCCAAAATTAGGAGCCAAATGCCTACATGTTTCTACCCCCCCCCGCACCAGAAATCATCATAGGGACTACAAGCAGACCCCACCACCCCCATTCTTAAGGATCATGATGGCTGATTCAGAGCTTGGAAAAGTTACTTTTTTTAACTACAACTCCCATCAGCCCAATCCAGTGGCCATGCTGGCTGGGGCTGATGGGAGCTGTAGTTCAAAAAAGTAACTTTTCCAAGCTCTGCTGATAATGCAACATATGCTCCTGCAGATATTTGGATGGGATTTAGCTGTGAGGATGGTAAAGGGACAATTCATCTCCCTATTGCTAAGTCTCTCTCTCTCTCTCTCTCTCTCTCTCTCTCTCTCTCTCTCTCTCTCTCTTTCTCTCTCTCTCTCTCTCACACACACACACACACACACCAGTGACTGAGAGGCTATATGAAAGAGCACCTTCCTCACCGGGAGAATAGAGGCTGGCTTACTGCAGTTTCATTGTTTTCTTAACTGAGAGGAAGCAACATATGTCATTTCTCATGCCATTCATGGTCAACTAGGCTCACTATCCTCCTCCTCTTCCTTCATCCTCTTGGTTTCTTGCCCAAGGGTACGTCCCTCATACTCAGAATTGCCCACTGTTTGCCCACAAAATACTAGGGAATGGAAGGTGATTTCTATTCCCCACCCTCAAACAGTAAAGTCTGCCTTTGCCAGAGAACCGGGACACCTATTTTTCTGCAATTTGGGAAACCTCATCCCTTAGAAGGGTAATCATACCTTCAATATGTATCCGATTCTGGCAGAAAATTTAATTTGGAAAGTAAAGGGGCTTCCCCTCTACCCAGTGCCCACCCACCCAATCTCCTCCCCTCCCCCTCTTTCTCCCCTCCCTGCCCCTCCCCCAGGTCAGTGTTGGACTATGACCTGGGAGACCAGGGTTCGAATCCCCACACAGCCATGAAGCTCACTGAGTGACCTTGGGCCAGTCACTGACTCTCATACTCAGAGGAAGGCAATGGTAAAACCACCTCTGAATACCGCTTACCACGAAAACCCTATTCATAGGGTCACCATAAGTCGGGATGAGTTTCAGTTGGTACAGCTTGAGGACATTGACAAGGTGCTTGGACAGGTTTGTGCAACCACTTCTGTACTGGATCCTTGCCCTTCTTGGCTAATAAAAGCAAGCAGGGATGGAATAGCCAGCTGGGCCAGGGAAGTGATTAATGCCTCTCTGCTAGAAGGGGGTGGTCCCTGGCTGCCTGAAAGAGGCGGTAGTGAGACCACTCCTGAAGAGACCCTCCCTGGACCCAGAAAATCTTAATAATTATAGGCCGGTAGCAAATGTTCCATTCTAGGGCAAGGTCCTTGGACGAGTGATGGCAGGACAGCTCCAGACACTCTTGGATGAGACTGATTATCTGGATCCATTTCAGTCGGGTTTCAGGCCTGGTTTTGGCACAGAACAGCTTTGGTCACCCTGTATGATGATCCTTGTTGGGAAAGAGACAGGGGAAGTGTGACACTGTTGATTCTCCTTGATCTCTCAGCGGCTTTCGATACCATCGACCATGGTATCCTTCTGGAAAGACTGGCTGAGTTGAGAGTGGGAGGGACTGCATGGTGGTGGTTCCACTCCTACTTGGCAGGTCGGCTCCAGAAGGTGGTGCTTGGGGAACATTGCTCGGCACCCTGGACTCTCCTGTATGGGGTTCCGCAGGGGTCAGTTCTGTCCCCCATGCTGTTCAACATCTACATGAAACCATTGGGTGCAGTCATCCAGAGCTTTGGAGTGCGTTGCCATCAGTATGCTGATGACACGCAGCTCTACATCTCCTTTTCATCTTCTTCAGGTGAGGTTGTCAATGTGCTGAACCAGTGCCTGGCTGCGACAATGGACTGGATGAGGGCTAATAAACTGAGGCTCAATCCAGACAAGACTGAGATGCTGCTAGTGGGTGGTTCTTCTGACTGGATGGTGGATGTCCAACCTGTCCTGGATGGGGTTGCACTCCCCCTGAAGGAGCAGGTTCATAGCTTGGGGGTTCTCCTAGAACCATCTCTGTCACTTGAGGCTCAGGTAGCCTCAGTGGCACGGAGTGCTTTCTACCAACTTCAGATGGTGGCCCAGCTATGTCCGTATCTGAACAGGGATAACCTGGCTTCAGTTGTCCATGCTCTGGTAACCTCCAAGTTAGATTACTGCAATGCACTCTACGTGGGGCTGCCTTGAAGACGGTTCAGAAATGGCAGCTTGTGCAAAATGCAGTGGCCAGATTGGTAACAGGGACCAGATGGTTCGAACATATAAAACCGATTCTGGCCCACTTGCGTTGGCTGCCTGTATGTTTCCAAGCTCCATTCAAGGTGCTGGTTTTAACCTATAAAGCCTTACACGGCTTGGGACCACAATACCCGATGGAACGCCTCTCCCAATATGAACCCACCCATACACTACGCTCAACATCAAAGTCCCTCTTCCAGGTGCCTCCTCTGAGGGAAGCTGGCAACAAGGGAGAGGGCCTTCTCAGTGGTGGCCCGCAAATTATGGCATGATCTCCCTGACAAGGTGCACCTGGGGCCATCGCTGTTATCTTTTTGGTGCCAGGTCAAGACTTTCCTCTTTTCCCAGGCATTTTAGCATGTGTTTTTAAATTGTTTTTAATTTTTTTTTAAATTGTGTTTTTAAATTGTTTTTTGCATTTTAAAATTTGTATATTTGTTTTTAATGTTTTTAATTGCTGTAAACCGCCCAGAGAGCTTTGCCTATGGGGCGGTATACAAATGTAATAAATAAATAAATAAGGGACATGCAACCAAAAGTAGTAATGTTACAGGAGACTCATAAAGCTAAATCAACAGATGGGTTTCTAAACAATGGAAACAAATTTTTGGCTAAGAGATTTGGTAAATCAAGAGGGGTAGCATTGCACATTCATGGATCACTGGACTTTATGCCTAGTAGAAAAGTTATAGATGTGAAGGGGAGGTATGTTTTTGTAGAAGAAATCTTAGACTCTCAAATCACCATTACTCTGGTCTCATTTTACACGCCCAACAAAAAACAACTAGATTTTTTCCAAACTTTGTTGGGGAAATTGAATAGACTTACAAAAGCAAATGTCATTCTGGGAGGGGACACAATTTGAATATGCAAGGGTTTGACCCTCACAAAAAATGGATAGCACATGTAGAAAAGGAAGACAGATGGGAGAAGTGTCCTGACTTGAGTTCAAGAGACAAGATGGAGACAAGACTGGAATTCTTGTTTTATTGGAGTAACGGTTACATCAAAGGCAGTGCGCTTCATAGACCTCTCTATGCTGACTCACTACTGTCCCTAACTAGACTACCTAAGCATGCTCTGAAGTGTGTGGAGTAAGGTGACTCAGCACCCCAATCGGGAGGCACCATCTTAAATAGGAAAGGTCTTTGCCCATAATCTCTGACTCCTTTGAAGTTTCACCTTCTGACCGACCTGCTTCTCATGGCGTCTTGCAGCATCTCGCGTGGGGCAAGGGGGGTGAGCCTCCACCTGCTCATCTGACAGGGCAGGCTCACTAGGTGCCAGCTCGACTTCAGAGGGTGGGGAACCCACTGGCGGGGAAGCATTTGAAGTGCCAGGTGGGAAGTCTGGGGGGGATGGAGTTGGCGTGTATGCGAGGTTGTCCCCCAACGGCTCAGTTGGGGCACTTGTAGGTGGAGTGAGCTCTGTTGTTGGGAGGACTGTCCATGGGAACTGGTGGGCTGTCGACTTCACCCCCTCCCTCAATGCCCTCAAAACCTCATCCACCTCTGGCTTCTCTCCCAGATCTATCTGGGGAGGCTGGGACTCATCCGACTCCTCTACCTGCTCCTCCTGGGGGAGTTGGGGCTCAACAAGAAGTAGGGGGACAACAACAACAAAAATGGATATACAAGTTCTTTACGCAGATTCACCAAAAAGGGCTTAGTGAAGTGTGGGCAACAATTCATTCTGCAGACCATAGTCATTCTGTCTACTCGAGGCATCTTGGAACACTCTTCAGATTAGACTCCTTCATTGTCTCTGATGATTAGAGCATTAAAAGTGGGAACTCAGAACCAATTAATCACAAATGATAAACTAACTGTACAGGAATTAGCTAAGTTCTATGAAAAATTTTACAAGAACAAAATTTAGATTTACAACAATTAAGGGAATACCAATTGGGGACTCTCACTTCTACACTATCTGTTTCAGACAGAGAAAGTCTTGATGCACCGATTTCAGAAGAAGAAGTTAAAGCAACAATCAAGGCACTCAAAGTAAATAAAACTCCTGGTCCTGATGGGTTCACGGGAAATTTCTATACACTATATAGATATACATTAACCACACATCTTACAAGGCTATTTAATATAATTCTGACAGGTGCTCGTATGCCCCCCCACATGGACTAATTCACATATAACCTTGGCAAAACACCAAGCTCCCCAGACTCATATAGGCCAATATCACTTTTAAATACGGATTACAAGATCTTTGCATCGGTCATGGCACATCGTTTAAAACTGGTCATATCCAAATTAGTTCATCCAGAACAATATGGATTTATTCCAGGTAGATACATAGCAGATTCAGTAAGGTGTTTGTTTAGTATAATGAAATTAGTAAAATAAATGATTCCCTATTGGCTTTATTGGCTTCAGACATTTATACGCCTTTGATAGCATAAACTGGAATTTTTTATTAAAATCATTAGAGAAATTTGAATTTGCATAGCTTTCCAAAGTTATGGAAAGCATATATACACAATCAACAACTATAATAAAATTTAATGGTACCAAATCAAGATAGATACAGGTTGAAGCAGGTACTAAACAAGGGTGCCCGTTATCTCCACTATTATTTACCTTAGTGATGGAATTTTTAGCCAACAGGCTTAGAACTAATAGGGAGATTTATGGAGTTCAGGTGGAGAAGAAAGAGCACTTAACAAGTTTATACACAGATGATATCATACTCATGGTAACAAATCCAATAGAAGCCTTACCGCATATTCAAAAAGAATTACAAATATTTGAGGAGGTAATAGGATTAACAATATTTTTTTAAAAATCAGATCTCCTTTGTATCAATATACCACCAAACCACCAGCTACATTTCTCTCAAAAGCTGGGAGTTCCATTAGTACAAACCTTCTTTAGCTATTTAGGGGTACAGGTATCCAAACACTTGAAGAAATCATATGTAATAAATTATGTTCCTATATGGAAGCTTATACAAAAAGATATTTCAGTATGGAATAAACTGAAGTTGTCCCTAAATATGATGTTGCTTCCAACATTCACATATTTGTTTTCAAATAAGAAAGAGTAAGATAATATTTTGGTAAAGGAAATTAGAACAATTTATATATGCTTCAAAAAAAACCTCCCAAAAACACCAAGAACCGCCAAAAACCTTAGGCGCAGAAGTAACCAAGAGGGCAGATGAGGAATCCCTAATTTACTTTTATATTATGAGGCCTATCAGATTAGGCATATGATTTCATTCATCAAATTGAAAGATATCTATTACATCATAATAACCCTAATGGGCTACCATATATTAAAAAAGAGTTTTAAAAAGTATAAAATTAGAACATACAATGACACCAATATTGGACATATGGAAATATAGAAAGGAGCTGTTTTTACCAGGTCTCTCGCCCTTGGTTCCTCTCTGTGATCATCCAGATTTCTATAAGAAAGAAAGATTAATAGATGGCAAAGAGTTAATTAAAAATGATATTTTTAGATTAAAGGATTTTTACATGAATAACAGTCCCATACCTTGAGATAGCTGGCACAGGAAGGTGAGGGATATGGGCATTTCTTGGTCAGCATGGTACTAAATCAGTACATTTATAAGGAAAAATTACATTATAACTCGGAACAAAAGAACTAAGTCAAGGAGAAAAATTAATATTGAATGCAGGCAATACTGAAAAAGGTCTGGTCTCCTCCTTATATAAGTTTTTTACTGGGGAAAGATATGGGCAGTAGCCAAATACTTAAAAGAAATATGGGAAACTGAATTGAGTTGTAAAATCAAAAATGAGATCCGGACAGGCATGTGGTTAAAATTCCCATTTAAATCAGTGGCCTCATCTTTCAGGGAAACGGCTTTAAGAACATAAGAACACAAGAAGAGCCTGCTGGATCAGGCCAGTGGCCCATCTAGTCCAGCATCTTTTTCTCACAGTGGCCAAACAGGTGCCTGGGGGAAGCCGCAAGCAGGACCTGAGTGCAAGAACACTCTCCCCTTTAAAAATTGTTCAGAAATGGTACATGACTCCTGCACGTTTAGCACAAATCACTAACTCGGGGGACCCCTCCTGCTGGCGTGAATGTGGGGAACGTGGCTCTTTTATGCATATGTGGTGGGAATGTTATAAAGTAGCCAAGTTTTGGTCTCTCATACATACAGAAATTCAAAGAATAACTGGACAAAAAATAATCTTTACAGCAGAACTGGCTTTATTAAACCTTTTTAGAGAGGGAAATCAGAATTTACATTACAAAAAATTGATTGGCTACTTGTTGGTGGTGCCAAAATGGTGATTGTATGGGTCTGGAAAACTCTGGAAGGTCTCATGTTGGACAGATGGTGTCGAAAGGTGTAGGAAATTGCCCTATTAGAAAAACTGAGGATCAAATTAAGATTAGCAAGAGGAAAAACAAAGAGGCTTTCGAAGAGAACTGATGGCCCTTCATACTCTTCTCTGGAAAAGACGAAAGAACAGGTCAAGTACCAACTCCCTTTAAAAGACTATGGCTAAGTTAATGTATTCCTTGGACTCTATAACTGTGTATTTCAATGGAAAATAAAAGATGTATAGTAGGGTGGGAAGAGGGAAGATTTATGTAGGGGGGAATGGGGTAAAGTAGTATTGTTTACATTGTTGATGAACATATGTTTTCAAAACTTCTAAATAAAAAAAAAGAACATTTTATGCATTTTTAAGCCATTATCTGGGCTGGCCCATTACACTGCAGTCTCTGCACATCCCTGCTATATACATTCCTGTTTGCAATGTGTTACAAGATCTTTTATTTCTTGAAGTGTTTCCATGTGACCTGTGTGTTAGATTGTTCTGAGGCAAGGGAACAATCTCAGTGAATGCATGGATTTGCCTTCATTGCCATCAGCTCCTTATTGCTTGTTACATGTGATGTAGCTGAAGCTGTGTGTACACTAACCTGGTTGTAGTGGATAAATGTAGTTTTTCTCAGTCTGGAATCATTCATGCTCATCATCAACATGCTGCTTTCAATCTAGATTGATTCTACTTCCTATTGTCCACAAGGCTGGATGTGGTTACTTGATACATGTTTGAAAACCCTTCCTTTGATTCCTTTTCCTCCCTGCATGTGCCCCAGGTGAATGAAAAAGTGGTGGTTGCAATTTAGGTGTACACCCACCCACACCATCACTGGGCAGGTGTGGATACACACAACTCTACACACATACATCAATTGCCAGGACAACCGTTATCTGTTTTTATCTGCTGACAAATGGACACTGTGGGAGAATGCAAGAAGTGTTTTTCAGGGGCAAAATATATACAGTAGATCTAGATTGTATGTAGACTGCATAGAAAAAAACCTCAGTCTCTTTTATTTTGGAATAAAATGTGGGTATGCTGCCTTCGATGACTGCACTTTTGATAACTGGTTTTGATTCTCAGTGTTGAGTCTCAGTGCTGAATAGTACAGCAATATAAAGGAGCAGCAAATCTGCAGTCTTCCAGTTCCCATCACCTCCAGCCAGCATAGACAAGGGCCATGGATAGTGGGACTTGTAGTCTAGCAATATCTGGAGGCCCATTTTATGTAAAGACTACTCAAGATAACTACGATTCATTCAAGGAATAGGGAAGGACTAGCCAACACATTAGTTGAGTGGCATTTGCCAGATGCAACTGTGTCATGGATTGGTTGTAGGGGCACAATTCTTTCTGCAGCCATTGTTCCAAGGCCAGGGTTTAGTCGCAGTGGAACGCAGAGGGACGTAAAATTTCCCCTTTTACTACATCCTGCTGGCACTGCGCACTGGCTGTCATGTCAGGAGGTAATTTTATCAACATCTTTTGACTAAATTCAAATCATCCACAGAGACTTATTCAATGCATATGCAAATTTGAGCAAAACTGCAAATCCTTTTCAAGCTTGAGCTTTTATGCAATCACAAAGATGCTCAATTATCAGGAAATATTATTTTTGCCAGAGATTTTGCACGGTCTGTGTCGGTTGTTTTACTTCCTCGGTGGTAATCTTTCAGTGGCAGATGACAATCCTTTAAAGCATTTCTCCCCTCTTTCCTTTTGTGGCATGTCTTCCACTCCCCCTTACCCCAATTTATATTGTAGCATATAAAATAGCCATTTGATGAGACCATTTTGATGTACAAAGTTTGGGATGAAAATGTTTCATTCAACTTCGGTTGTAATTAGTATATTAAAGCAATTCTGCACAGAAGGAGGTGTGTTGGCACTATCCTATAATCATACCCCTTGGGTATCATGAGGCAAAAGGCACAGCTGCTGAAGAAAATAGGGGAGGGGGACCCAAAAGACTTGTGATGTGCAGTTATTATATGAAGATGTTATTGTAAGAGAAAATGGGGAAATGAATGTTCTTTTTCTGCAGGGAGATGATGGATCTGACTGTTTAGAAGATGTACTGATCAGGAACCTCATTTGAACAATGGGATTTGCATAGCATAACCCACTGCTTGAGAATTTCCAGCAAAGGCTCTTATTTCCAGCAAAGGCACTGGGGCAGACCTGGATGAAAAGGTACTGTTTAAAACATGATAAAATAGTTCCTAATTCTTTGTCTGATATTTCTTTCAGCTTTAGCTTGATACTTTTTAGAGTTGTTTATATAGTGATGCCAAGTCCATCCTTGACTTTTGTAATCATAATATTATAAGTCCTAGAGTATATAATCAAATTAATAATAATTTCTTCTTGATAAAACATCAAGGCTGAGAAATCTGAATGTCTTCTGGGTGGATTTTGGAACTTCCTTCAGGATTTTAGCAGTTGCTGTTTTGATTTACTTTGCACAAATAAAAGAAGTGGTATCCTGGGACTCTGATTCAAAGAATCAATACATAGGGAGTGAGATAAAACTGGTGAACAGGAATTTCGTCAGATGTATCTGTTACTGGGGTGTGTATCCCATCCACAAATCGAGAAGATGGGGAGAAATTTTGTTCATTTGGGGGGATTGTTTTGCAAATAGTTTCAATGGACTGCATGCTTCTTAGCAGCAGGGTAATAAATTTCATTTTATTTTGTATATTTAAATTCATTTATTTATTTTGTAATAAATAGCTACTAGTCATGGTGGATATATATTACCTCCAGCATCAATGGCATTTTGTTTTTGAATACCAGTTGCTGAGGATCTTGGTGGTAGAGTGCTATTATGCTGATATCCTGCTTGTGGGCTCCTGAGACTCTCTCACTTCATTCTCTCTTTTTTCTAAAAGTAACCATATGTTTCTAACAAGCAAACATGGGCTAGGATGGGGGCAAGGACCTGAGATAGCAAATATGCAGGATGTGGCAAGAGGTCAGGAGCTGGAATTAAAATGGAATTAAAATATGTTACATTTAATTTAGTGTAAGTGGCCTACAGACTCATAAGAATATAAGAAAAACCCTGCTGGCTCAGGCCAAAGGCCCATCTAGTACAAGATCCTATTCTCACAGTGATCCACCAGATACTTATGGGAAGCCTGCAAGTAGGATCTGAATCCAATAGCACTCTCCCTGTTTGTGATTCCTGGCAACAGGCATTCAGAGGTTTATTGCCTCCAATGGTGGAAATAGAACATAGTCATTGTGGCTAGTAGCCATTGATAGCCTTATCCTTCATGAATTTGTATAATTCCCTTCTACAATCATCCCAGGTGCTGGCTATCACTGCCTCTTATGGTAGAAAATTCCGTAATTAAACTATGCATAGTGTCAAGTACTTTCTTTTGTCTTCCCAAATCCTCCAATATTCAGCTTCACTGGATGGCCCCAGGTTCTAGTATTTTGAGACTTTCACTCAACACCCCAAATGGTGTAACCGTTTTTTAGAGGGGAGTTGCTCCCACTCCTTGAACATTATGGTTGCCCTTTTCTGAGCCTTTTTGGGTCTACAATATCTTTGATGTGAGGTGACCAGCACTATACACAGTATTCCAACAGCAATTGCACCACAGATTTTTATAATGGCATTAGGATATTGGCAGTTTCTTAACATTTTGAATGCCTTTCCTAATGAAACCTAGCATGGCATTTGCCTTTTTTCACAATTGCAAAACTCGAGCTCTTAATGGAAGTCTGAATTCTAAAGCTTATAGAACTATTGTGTGATGTCCCAGATCTTTGCTGTCTTATCTCTCACCACAGCCTATGTCCCATTGTGTCCCCAAAAGCATAGAAATTAGGGAAATCTTCAGGACAGCATGTTATGCTGGGGGAAATTGGCAGACATCAATGAAGTGCCTTCTGCTTGAACACAACAAATTTCAATTCCAGTCATTGTGACTCCATAGAGATAATAACAGATTGATTCCTGCAACAAAGCATTCTGTTGTTCTGTGGAAAGAAAATATAAAACAATTAAATGGGAGACATCATGGAAATGTAATGGGAGAAATTACTGTGTCCTTACTTAGTAATTACTGTCATTGCTTACATGTTAGTGGAAATGGCCTTACTCAATCATTGTGGTGCTATAATGATGTTGAATGATAATTATGAGATGTTATGTCTTTAATTAATATTTCATTGACCTTGAAGGCACAATGGAAATGGCTTATTGTGTTGCAAAGCATAAGTTTTGTATAGGGAAAAAGAACAAATAAATATCAGTCCTGTATACTATATTATACAGCCAAACATATGCAATCAGCAACTACATCACTTATGAATGGGTCTCTTGTGGATATATCCCAAATCAGTGTTCCTGCATTTGATTTCTACTGACTTCATAGAATGTAATACAAGTTAGCATAGGAGTCACTGCCGCAGATCATATGGGGATCATAGAATCATAGAACAGTAGAGTAGGAAGGAGCCTATAAGGCCATCAAGTCCAACCCCCTGATCAATGCAGGAATCCAAATCAAAGCATTCCCAGCAGATGGCTGTCCAGCTGCCTCTTGAATGCCTCCAGTGTTGGAGAGCCCACTACCTCTCTAGGTAATTGGTTCCATTGTCATATGGTTCTAACAGTTAGGAGGTTTTTCCTGCTGTTCAGTCAAAATCTGGCTTCCTGCAACTTGAGCCCATTATTCCGTGTCCTGCACTCTGGGACGATCGAGAAGAGATCCTGGCCCTCTTCTGTGTGACAACCTTTCATGTACTTCAAGAGTGCTGTCATATCTCCCCTTCTCTAGGCTAAACATGCCCAGTTCTTTCAGTCTCTCCTCATAGGGTTTTGTTTCCAGTCCCCTGATCATCCTCTTTGCCCTCCTCTGAACCCGTTCCAGTTTGTCTGCATCTGTCTTAAAGTGTGGCATCCAGCACTTCACCCATCCTCCACGATTTCCCAAAGATAATAGACAGCGGTTCTTCAGCCAGTTCCTTCAATACTTTAGGATGCAGTTCATCAGGCGCTAGAGATTTGAACTCATTCAAAGTGATTAGGTATTCCTTGACCATTTGTCTATCAATCTCTTCTCATAGGGCTTTGTTTCCAGTCCCCTGATCATCCTAGTTGCCCTCCTCTGAACCTGTTCCAGTTTGTCTGCATCCTTCTTGAAGTGCAGAGACCAGAATCGGACACAGTACTCAATACGAGGCCTAACCAGTGCTGAATAGAGGGAAACTAATACTTCACATGATTTGGAAACTATACTTCTGTTAATGCAGCCTAAAATATCATTTGCCTTTTTTGCAGCCACATCACACTGTTGGCTCATATGCAGCTTGTGATCAATGACAATTCCAAGATGCTTCTCATATGTCGTATTGCTGAGCCAAGTATCACAAGAACATAAGAAGAGCCTGCTGGATCAGGCCAGTGGCCCATCTAGTCCAGCATCCTGTTCTCACAGTGGCCAACCAGGTGCGTGGGGGAAGCCTGCAAACAGGACCTGAGTGCAAGAACACTCTCTCCTCCTGAGGCTTCCGGCAACTGGTTTTCAGTAACATACTGCCTCTGACTAGGGTGGCAGAGCACAGCCATCATGGCTAGTAGCTATTGATAGCCCTGTCCTTCATGAATTTGTCTAATCTTCTTTTAAAGTCATCCAAGCTGGTGGCCATTACTGCCTCTTGTGGGAGCAAATTCCATAGTTTAACTATGCGCTGAGTAAAGAAGTACTTCCTTTTGTCTGTCCTGAATCTTCCAACATTCAGCTTCTTTGAATGTCCACGAGTTCTAGTATTATGAGAGAGGGAGAAAAACTTTTCTCTATCCACTTTCTCAATGCCATGCATAATTTTATACACTTCTATCATGTCTCCTCTGACCCGCCTTTTCTCTAAACTAAAAAGCCCCAAATGCTGCAACCTTTCCTCATAAGGAGTCGCTCCATCCCCTTGATCATTCTGGTTGCCCTCTTCTGAACCTTTTCCAACTCTATAATATCCTTTTTGAGATGAGGCAACCAGAACTGTACACAGTATTCCAAATGCGGCCGCACCATAGATTTATACAACGGCATTATGATATCGGCTGTTTTATTTTCAATAACTTTCCTAATTATCGCTAGCATGGAATTTGCCTTTTTCACAGCTGCCGCGCACTGGGTCGACATTTTCATCGTGCTGTCCTCTACAACCTCGAGGTTTCTCTCCTGGTCGGTCACCACCAGTTCAGACCCCATGAGCGTATATGTGAAATTAAGATTTTTTGCCCCAATATGCATAATTTTACACTTGTTTATATTGAATTGCATTTGCCATTTTCCCGCCCATTCACTCAGTTTGGAGAAGTCTTTTTGGAGCTCTTTGCAATCCCTTTTTGTTTTAACAACCCTGAACAATTTAGTATCGTCAGTAAACTTGGCCATTTGACTGCTCACTCCTAATTCTAGGTCATTAATGAACAAGTTGAAAAGTACAGGTCCCAATACCAATCCTTGAGGGACTCCACTTTCTACAGCCCTCCATTGGGAGAACTGTCCATTTATTCCTACTCTCTGCTTTCTGCTTCTTAACCAATTCGTTATCCACAAGAGGACCTCTCCTCTTATTCCATGACTGCTAAGCTTCCTCAGAAGTCTTTGGTGAGGTACCTTGTCAAAAGCTTTTTGAAAGTCTAAGTACACTATGTCTACCGGATCACCTCTATCTATATCCCCCATCTTATAACTGTGCATTTGGTTTCATTTTCCTAGGTGTAGAAGTTTACATTGATCCCTGTTGAATTTCATTCTGTTGTTTTCAGCCCAATGCTCCAGGCTATCAAGGTCCCTTTGAATTTTGTTTCTGTCTTACATGATATTAGCCCCCCAATTTTGTATCATCTGCAAATTTGATAAGTGTGCTCTGTACCTCCTCATCCCAGTCATTAATAAAAATGTTGAAGAGCACTGGGCCCAGGACCGACCCCTGTGGTACCCCCTCGTTATTTCCACCCAGTTTGAGGATGAACCATTGATAAGCACTCTTTGAGTACGATTCTGGAGCCAACTGTGGATCTACCTGATAGTTGTTCCATCCATCCCACATTTATCTAGCTTGTTAATCAGAATATCATGGGGCACTTTGTCAAAAGATTTGCTGAAGTCAAGATATATTATGTCCACAGCATTCCCACAGTCTACAAGAGAGGTTACCCAATCAAAAAATGAGATAAGGTTAGCATGGCAGGATTTGTTCTTCATAAATCCATATGCTTGTATTGTCCTTGATGAAGGCAGAAAATGGAGATATCTCTCTCCTTTGCTATGAAAAGAATGTTGGAAGAGTTCTAAATGATTTCCTAGGGTAGGTTTGGTTTCCTGAAGGAAATGTGAATGAGTCTGCCCTTCTGGAGTAAAATGCAAAAGGAGGTGAATTATCAATCTGCACCAAATTGTATAGACATTCACACTTGCAATTGCCCTAAGAAACACAGGGAAAAGGCATACCTCACACTTCTTATTTGAAGCATGTAATTAATACTGGAAGACATTTAATCACCTTATGATGACCTCATTGCACGTACCTTGGTTTTGTAACCAGGCTGCGTTCACATGCCAGCACTGCTTATTTGAATCAGTAGGATCTCAGTGTAATGGATGTTTACACGGCAACCACAATTTACATAACTGCAGCAAGCACTGTAAGCAAGCATTTATTGAATTTCTTAAACCACCACCACCACCTCACAAAAATCCCCAGAGACCACAGTTCAGATTACAGTAGATGACTATCAATGATCAATGTAACAGAATGGATGAATCATAATAATATAAACGCTTTGCTCAGTGGAATCCATATTCAAGGGGGGAGGAGGGAAAGCAGCTAATGCCATAATGTTTGCTGGTTGCAACATATAAACCCTCAGTCCCAATGCAGAGAAAATTCGTCATCTTAAGTGCCATTTGAGAGCCAGTGTGGTGTGTTTAAGGTGTTGGACTAGGACCTGGGAGACCAGGGTTTGAATCCCCACATAGCCATGAAGCTCACTGGGTGACCTTGGGCCAGTCACTGCCTCACAGCCTCATGAAAACCCTATTCATAGGGTCGCCATAAGTCGGAATCGACTTGAAGGCAGTATATTTATTTTTAAGTGCCACTTGGATCACTGAGACAAATGGGTTGCCACAAAAGACTCAGGATTCAAGCTGCTGTTTTTGTGAATTAAATTTATATCCCACCCTTCCTCACAGAAAGTGTCCAGGGCAGCAAACAAAAACATTAAAATGTCTTTAAAATGATGATGATAAGAAGAGACATCTTTTAAAAACCTTTAAACAATTTTAAAAATAAATCTTTAAAATATCTTTTTTAAAAAGAAGTAATAGTAGTCATTGTCAAAGTAATAGCAGAATCAGGGTCTTAGGCTGTGGGCACACTAGTCGCTTCAAAAGCATTGAGAATGGTTTTTCTGGTTGCATTTTGAAACGACTGTGCCACACCTCCCTTCCACTCTACAGACTTCAGGCCTTTCAGGACTGCCCACAGCATAGTGTTGGGCCAATCACTGTCTCTGCCTGAGCCTGCAGCAAAGCATTTCTATTGGCCATACCTGGAAGACAAATGAGTTGATCTACCAATCAGTTGTGAAATCTCCCTGATACTAATTAAAAAAGTCCACACTCGAGCTGATCCAACCAGAATTTTAGAGTAAAAAGAGGCGGAGTTTGACTAGCATCATATTCTCCCATTTTCACAAAACAAAGGTGGAGATGCACTGGAACAGGCACAACAATAAGTGTATCTCTACCCTCAGACTCTAAAGAAGCATTTTTTAGATTTCCATACATGGATGTGGCATGGATGTGACATGTAAGTTGCCTTCTACTCATACTAAAACTTGTTATACAGTAAATGTAGTGGCCTTATGGGAGCCACTCTTACATTCAGAACCTTGTGAGTTTTGATCTTCTATGCACCCTGCAAATGCATGTGCAATCTCAGGGCTGAACTAGGCATGACGTTAAATGTGTCTTTGCATTTAATGGGCACGCTTTAAAAAAAATGATATAGCAGCTGTTGAGGGAGGGGCTGATAATTACTGGGATCACGGCAGATGGGGAGGGTGAATTTAATTCTTTCTCCACTGTGATCCTGAGGAAATTTGTTGCTATTTGCATTGGGAGAAAATTGGATCATTTCTCCCATTGTAAATAGCTTTTTTAGAAGTGTTATCAGAGCTAGAGTAAGGGTGGAAAGGCTTACACTCATCCACCCTGTCTGCTGCAATCCCAATTAATATCAGACCCTTAAAAATGCACATTAAACACAAAGGCTGCTTTCACACTGCACTTTATTCCATTCTGATGATTTCTGCACTTTATTCCATTCTGATGATTTATTCTGATGATTTCTTACTTAGTAATTTGCGCATTATATTTGATCTTTCACGCGACACACAAGCTAGCTCCAGAATTCTACTGGAATGTAGTGGAAGTTTAGCTCTAATTTCCATTATAAATAATACCAGAAATAATCTGTTAGCAAGGCTGGGAACCCGGAAGATTGCTGGAGTTTATTGCTAGCTGCAGCCGCTCATGTGACAGGCATCCCAGCATGCAATGCATTCCTGCCCTTTAGCCGCATGGGTTTTGTTTTTTTGTTTTTTTGCCTGATGAACATTGTACCAGTATTCTGGCATCGGTGCAGATAGCAACAGGATTTCCCACACATACCCCTGTCTTGATACAACTAAAACAATTTAAAAAGTCAGATCCTAAAGGGAGAGGGCTTGCATGGTGACGGGTCAAGATCTTAGAACTCCTACACAGTGAGGGACAGTGTGCATGGGTGAGGGACGAAAACAAGCCATGTGAAAGACAGTTGTGCAAAATGCTGGTATATCGGCTGAAAAAGTACGGTTCCTTATTGCAAGAGCTACTACAGTGTGAAAGGGATTTTAGAAATCGGGAGAGAAGCGCTACCTTTTTAATCCGTTAAACTAATGCAATCAGCCCCATGTGTAAAAGCAGCCAAAGACATATCATGCCTAGTTTGGCCCTCAGGGCCACCCCTGTGGGAACAGTGGCTACCAAGTTGGAAGCTGTGGAAAAACTTGACTGTTTACATCAGGAGGAAAAAAAATACAGACCATGTACATTGAATTCTTGAGAAATCTGTCAGCTGCACATAGCTAAACTGAAGGCATCCACCCATCTATATTTTTCACATCTTTGCTGCTAATATAGCATGTACCATAAATATCTTCCACACATTTATAAAATAGTGACAAAAGTTATCATCAGCTCCATTTTTGACATGCCCAGATCTCCTCTAAAAGCACTCTTTATCTGCAGCAAAACAAGCTTCTTAAAATTCCCCTTCTAATTTTAACATAAAGCACATGAATTAAAACTAATGCTCACCTTGAACATCCACATTAAACTTTTATATGATGAGATTGATGCAAACAAGATGAACTAGAATTTCAGATTTGTTCCTTAATGGAAGGCTTACTTTCCCTTCCAGATACTTTGCCAGCAGTGTATTATAATTTATTTTCTCCCTTTGCTCAGTCTCATCTTATGAATAGATAGGTGAATCAGTAATTTGTAGATAAACAGGAATATGTTTGAGTTGCCTTTTTTTAGGTTTTTGGAAAAAAACTTGGAAAAAGCCATTTTTAAAGGTGGCCAGCATGAAAACCCCTGGAGCTACCCACCTGACATTTGTCAGGGTTTGTTACCTCTATAGAGGCTACCATGTCACTAAATTTAATGTAGTATGAAAAAACAAAGCCATTTTGTTCATTTTAATTTTAAAACATTTTAAATTTCAAAGGTGGTTAGCATGCAAACCTCTGGAGCTATCTACCTGCAAGACAGCATGTTTAATCGCCTGTATAGCAGCTACCATGTCTTCAAATGCCATGTATCTAGGTCAAAAAACAAGAAAGTTGAGGCTGCTTCGGTTTTGCAATGTAAGTCAATGGAATTTCTGGAGATTTGTAATATCCAGATTGTGAGCTGGATTCAGATCCAAATTAGGATATATCAAGTCTGAATCTGTCCAGCCTGGATTGGGCATGATCTATATTTACAAATCAGAGCCACAAATTGGATCAGGAGATACGTGCATATCCCTGTTGGAAATGCTGCCTTTTTTTCTTAAAGAGCAAGAGGGCTTATCTCCAGTCTCACCGTTGTGGCACTTAGTACTAAAATTGGCGATAAAAGATTCCTCAGCCTCTTCTTTAAGGACTTGTATTTGATCTCCACAAAATGACATTGGATGATTGGCAAGTGGGCGGTCTCAATGAGACAGACTTGGAGGGCTGGATTGGAGATGTGGTGAGCTGGATTAGGCCTGCAGGCTGTTGGTTCCCCACTATTGCCCTAGTTGAATGAGACACTCATATGTCTTCCATATGTCTTCCCCTCATCCACAACAACCCCCAAGAGGCTGAAGTACTTCACCCCCTTCTTTAAATTTCTCACCTTTTAATCTTAAATTTGAGTTCTGTTGAACCCTCTTGGACTCCTTAAAAAAAATATTCTCTTTAGAAAGACACTGGGTGGTGCCTCTCCACATAGGGGGTTCTGAATCATCTCAAAGAATGCATCACTATGTAGACATAGATCAGAGGCAAGGTAAACAAAGTAGAGAAGAGATAAGGAAAGGATCTCGCTAACATTATTAAGAGATAGATTCCAGCTTCAGGAGGCATCCATGAGTATAGGGTTCTGAAAGAGAGCAGAATGTAACAGCTTTCTAACATACACTGTGGATGTCATATGCACTCAGTTATAGGGAAACATGGAGAGCCAGTGTGGTGTAGTGGTTAAGGTGCTGTACTACGACCTGGGAGACCAGGTTCAATTCCCCATACAGCCATGAAGCTCACTGGGTGACCTTGGGCCAGTCACTGCTTCTCAGCCTCAGAGGAAGGCAATGGTAAACCCCCTCTGAATACCGCTTACCATGAAAACCCTATTCATAGGGTCGCCATAAGTTGGAATCGATTTGAAGGCAGTCCATTTACATAGGGAAACACACTTATTGGTGAACTCAATCTGAAAGGAAAGAACTGGGTTCAACATGACTGTCATTGCATATCAAAAGACACAAGTGAGTTTCCCTAGATCAGCCTGAGTCACAGCAGCTAAGTTTCTGCCAGATGGCTTAAAGAAAAGTCACAAGAGTGCCCCCACCTGTCAGAACTTATTTTAGTAGAATACTGTTTCCCTTGTTGAAAAGTTATGAGCTTGAACATCTTTTTAAAAAAATGTAAAATGGACACTTGGTTTATTCAGAGGAGGATATCTTGGCTGGCTGGTTGGCATCCATTCATTCACAAGGGGTGGTTAATAGCTGAATTGTAGGCAGTACTTCTATTTGATAAGTTGATGTGTTCTGGGGATCCGTTTGGCAATTACAACCACCTACTCATGCCTGGCATGTGCTGAAATCCGTGTTGGCATGCACCATAGAGACATTCCCTATTTTAACTCTCTGGTATTTCAGATGGGTCTTTTGCAGCCCTACCTCAAGATGCCACAGATTTGATGTGGGACCTCCTGTATGCAAAGTGTGTGCTCTGTCACTGAACTTCATCCCTTAAAAAGGGCCTAAACTTAACTATGAAAGCTATAGCAGACATGGATAGCTCTAGGTCCTAGTGTGCATCAATGAACTGATATTATCTTTGGGATCCAGATCCTAGAGCAACAAACTGGACTTCAAAATAGCATCACATCCAGGAAAATAATCCCCAAAGTTTAATATTTAATGACAGTAAGCATGGTTTTTGTTTGCTGGTGAACACCATAGCCATATTAGAGGAATCAGAAGCAGAGCATGTTAGAACTTTTATATAATTCCAGTTATTAAAGGACTCAGGATCCACCCATCACTGATTAAAATCTAATAATATAGGAGTGATGCAACACAGTGTTTCTGTGTGAGCTACTAATTTGGCAAGGACAAGTGAATACTAGGCTGGGAAAAGACATAGGTTCTCCTTTGTTGACACATTTCTTTTTGAGAACCAGGTTCTTTTGTTTCTCTCTGATGTCTTTACATTGTAGCAGCCCTTCATTGTATTTTATCATATGGCACTGTTAAAGAATCCGTATGCCATCAGCTTTTGCAGTGACTTTGGCTGTTGATATATGCATGCTTCTGCATGAATAACTACATTTCTCTACATAACTTTTGCCAATTGAATATTTTAAATAGTAATGGATTTGTGGGATCCCCTTCCCCATGGACTGATAGGAGTGAGAGCAAAGACATAAAAGAATGCAGAAAGTGTTTACAGGAAAATTTTTCTTATCAACTGTCTGCACTATGTGGAAATAGCATTTCCATTTTGTGTTAAACATCAGTCAGACAATGTTATTTAACACATATTTTTTCTTGTCAAATATTGCACTTATTCTGCATTCTGTATATTCTGTAGACAACTTAATAAGAGGTGTTTCACACATAATATGTTCTGATGCTATGCTATTTTCTATCCATTTCAGAGCACATTTGATGGAAACAGAGGAAGAGGCAGTATGCATGTAGCATCTTTTGCAACTTGTCAGTTGCTGATGTTCTTATAATACATATACATACTGTTAAGATCATGAGATACCAAAACCCTGGAAACCACAGCTCTTGTAAGGCACCCTACACCTGCTAATCTTACCAGGGCTGGAAAATAACCGAAACCAATCCTGGAAGGTTCTTCACAATCACTCCGTCTGTCTACCAGCTTGGGCTAGGAGACTCCCGAACATTAAATTAAATGGACATCCTTATGGTTCCAAAGAGGCAAGAACTAAAGACCAGACACTGTGCTTCTTGGAGCCAAAAGCCAAACAGAACATTCAATAGCAGTTAGCCAAAAGACCAAGGTACTGGTTTTAGTAGCAAGGCTTACCCAAAAGAACACACACAGCAGTAAATATGAGGTAGCTTTATTAAAAATTACAAGTGCATAAAAATAGCAGCAAAATCCGAAACACCCATAAGGCATATAGTATAAATATAAGATATAAATGGCCAATAATAATCAAAAGACAGCTAGAATTTGAACCATAAGATAAACATAACAAAACTAATGACCTCTAACTCAAACACATGCCAGCATAGGCTAGGATAGCAAAGATACCTACCCCACCAGGAACAGCAGAACACATCACTCAAGATGTAACATCAGGCCAAGGTGTGGAGCAACTAGACAAAAGAAATTCTAAATTCTTATAGAGAAAGGTGTAGCAACAGGTAAGGGTCAACAAGCCAATAAGGAGACTCCTGGTGATGGAATATTCCATGGTCTGCAAGCGCCTTCGTGGGTGTGCTCTCCTGCACCTAGCTCGAATTGGTGACCTTGAGGACAAGCTGACACCAGATAACACAGGTGGCTTCAGTCATGTCTCAGCTAGTGGGAATGGTCTATTTCTGAGCAGCAAGATGTTATCCACAATTCTGCTTTTCAGCAGCAAGATGTTACAATCTCACACAGCAGTCATGTTTTAGATCAAAGAAACAGGATTTCTTTACATATACTACATACAGACACTTCAGATACTAATAGCTTATGAATTAATTTTAATAGCTACAGGTATGTTGTTGTTATATGCCTTCAAGCTGATTACAACTTATGGCAACCCTATGAATCAGTGACCTCCAACAGCATCTGTTATAAACCACCTTGTTCAAATTTTGTAAGTTCAGGTCTGTGGCTTCCTTTATGGAATCAATCCATCTCTTGTTTGGTCTTCCTCTTTTTCTACTTCCTTCTGTTTTTCCCAGCATTATTGTCTTTTCTAGTGAATCATGTCTTCTATGTGTCCAAAGTATGATAACCTCAGTTTTATCATTTTAGCTTCTAGTGATAGTTATGGTTTAATTTGTTCTAACACCCAATTATTTGTCTTTTTCACAGTCCATGGTATGTGCAAAGCTCTCCTCCAACACCACATTTCAAATGAGTTGATTTTTCTCTTAGCTACAGGTATATTCAGTCTTAATACTGATCATGCCTTTTTTTTCATGTTTGATACAGAACAGATATTACTAGAATAAGTGAATGGGCCCATTCACTTTATCTGCTTTTCCAGTTTTCAGATAATTCTTGTAATGATTCCCAGGAGAGGACAAGTATGCAAACGTGCTATGTAAATCAGTGGTGGGGAACCCGTAGTCCTCCAGATGTTGTTGGATTTCAACTTCCATCCAACCCAGCTAGCATGGCCAGTGGTCATGGATGATTGGAAGTTCCAGCAACATTTGGACTGCCACAGATTCTTCATCCCTGAAGTAAATGATTCACACAGAAGAAGAGCTTGCTGGTGTGCCTGGCACCAACACTGTTGTCTTTTTGGCACCAGGTCAAGACTCCTCTTCTCCCAGTCATTTTAGCATGTGTTTTTAAATTGCTTTTTAAAAATATGTTTTTAAATTTGTATATTTTTTTTAAAAAAATAATAATTGTAAACTGCCGAGAGAGCTTCAGCTATGGGGCGGTATACAAATGCAATAAATAAATAAATAGATTAATAAATCTGAAGGACGATAATTCAGATTCCATTCAAGTAACAGGTTTTCACTGATATTTTATCACAAGAATTGTGCTACATATCTTTCTGTTACTGGAAAAGGATGTTAAATGCTTTAAAAGAGGAATTGGCTGAAGTCATGGCATCGTTATGGGCTCCTGCTGGGAGGAAGGGCGGGATATAAATCAAATAAAAAATAAATAAATAAAATTAGGAATGGTTTAAGAAAAAACAACTGTATATTTATAGCTTATTACAAAAGAGTTAAAATCTGATAACAAGACAGAGTTTGACTATCTTAATCACTGAAATTGTCATTTTAAGAATATTAAAGTTACTGGTTAGCTGGGAATCTCTCTCCAGGCTTTGGAATGCAATGCTCATCAGAACTTGGGAAATGTGACACTTTCCAACTAAGAGATGGAGCAGGTAAACAGTAGGGAGCCAATCTAGAAATAATGATGCAGGAATTGAGTGTTTTAGAACTGTGAGTTGGCTGAACATGAAGCTTTGGTCTGTAAGGACTCTTTGGAGAAATCTGATGGATGGTTTTCAGCTTTGCTGCCTGCTGAAACCATGTGTTTGCCTTCACAAATAATCTGTTTGACTCTTTTTAAATAAAACAATTATTTGCTAATTATGTAGTTTTTATACTCCATCCTTCCTCCAAGATAGGAACACAGGGTGGCTCACAACACAGAATAAGTAAAATAAAACAGAATATAAAAAGGCACAATAAAAACAGCCTAAAACCAAAGACACTTTAAACAGAAATCAGCAGCAATAAAATAGCATAATCTGCTCCAGAATCAAAGTTAACGTGGAGGACACCCAAATATCACTTGGGAGGGAGTTTGATTGTGGTGCCTCTCCTGTTGACTCTGTTGGTAGATTTAAAAAACCCTGGGAACTATGGCTTTCCCCTCACAGAGCTGCAAGTTCCAAGTATGCTCAACAAACTACAGTTCCCATGATTCTTTTTGGGGAAGTCATGCACTTTAAATGTGCATTGGATGTGCTTTAAATGTACGGGGTAGACCTGCCCCTTCTCTAAAACAATTAGATTTTACTTTGTTATCTGACTCTGACAAAAGAACAGCAAAATGCGTACTATCTCAACTATACAGTTTGCAACTTATGTAGAGACACTGATTGATCCCAGGCACACTACAGTTCCCATGATGCTGTGTGAGTAAAACACATGTGTAGGAATATCCTATTATGTTTATATAGGTTGTGCCTTGAACAACATAGATCAGACCCTCCATGTCACTCTTGCAATTTGCAATTCATTTAGAACATCTGATTTATAACATTTGAAAAAAAAGGTGGGGTGTTAAACCTCTAGATATTGAAACAACCAAGCATCTTGGACTTCACTGCTAATGTCTTCTATCATTGATACATGTCTTTATTGGGTTCAGATGGATCTCCTTGTGTTATATAATTTTCCTGACTAGTAAATTATTTGATACAATGTTGTCCTCTAATACAGTCTCTTAATTTCAGAATTAGACAGTTGAATTGGTACTAGCACATTGTGTATATATAGTACATCATTTCTGGAAGCTGTATTTTTCAGAATTTATTTTCCAAGATGATTGCTCTTTACTTTGATTATTAACTTGTGAGATATTATCCCTTGGATTTCATGACTTTTTGGGTCAACCTATAAACTAAAGATAAAAGCTCTTAATGGTTGCATGAAACCTCTGTAGTGAAGCTGGGTTATTCACTATAAAACTGGCCATTCAATAAGGATGATTTATAAGTGGAGGCATTCACTGTTCTATTCCTTTCCAAGTCTGGATTGGCAGTACTGAGAATAGAAAACTAACAAGATCTATCTTCCCAATGAACTGGGACCCTTGACAAACCCCAAGCCCTAGCTAGCCGAATCTGCTGCAGTATTAGGACTGTAAATGAGCAAATCAATCTTAATTCAGTTGGAATAATTCATTAGCTAACTCAAGTCCCTTGGGTCTAGCCAAGGTAAATCCCAGACTAAATGTTTTTTGTACCTTTCTCCTCACCAGGCTGAAGCTGGGCCCCCAGAGCAAGGCTGCTCTAATGGAATATCAGCTTGAATATTCTGTATACAGGAGCTAGTCTAGTTTCTTATTTCATTTATTTCCCTACTGTTGCTCTGCTTGAGTCAGCACACACAGGAAATCAAGGCTGCTTAAGACATAACATTTCCGGTCATGGAAGCATGCTGGGATAATTCTGATTAGCACCATAAATGATTTTTGTTGCTGGTTGTTTATTTTGATGTCCTCATTTGATCTTCTTTTGCCTCTCTGATGATAGTCAAATAGAAAGGAGCTTCAATGCAGTGGTTCATTAAGGTTTGAATACTATGCTAACATCTTCATTACAAGATTGGGCCTGAGTTCACTAGTTCTGTGCTAGATCAATGGTTGGAAAACCTCAGGCCAGTGGGCCAAATGTGGCTCTCTATGACTCTCTGTCTGGCCCTCTGAACTCTCCTCAGGCCACACCCCTCACTATTCCTGCTTTGCACCCCAAATGTTTTTGCATGGCTGGAATGTGTCTTTGAACTCTGATAACACCTATTGGTTGTCTGGACAGAGGATACAGAGGTAAGTGTGTAGACACTAACCTTCTGTACAAAGCTAAAATTAACATTGTTTCTCTGCTCACTTTTGCCTCTAACCCCACTCATCACTGACATGTGGATCTTGGAAGGTTGCACAGAAGGTAATGCGACCCTCAGGCTGGAAAATTTCCCCCACTCCCACCTTAAATGAACTGAATGTGAAACCTTGGAAATTCCCAGAATCCTCTGCAGCATTCCTGGATTCTGTGTGAGACATGTTGACATGATCAAAGTTATTTGATAGCAGAATGTTTGAAAAAACACTGATACAGATTTTACGGGATAGAAAAGAACAACTAGCATCCTGCTTATGAATTTTTCTTTCTCTGCAATATGCATACAGGTTTTCCATGTTAACACAACATTTTCCTTCATGGGAGTCACCTCCAAGGACTAACTACTAGCTCACACCTTCGGGGGCATCAGCAGGCCTACATATCTGCTACTCTTCATAGCTATTCACTTCCTGGTCCTGGTTGTAATCCCCACAAAGCATGTCTCCTTTCAATACTTCTTTATTTTTCACTATAGCATATATTTTTTTTGATTGACAAAGCCTTGCATCTTGTTGTCATAACCAGGAAGAATGTAACCTGATGGAATGCTTGTTTTCAGCTGAAAAAGGAGAAATGTGGGAAATGACATTGTAGCTCCAAGATATGCATTTTAAAATATATTTACTTATATGAAATGCTGGCAGACAAAAGATAGGAACATGGCCTCTGTAATTGTTTTGTGGCACAGGATAAGAGAGAATATTTGAAACATTTCAAAGTATGTGACATTTATAATATTGAGTGCCAAGGACTTTGTAGGCAAAATCTTTGTCATGTGTTCTTGATAGAAACTCAACAACTGTAACATTGTATTCAAAGGAAAAATATGGTTCAGGCAATTTTCCGTGTGAGCTTGGGCAGCTTTGGGAATGTTTCTTATAACTGTTCACTGAAAATGAAGATTACATCCATTTCAAGCCAGTGAAAACTCTTTGTGTATTACCTCTCTATACATTCTTTTCTTTAGCCAAAGATCCTAAACAATATAATAGATAGAAAGTATGCATCAGCAAAATACAATGGATTCCAGTGGTTGATTTCACATCCAAATGAATTACAAAAAAAAAAAAAAAAAATCCCACAGAAAATCTGTCCACCAGTTAACAAGTACCAGTTCTACATAATTTGATTCAATATTATCCAGTTCTCTTCATAGATGACCTAGATATGTTTCCACTAGGTGGTGCAGAGTGATAAGCGGCGGTAACGCAGCCGAAAGCTCTGCTCAAGGCCGGAGTTTGATTCCAACAGAAGGAGGAAGTCGAATCTCCGGTAAAATGGGTTGAGGTCCACTCAGCCTTCCATCCATCCGTGGTTGGTAAAATGAGTACCCGGCACATGCTGGGGGGTAAAGAAAGGCCGGGGAAGGAACTGGCAATCCCACCCCATATATACGGTCTGCCTAGTAAATGTCGCAAGACGTCAACCTAAGAGTCAAAAACGACTCGCACTACAAGTGCGGGGACACCTTTACCTTTAGGATGGGGGAGAAATTCAGTTCAGTTTGCATTTGAAGGTAAATTTATCAAATCTGCACTTTCCAAAACAATATGAGAACCAAAACACAGCCATCCTTAAAAATATGCACATATCCAAATTTTGTGATACAGTTCTCCAACCAAGCAATGTTTACAAAAATGCATATATTAGGCAAAAGTGTGCATAAAAATGAATGTATTAATGAAAATAGCATACAACAATGCACTATATTAGGAGAAATTGCTTGCAAAAATGTGTTTAGTAGGAGTCATTTGCACTAAAATGCTGATGATTCATGAGGTTTTTTAAAAAAACAAATTCACAAATTGCTGCAGAAATATGGAGAACTGAATTTAAGATTGGAAAAACGAGAAACTGACAGAACCAAAATTGACACATCTTTCCATTCCTGGGCTCCACATATGTCTCTCCATGTAATGGGCCTCGTAGTTTGCATAGGCTACATAAACCAGTTAGTTGCTGGTTGACAGGGTGATTGATGAACAAATGGATATTGCAATAATACAAACATCTGATGGGGCGTACCCATTCTTAGGTGTGTATATTTATTTATTTATTTATTATGGTTTGTATCCAACTCTGCTATTGTACAAGTAGGACAGACTTCCACTCACAGAGTGGGACTTCCCCTTCTTCTCCTCCCCTCCCCTCTGCAGCCTCTCATGCATCCTCAAAGTCTGCTCCAGAGGGTTGGAGGACCCTCCAAAGCAGATTTTGGGGCACATTTAGGGGGGAGTTTCAAGGGTGGTGGAGAAGAAGTCCTGTTATGTAAGTGGAAGTCAGCTCATGCAATGCTGAATACGACTCAGTTATTTACCACCCAACACATGTCACGTGTTCTCTCTTACAATAAAACTCAAAGCCATATAAATAAATAAGATATAAGCATGGCATTTAAACAAAATAAAACCAGCAACAAGAAAGAACATCAGCACAACAAAGGATATGAAAAGCACTAAAAGATTTTAAGATATAAACATATCTTGCAGGCAAGCTCCAAAGCATGCCAACTAAATATTAATTTTATTTAGCTCATTGCTTTATATGGATTTCTGTCAGCCTTTAGAAAATATAAGCTAGAGCAATCTAATTAATTTTTTAAAACTTGTGGGATACCTTGGTGGTTCTGTCTATTTTATTCCTTTCTTCACTGAATTTGTCCAGTTGATTGGTCTCATCTCCAAAATGTGTGGGTGGGATGGAGTGAGGAGCTTGAGACAAAACAAAGTTGAAGGAGAACAATCTGTAATTACTTGAACATCCTGTTACACTTAACAGGAATTGCATGTATCATGGGACCATATGTATTGTTGCAGAGCGGTATGTGTGATCTCTACAGAGGAGAGCACTTTGTAAAGAAAGTACAGCTGATCTTCATATTGAAATGTTCATGTTCACAGTATATGCAATCATGTCTGCCATGTCTATTTAAGATCAGATTGTTTCCTATTTAAGTAGCCATAAAATTAAAGTTTTAAGAGATGTTCAACTAAATAATACTCTGAAATCAATAAAGTTCATTGATTTTTATGGATCTACTCTGAATATGACTATCACCCTTGCAGCGCAATCCAAGCCCAATATTCACCAGGATGAGAGAGTTTGGATTCAGTGGATCTTGGGCTTTCCTGGCAAAGCTGGAGCTCAGCCAGGGCTATACTAGCATAGGTCCCTCATCCTGGCTCAGCTGAGACTCAGCCAGAAGAGCTTATACTGATGGAACTTAGAAAGTTCCCAAAAGGAGGGTATGGCAAAACATGACAGGGTAAGGACAGTGCAAGGACAGACTTAGACCTATTCCAGACCCCTTTCAGTTGGGTCACATGACCTAGCAACCCTGCAGAAAAAAGCCAGAAAAAAAGGTGATATAAGTCATTTTCCTGCAAATTCTTCCTGAGTTCGGAATAGGGTAACTTTCCATAAGAATTGCTCTGCTAGGCTGAAATCCTATACACATTTATCTGAAACCAAGCCCCCTTAAACTCACTGGAACTTACTTCTGAATAGAAATGCTGAGTATTGTATTGTTAATACTGTCAAGAATAGCTAACTTTGGTCAAGTTGAAATGGGTCAACCAGAGAGAATTCTGGGAGTCTGTGGATCCCTGGGACACCCTACTGAGGGAGATCTGCAGCTCAGCACCAGACAGACAATTTGCAACATTGCAAGAAGATGCAACTGAACCTTAGCTGTTATCTCTTATCGGCTTCCTGAGATCAAAAGTCAGGAAGAGGGGGTGTTGTAGATCAGGACCCCTGGGTGGGGCTGTCTAGCCTCCTTATCTTCAAAGGAGTTGAAGCAGGGGTGGAATATGGCTAATTGCCCCCCCCTCCTTGTTAACCGGTGAACTCCATAAAAATGAAGGAAGTTCCTTCAGTTATTGTTCCCTGTTTCCATCTATCTTGACTCGCCTGAAGTTTACTGGGAAAAGCCATTGGGGACCAGGCTATTCTACTGTGAGTATAGGATCTTAGCTTAGCAGGTTCTTTGTTATGTTTTTCGGTCTGTATTGAATCTCTCACCTTTGTTATGCCAATGTATCTTTTGTAGCCCGTCTGAGGGTGACTAGCTTTGAGGAAACAATTGCTGTTCTCTTTTTGTATATATCTTTTACCCTTTTCTAATTGGTGTGTATTACTTGAAGCTAATGATTCTAAATCCAGTCTTTGATCGCTGGATGCTACTGATTACTGTTAATTAATGTGAGTTAATACCTTTAGAATCACTTTCTCAGAGAAGGGAGCTAGAAAGAGGGGTGTTGGCACTTCTATCATAGACTTAATCCTGAAAGAGGGATAGTTTGTCTGAGAAGCAGAGACCCAAAGGTGTTGGGACTGTTTTTGGAAGCAAAGAACCCCTCCTCTTGGGGCGCTGAGGGCAAGTGACCCCAGGGGGACAATTATTTGACAAATATGATGAAGGCTCTACCTAAGCCATCAAGGAGAAAGAGAAAGAGATTAGCAATGAATAGCCTTGGAAAGCAGGGGCCAGTATTCCATCTATAAAATGGGGGAAGGAGGAGGGAATCTTCACTAGCCTGTTGAGACAATGAGTAATTTGTGAATATGTTGTTGCCTGCTTTTCAGCCTCAGTGGAAAGGCAGGATAAAATAATTATATTTATAAACCCATTCCCCTTCTTAGCATTTGGGGATATGACAAAACCAATCATAATAAAATAAATTGGTTGAGTTCCTAGCATCTAATATGAAAACTCCTATGAGACTGATGGAGAAGCAGCTTTTAGACTCTGTTGTTGTCAGTTATTAATTTAACTTGCTGTAAACAGAGAGGATGATTGTCCTTAAAACCAGAAGTATAGCATTGCAATTCCATGGATTCTATTAAAAAGTACATGTTTAAAGCTCTCATTCACCCAGCCTAAGTCTTGCCTATGTAATTTCTCCAAGTGATTCAACAATCCATCATGCCTGAGAAGATCCAAGAATTTAAACTTGACAGCTCATCATTAAGGAGTTATATATTGTGTTCAGTTGTTAAAAATTGAATTTTATGGCTACTTATAATGGCAACAGATGAGCATATAAACATCTGATCACTTTAAAGGGGGTTGAGCTTTTCTTGAAACAAAAACAATTGGTGATCCAGTATTTATTTAATTATTCAT
Organism: Rhineura floridana; assembly: GCF_030035675.1. Taxonomy (NCBI): domain Eukaryota; kingdom Metazoa; phylum Chordata; class Lepidosauria; order Squamata; family Rhineuridae; genus Rhineura; species Rhineura floridana. The sequence goes on from NC_084487.1 coordinate 84,606,257, forward strand.
GTTGACTCATCATTATGAAAAGCAGAAGTGTGAAGACCTTATATTCATGCAAGGTATGAATTGCTACCATATTGGTCTGACTAGCTAGCAGTCTCTCTAAATCTCAAAAGTACAATGCACCAAGTAAAATATGCTATTACAGATCTATTGCTGAGTACTGGAGAATCTATGTGCCCAAAAAGGATTGCACATAAAGAGCAATTTCAGAAATGGAAGAGAATAGAAAGGTTTGCAGGCACAATACCTGAAGTTTTGGGGTGAGAGCAGTATGCTTTCTGGGGAAAACATTCAAGTGGTATTATCTACATGACTCACAAAAGATGGACACATCCACCTTCACATCTCACTTGCAGTCGATGGGCAAAATAATACACAGACAACAGCAGCTATGGTTGAACAAAGGGCCACTTTATTAAATTATAACAAACCCCTTAAAGCGACCTGCAGAGGGGAAACCTAAGTGCAGGAACTAACTATAGGCAAGCAGCTTGCCTTACAGCTCTCGGGTGACCAGCCCCTGCTGGGGCAAAGGGCAAGCCCCCTTTTGCTTACCCTTTGCCCAGGCCACACCTTGTAGGTGAGTAGGGAGGCCTTCTCACATCACCACCCCCTGGGGCTGTAGAACCCTCAGGTGGATGAGGTAAGTTGGCCCCAAAAGCAGCCCATATCCTGCCCTTGGGCCATAAAACCCTGAGAGACAGGCCTCCGGAACCACCAATCACCTCCAAAGGTGCCTAAGGGGGCCACCTAGCTGTCGTTACCTATTTCCCTTCCTGCACCTTACTGCCATAAAAGGGGGACAAATCTCTTAGTTCCCCTTTTCCCCACTGCGCAGAAGAACTTCCAGCAGACTCCTCTACAGGTCCTCCAAAACTATGTCATTCCCTGCATCTGACAGGTGAACGCCATCGGCCCTATAAAGTTCAACCCTAGAATGCTGTATGAGTGGATGGGAAATGGGCAACCCACCATCCCCAAGAAGAGCCAACCAAATCTGTCGGTTGACTCTCTTCCGCGCCCAGTCTATCTTCCTGGGGTCCCACACACCATGCCACTCTCTGCGTGGAAGGATGTCTGACCATAGCAGACAAACCGAAGGCCAACGCTGCCTTATAAACTGCATGTCTTCACATGCCTGAACAGTAAGGGCCCTGCCCTTCAGTAAACCAAAGTCATTACAACCCAGATGAATGATCAAAACTTGTGGAACTGCCCGCACTAAACCTTGCTGGAATAATGCGGGTAGGAGCCCATCCCAGCGCATCCCTCGCCGGCCAAGCCATTGCACGGTAGCCCATTGGCTGAGCCCCAGCTGCGAGCCCATTCAAGACTTCGTGGCCCTAAAAATCATGCTGTGGCCGCAGATTAGGATGTGCCTCCGCTCCGTCCCCATCCAACAACCTGCCAAAACAAAGTAAAACCCATTAGGCTTCCAGATTACCAGGCCCTTCCAAAGGGTGAACATAACTCTTATAGGCCCCCGAAGTCCACCTTCCAACAGCCTGCAACCTGGCTTGTGAGAACCCAAGCCCCGCTGCTGTAGAAGCAGCTCCAATCCTAAAAGAGTGGGTTCCAAATCCCAATGGGTCCACTCCTAGTCTTTACAGGGCCTTTTTAGTGAGTGCCCAGAACTGGTACTTAGTGAGGGGAGAACCATTTTCGTGAATAAATAAATATCCACTCCCCGCTCCCCTGGCGTTCAGAAAGACTTGTAGGGCCAACACCAGGCAAATGTTTGGGAAGGGAGAAGGGGCTAAAATCACGGTCCGTCCCCTACCCTTCTGGTCTGTCTTGGACCTTCGTAACTTAATGCAAGAGCTACCCCTTTTCTTGCTGATGTCTGACAGTAAGAGGGCGTGCTGGGAACGGTCCAGCTTGGACCCAGCCACTACTTCCCCAATTCTAAATGCCCCAAAAAACAATGTAAGGGATACTTCCTGCATTAATTGCACTTCATGGCTGGAAGAGCATACCTCTGCCCATTGGCTCACCAATTTCACTAAAAAGTCCGGTGACATAGGATGGCATTGATCAGGGGTAGCAGGGTGCTCCCTAGCCCACCCAGCTAACATGCGTCGGACCCTAAAATCTACTGAGTGGTCATGAAAACCCCGGGCTTTGGCCATAAAAGAGAGTGCGGCTTGCTTACCTTGCAACGCTCGTATGGACAGGCCCCTCATCCTGCCATCTACCAGGAATTCCAGCAGATGATTCACCAGAATGGGCCACTCAGGCATGTAGCCCTTGCTGGCCCAAAACTCCTGAATCACCCTACCTGTGCTTTGATAGCTGGCAAGCGTGCTGGGGGCAATGGATAGGCTTATGGCCCTCTTGGACTCCGCTCTCCAATGTTCCAAAGTGTAGGGGGCATGGCTTCCGGCTGAGCCCTGGCCATCGGCGCCATCTGACAGAAACGCTCCATCTGGTTTTGTGACAGAGCATCAGCAACACTATTGTCAATGCCAGGAACATGCCGTGCCTGAAACAGAACATTAAAGCGTAGGCATTGGAGAACAAAAGCTCGAACGAGGCTCATAACCCTGGTGTTCCAGATGTAAGGAAATTGATAACATAAACTGTGGCCTTGTTGTCACACCAAAAATGGACAGTAGAGTTCTGCAGTCTCTCTGTCCACAAATGTACTGCCAACACTATGGGGAAAAATTCAAGAAAGGTCAGATCGTTGTCCAGCCACTCTTGAATCCAGGCTTGTGGCCAGCACCCATTACACCAGGAAGACCCGAATATCACTCCAAATCCATAAGACCCTGATGTGTCAGAGCGTACTTGCAACTCCGCCTCCAAGAGCCATTCCTGCCTCCAAAACAGAGCTTGGAAGATTACTTTTAAAAAGTAATAAATTACAGTTACAATTACTTGGCCCAAAAAGCAGTAATTACCGTTACAATTACAATTGCTCTGAAAGTAACTGATTAGTTTACTTTTTCTCAAAAGTAATCACTACAATTACATTTCAGTTACTTTTTAAAAAAAACTCCTACAAGGTGCTGGTCTTGGCTGCTGCACATGTAAGAAGCCTAAAACAATATTAAAAATAAACACACACACACAGGGGGTAGTAGAATAAAAAAAATTATCCATAAGATTAACATAATGGCATAACACAATCTCACATCCCCCCAAGCAATGAAGATACCCCAACTCTTGAAATCAAATTTTACACTTGAAATGCTTTTATAATATGTTTCTGTTATGTCTCAAAAGAACAAGATGCTCAAAGAGCATGTCAGACAAGGAATGTCTTTTTACAGTCATTACGTTGCCACCAGTACTGAACAGGCGTTCTACTGCGGCGCTTGAAGGCATGCCTGTGTTGTGCTGCAAAAAACACCGCAGCACACGTGGAAAGCCATGGAGTGATGACACTTCCCTGCTGGGAGACCTCAGGTACCTCACCAGTTCCTCCTCAGCAGTGTCCACTGCTGACTTCTTGCCCTGGGGCAGAAAGTTAAAGAAGTCATCTGCTAAGTCATCTCCTTCCTGGTCTTTATCTGAAGACTGATCACTGTCCTCATTAAGTACACCCATCTTTATTTCAGCTTTCAACAAGGCTTCCATTGTGTATCTAAGAAAGAGAGAGGATATGTTAACACATATATGTTAGGAAACCATCATCTGTTCTTCATTTCCTGATGCTTGTCATGTCCCCTGGTTCAGGGTCCAGCCTGAGCCTGTGGATGATGACATGGAAGGTAGGAAGGTGACCAAGTCACCACACTCATGGGACAGCACAGCAGACCCTTAAGGATTACCTGCAGCAACCCAAGGTTGTGATGAGGAGCCCCAGGAAGAAAAGGCCCAGCCCCTGCCTACCACCTTAAGCCCTCTGATGCCTCCCTTGAGACAACATTTCCCTTGGAGTAATCCACCCAAAGGGCTTCCCTAATGTTGTTACTTGTTGGTATGGGTGGTGGCCTGACACGATTCCAGCCGATCTAGTTTGAAGCGAGGGTGTACACAGGCTGCCAGAAGAAGCAGATCCCTGCCAGATCCCCACCTCTCAAGGGTTGTCTGCTGCTGCTTCAGCATTTTGGAAGGAGGGGTGTCATGCATTGGTTCAGGAAGGCCACGTCTCCTTGCCTTTATTGCTTCTTCAATTGCTCTCAGCTTCTCAGGGTGTGCCCTCTGAGGAAGAAGAACAAAGCATGAATCCAAGAAAAAATGGAAGAGGAACTTCACAATTTAAACATAAATAGACAATGGACACTCTTTGAGGACCAGCATGACAAAGGCTTACCTCAAAATGTTTCTTCACATTGGATGAGGAGGAAACAGCTGATCTCAGATTTTTGATCCTTGGAAGGCAGTAATTGCATCATACAACAACAACATTTTTCCCACTCTGGCTCACAAATGTACAAGCTTTCTCAAAGCCAAACCATGGTACTTGCTGTTCTGCAGATGTGGCTGTGGGCAACTGGCACTGCTTCATACCCTCCTCCTCCTCGTGCACAGGGCCTCCTTTCTGAACCTCACTTTCTAGTTTTGCCTCCTCAGGATCAACAAGCTGTGACGCAAGTGGCCGCACTAACTGACTGCTGCTCTCAGCAGCAAAACCTGCAACAGGCGTCTCTGTAATAAACAAGAGATAATGCTCCTATATGGGTGAACTTCAGCTGTGATGTGCCCCCATCTCTTCCCCATGCTGCAAGATGCCCCAGTCAGAGTGGAAGTAAGCAGGTGAATAGCACAATTAAAAAAGATCCTATTTGCATCATTTTTGCTCACTAAATAACCCTGCCTGGGCCAGTCTAACCTACTATCTCACAGGGTTGTTGTGAGAACAAAATGAGACTAGGGTTCAAATCCCCACATAGCCATGAAGCTCACTGAGTGACCTTGGGCCAGTCACTGCCTCTCAGCCTCATGAAAACCCTATTCATAGGGTCACCATAAGTTGGAATCAACTTGAAGGCAGTACATATATTTTTTATTTTGAATATGATGATTATGATAATAAATATGCAGCATTTCAAATTAATTCTGTATGAGAAGCATTCCATGCCAAGCTTGGAAAACCAAGGATGAGGTATAAAATGTAGACAAAAATACTTTTGACAAAATGCCGTTTATATTTTATATATATGATCCTGGGTAGGGAACATTTAATCTAGCCTACTTGCTTTCAGCAAGAAGGGTTAAGTGCCTTCAGGCTAGGGCAGTCACCAGAAGGCCACAGCAGAGACAAAGGAGCCTAGTGTTGTGGAGATGTTAGATGGGAGCTTTGGGGAGTAAAGATGGAGGCTCCTGAAGGCTGCAATTCTAAACACACTTACTAAGGGATTAAGCCCCATAGAACTCAACAGGACTGACTTCTAAGTAGATATAGTTTGGACTGTGCTGTTGGTAAACCTTGACTAGGGTTCTTCTGCAAAGACATCCATATCCAAGCAGGGTTGGCAACCCCCTGCCTGGAATACCCTGCCCTTATCTTTTCATGTGGCTGCTCCAAATGTTTTTACAGATTTGACCCTTTACTTCAGAAAGAGGTCTGAAAAATGAGTAAGAGTAAGAAGTATCTTTTAAAATTGTTCTTTTCAATTCACTCTTGAATGAACATCATACCTAGGGCAGATCCACACCATTCCTTTAAAGCACATTCAACACCCATTTGAAGCACATGAATCCCACCACAGAATCATGGGAACTGCAGTTTGTTAAGAGTGGTGAGAACTATAACTGTGAGGGGGAAATGACACTTCCCAGAATTCTTTAGGGGAAGTCATGCGCTTTAAATGCGAGTTGGATGTGCTTTACACATATTGTGTGAATCCGCTTAATAAATTTTGCCTGCATGTAAATTGTTTTAATTAATTTTTCAAAATGAAAATAAGCTATAAAGTGTAGTGGGTGACCATGGGCTACTCACCATTTCTCAGCCTATCTGCCCCTCAGGATAAAAACAATGGAGAACCATGACTACCCCAAGGCATACTTAAAATGTAAAGGAAGTATTGTACAACCATAGTATGCAATTGGATACTTATAGGGACACAGCATGACAAAACTGGGTGGAAGTAAAAGTTCTACACTTAGGAAAAAGAAACCAAATGCACAGTTATAAGATGGGGGATACTTGGCTCAGCAGTACGACATGCAAGAAGGATCTTGGAATTGTTGATCACAAGCTGAATATGAGCCAACAGTGTGATGTGGCTGCAAAAAAGGCAAATGCTATATCAGGCTGCATTAACAGAAGTATAGTTACCAAATCATGTGAAGTATTAGTTCCCCTCTATTCAGCACTGGTTAGGCCTCATCTTGAGTGCTGTGTCCAGTTCTGGTCTCTGCACTTCAAGAAGGATGCAGACAAACTGGAACAGGTTCAAAAGAGGGCAACAAGGATGATCAGGGGACTGGAAACAACGCCCTATGAGGAGAGACTGAAGGAACTGGGCATATTTAACCTGGAGAAGAGAAGACTGAGGGGAGATATGATAGCACTCTTCAAGTACTTGAAAGGTTGCCACACAGAGGAGGGCCAGGATCTCTTCTCAATGATCCCAGAGTGCAGGACACAGAATAATGGGCTCTAGTTGCAAGAAGCCAGATTTCGACTGGACATCAGGGAAAGCTTCCTAACTGTTAGAGCCATACAACAATGGAACTAATTACTAGAGAGGTAGTGGGATCTCCGACACTGGAGGCATTCAAGAGGCAGCTGGACAGCCATCTGTCGGGAATGCTTTGATTTGGATTCCTGCATTGAGCAGGGGGTTGGACTTGATGGCCTTATAGGCCCCTTCCAACTCTACTATTCTATGATTCTATGAAAATATTTATATAAGCATGACTATCAAATATGTTTATTTATATAACCTGTAAAGATATTTATAGTGCAATCCTATGTTTGTTTACTCAGAAGCAAGTCCCAATGTATTCAATGGGGCTTACTCAACCAGGCAAAACTGCAGCCTCAAGTGATAAGGAACTTGTTCTTTTAACAAGTCCTTTAAGTTGAGAGCTTATCCCAGTCTGTGTCTGTGTTGAAATTGCTTTTTAATATATTTTTAAACTTTTTCTTAAAAAAATGTTTTTAAAGCTTTTAAAAATGTTTTTAAAGATGTTTTGTTTTAATATATTTTAAAGTCTGTTTTCATGATTTTTAAAGTGTTTTTAGTGCTTTTGTTTGCTGCCCTGGGCTCCTACTGGGAGGAAGGGTGGGATATAAATAAAATAATAAAAATAAATAAATAAACTTCATTCATTTTTTAAAAAAATGAGTATTAGTTTCCTACATAATAAAAACTGTGATAAACCCTGCCTAATTTCTTTAAAAATAGGGTTGGAGGGAGAGAGATTTACAACACAAACACAAGTCTGCACTTTACTCACAATCATGAAAGGGCAGGGTTGCAGCCAGAGCTTTGAAAAGTTACTTTAAACTACAACTCCCATCAGCCCCAGCCAGCATGGCCACTGGATTGGGCTGATGGGAGTTGTAGCTAGAGCATGATCTGTTTAAAACAAAGTTGTGCAGGGGGGGTTACGTTTTAGTGTATATCTCGGGAATTAGACCACCTAGAAACTTAATTTTTTAAAAAAATTGAAGCAGAGAGTCCGGAGAGTAAGTGGTGGTAGCCAGAGAGCCAGAGCCCCCCCCAAAACCAGAGACTCCAGCCGAAAACACACACACCGGGGCACACACACACAAATCATCGTCACTCACCTCCACAGCTCTTCGCCATTCTGCTGCAGCCTTCTCCTTGCCCTGTTGTCCTTGCCCTGGCTTTTTCCTCCGGCGTCCATTTTTTCCTCTCAGAGTCAGACGCTAGCAGGCTCCCCCTGCCTATTCATCTCTTCCCTCGTGCCTCCTAACACAGATCATGAGGGAAGAGACAGTCTGCGCAGAGGTCCAATCAGTGTGAGGCACATGTCTTGTGTTAACCAATCACAGCCAGGAGCTGACTTCCCCTTGTTCCCGCCCCCAAGTAACGTCCAACCTAACGTGGAAACGTTAAAGTTGAAGCTGAAAAGTAAGGAAATTACTACTCGTTCCGTTACTTGCCAAATGTAATGGAATTACCCACTCGTTATTTAAAATTGTAACGAATTGAAAGTAACTCGTTAAAAATAACGAGTTACTTCCAAGCTCTGCTCCAAAAGGAGACCCCATTGAAGTCCTGGATCTGTTGGATCATCCTCTGATAGACCTCAGGAGCTGAAGAGATACCAAATGGCATTCTTGTAAATCGGTACCTGCCAAAAGGTGTATTAAATGTACATAGCCTGGAACTGTTGTCATCTAGCTGAATTTCCAGAATCCAGTACTGGCATCAAGAACCGTAAACAATTCTGCTTCTGCTAGCTTACTGGTAATTTCTTCTACAGTAGGCAATTGAAAATGTTCTCTTAAAATTGCTCTGTTCATATCTCTTGGATCTAAACATATTCTTATCTGGTCCCGGCCAGGCTTGTCTACAACCACAATTGAATTCACCCACTCTGTAGGTTCTTTTACCTTAACTATGACTTTTAACTGCTCCATACGAGTCAATTCCTTTTGGACTTTATCCCTTAGTGCCACTGGAACCTTCCGAGGTGCATGAATTACAGGTGGAACCTGTGGGTTGATTTTGATGGCATATTTCTCTGGTAAGCAACCTAAGCGTTCAAATACATCTTTGTATTCATCTGCAACATCCTATTGATCTACTGGATCTCTTTTCATTAAATTACCTCTTTGCACCAAATTTAAATTAGTCACAGCCCGGAGACCGAGTACAGCTTGTGCTCAAAGTCTACTATGTGAAATTCCAACTCAGCTCTTTGATCTTTATATTTGCAATCCAGGTTACATTTACCAGACACATGTAGTCTTTCTCCAGAGCAGGTTATTAATCTGGCATTTTAATGCTGAACTGGTTCAGCTTGCAAGGCTTTGTATGTTTTTAAAGACATTTCATTAGCCTGTGCTCCTGTGTCAATCTTAAAGGTCACATACTTGTGATCATTTATGAGAAGATCCACACACCATTCATCTTCCAGAGCTGTAGAATTCAATGTGCCAATGAAGAAATCATGAGCATTTTTAGTTGCATCTGCTACTGAGAACATTTGTCTGCCTTGAAGTTTTCTATCTCTGGTTTTACACATTTTAGCAAAATGAGTAAGTTTGCCACATCTTCTGCATTCCTTCCCATATGCAGGACAAGCATTTATGTCATGATGACTGACACCACACTTGTAGCAGGCCTTTGCTGCTTCTACAGGCCTCTGTGGCATTTCCTTTTCTTGGGGGCGGGTAGTAGTGCCAGGGCTCCATTTGCTCTGAGACTGGCTTACTTTTGGCTTTTCAAAGGTACTTTTGCCCTGTAAGGCATCCATTTGTTTTTCTGTTGCCCCAAAATCTTTAATCTGTTTTGCAGTCACTTCACTGCACACTCAAGGATTAAATCACTCTCTCTCAGTAACTTGGCTCTCAATCTGCCTTTCTGAATGCCACACACTATGCGATCCTTAATAAGAGAATCACACAGCTCCCCAAATTCACAGGTCTGAGCCAAAAGCTTCAAATCAGTCACATATTGGTCTATGCCTTCTCCTTCACTCTGTATTCTAGTGAAGCACCTGTGCCTTTCATAAGTAACGTTTCTTCTGGGCACACAATATGCTTCAAATTTATTCATCAAAACTTGAATTTTATTTTTATCTGCATCATCATCAACTGGAAAGTATTAAATATCTCTCTTGCTTCTTCACCTGCCACATGCAGAAATAATGCTGACTGGAGCCTCTCATCTTTCTTATCTGCTCCACTTGCAATGCAGTACAATTCAAACCCTTGCTTCCATCTTCTCCAGTTCTCTGCTGCATTTCCTTCAAACACCAACTTTCCTGGAGGCTTCAACTGGTCCATTTTTCACTGCCTTATGTCTTTAGGTAGTCTTCTGACATCATGTAATATTTGCAAGATTTGAAAGGAACCACAAATGCTGGTTAGAAGGAACAAACTTTACTTCACAGTGTGTTGCTGCATAACCAAAAACTTTACTTTTGTTTTCCTACTGGTCCCACCCCAACTGATTCCTCCATACAATTACTTCTAATTCATGTGAGTTCCTACTCACATTGCAAGTGGAACAAGTTATAATCTTGTGATGTCTCCAGTTCTGACCACTGAATGTGGTAAATTTCAAAAGGAACTGCTTCCTACGTCCATTAAAAGCCAGAACCAAACTCCTCTGAAGCTTAGGATCTTCAGCAGCCAGCATTCTTGCCCATAGCTCCTTTCCTGTTTTAATTTACCCTTCTGAATGGACAGGAACTGGTGGTGGGGAGGCTGGCTTGCAGATGCTTCATCTTTAAGGCAGAACTTGTAATTCATTATCTTTTTGAGGAATGAGTTGGTAATTCCTTTACTTTTTGATTGTAATAGAACTAGGAGTAATTTTATTACTTTTCTGGAGTAATTGTAATGTTTCCTGCATTACTTTTGGGCACTAATTGCAGGGGAAGCAGGGGAAGTCTTCTGCTCCTCTGATTTGTGGATGAAAATCATGTGCCTCAAACTGGGTTTCTGTGCAGCGTCGCTCTTCCCTCATGCCTGTGGGTAGGTAGAAGACGACGAGGGAGGAGGTGGAGAGTGAGTTGGGGTGGAGTGGAGAAGACAATTGTTTAAAAAAATGGATGGTGGTGGTAAAGAATGGAGTGGAGGGAAAAAGGAGCCGAAGGGCAAGAACATGGATAAAGGAGGAGAAGGAGACAGCAGCAGAATGGAGATAAAGAACTGTGGAGGTGCAAGATGACAATGTGTGTGTGTGTGAATACTGTGTTTTCACTTGGCACACAAAGTGGCCTCCACCACCTTCTCTAGCTATTGTGCTGCATTTGCATTATTTTAACTTCTTTGCATCTCAGGGGAAAATGTTTGCTTGGGTGAGTGTTCCTTAGTTGGTGGGAGGGCAGGGTCTGGGAGGTGGTTAAGTGAGAGAGATTATGCTTGCTGGCTGAGTGGGCGGGGATTGCACTTGGTTTGATGTGCAAAGATCCCTCCCCACCTCCCTTACCATCGGAGAGACCACCATTGCTATCATGGATAAAAAGAATTATTCTACTACCTCTGTATGTCTGTGTTTATTTTTAGTGTTGTTTTAGGCTACTTAGATGTGCAGCAGCCAAGGCCAGCACCTTGTAGGCATGTTTTTTTTAAAAAAGTAACTGAAATGTAATTGTAGTGATTACTTTTGAGAAAAAATAAAGTAACCAGTTACTTTCAGAGCAATTGTAATTGTAACAGCAATTACTACTTTTGGGGGGCCATGTAATTGTAACTGTAATGTAATTGTACTTTTGGGGGGCCATGTAATTGTAACTGTGATGAGTTCGCGAGGCACTTCCAGGATAAGATTGCATGCATTCGCCGGGACTTAGACTCCAATATTATGGCAGTGGGATCTAATGAAGCATCCAGAACATGGTCTTGTCCTTGTTTATTGGATGAGTTTCAGTCTGTACAGCTTGAGGATGTTGACAAGATCCTTGGACTGGTGCGGGCGACCACGTCTGTGCTGGATCCTTGCCCCTCTTGGCTGGTGAAAGCTGGCAGGACCGGAACCGCTGGCTGGGCCAAGGAGATAATAAACGCCTCTCTGAGAGAGGGAGTGGTCCCTGACTGCCTAAAAGAGGCGGTTGTGAGACCGCTCCTGAAGAAACCCTCTTTGGACCCAGATAACCTGAACAATTATAGACCTGTGGCGAATGTTCCGTTCCTGGGCAAGGTGCTAGAACAGGTGGTCGCTGGCCAGCTCCAGGGGCTCTTGGATGACACTGATTATCTTGATCCATTTCAATCCGGTTTCAGGCCCGGTTTTGGCACCGAAACAGCCTTGGTCGCCCTGTATGATGACCTTTGTCGGGAGAGGGACAGGGGGAGTGTGACTCTGTTGATTCTCCTTGATCTCTCAGCTGCTTTTGATACCATCGACCATGGTATCCTTCTGGGAAGACTCACGGAGTTGGGAGTTGGGGGTACTGCTTGGCAGTGGCTCCGCTCCTACTTGGTGGGTCGCCACCAGAAGGTAGTGCTTGGGGAACACTGCTTGATGCCCTGGACTCTCCATTGTGGTTTCCCGCAGGGATCGGTACTGTCCCCCATGCTTTTCAACATCTACATGAAGCCGCTGGGTGCGGTCATCAGGAGTTTTGGGGTGTGTTGCCATCAGTACGCTGATGACACGCAGCTCTATTTCTCCTTTTCATCCTCTTCAGGTGAGGCTGTTAACGTGCTAAACCGCTGCCTGGCCGCGATAATGGACTGGATGGGAGCTAACAGACTGAAGCTCAATCCAGACAAGACCGAGACGCTGTTGGTGAGTGCCTTCTCTGCCCAGATGGAGGATGTTCATCCTGTTGTTGATGGGGTTAAACTCCCCTTGAAGGAACAGGTGCGTAGCTTGGGGGTTCTTTTTGATCCTTCCTTGTCACTTGAGGCCCAGGTGGCCTCGGTGGCACGGAATGCTTTCTACCATCTTCGCCTGGTAGCCCAGCTATGTCCCTATCTGGACAGTGACGACCTCGCCTCAGTTGTTCATGCTCTGGTAACTTCTAGACTGGACTACTGCAATGCGCTCTACGTTGGGCTGCCCTTGAAGACTGTTCGGAAACTAGAACTAGTCCAGAATGCAGCGGCCAGATTGCTGACGCAGACCAGAAGGTCCGCTCATATAACACCTGTTCTGGCCCGTCTGCACTGGCTTCCTGTTTGTTTCCGGGCTAGATTCAAAGTGCTGGTTTTGACCTATAAAGCCCTACAAGGCATGGGACCGCAATACCTGGTGGACCGCCTCTCCCAATATGAACCTACCCGGACACTGCGCTCAACATCTAAGGCCCTCCTCCGAGTGCCATCCCATCGAGAAGCTCAGAGGGTGGTGACTAGAACCAGGGCCTTTTCTGTGGTGGCCCCCGAACTGTGGAACAGCCTCCTCGATGAGGTGCGCCTGGCGCCGACGCTACTATCTTTTCGGCGCCAGGTGAAAACCTTTTTATACTCCCAGGCATTTTAATGTGTGTTTTAATGGTATTTTCATCATTATTTGTATTTTTGGATGTTGTTTGGTTCTTTTATTGTTTGTTTGTTTTGTTTTCTTGATTTATTGTATTTATTGTATTTATATATTGCTTGTTTTTTATCTTTTTGTGCACTGCCCAGAGAGCCTTCGGGCTTAGGGTGGTATATAAATAAAATAAAATAAATAAATAAATAAATAAAAGTAATCTTCCAAGCTCTGCTTTAAGGCCTCAACGTTCCCAAGCGTGCTCAGAAGCATCCAATTTTCCTAGGATGCATGCAGAATACATTTTCCTTCCTCCTGGTTGAATGGACTGTGTTGTGAAGCATTGGCCATCACAGTCCACAGCTTTGGATCTAGGGTTAGGGATGCTTGAGAATTTTGGTTAATTAGCATTTCAAAGTGAATTTACCAGATTTGCATGTTCTGGACTAGTATGTGGATCAGAATGCATTTAAATTTCAGTTTTTGCACTTCTCTGAATTTTGCAATGTAGTTGTCAAAAGCTGTATCCATATCAAAACGCATATAAAAATTTGTGTTTTAAGGATAAATGTCTACAAATTGTATGGGTTTTGGGGAGGGAATCCATTAGGGTTTAAAAAAAAATCAGAGATCAGTGTGGATACAGTACAGAACAGAGGTATTGATAAACACTTGCAACAGAAACTGATCTGTCCAGACCTATCTAGGACAAGTCTTACTTTGCAGAGGACAGTTGTCAATTTAAAGGACTGTCAGAGAACACTTGTCTGTTTGAAGAACCTCCTATTTGGAGGACTGTTCAAGTCCAGTTTAAAGAATAAAAATGAGCTCTTACTGATGTGTTTGATGTTTGTATTGTTTTCATGGTAATACTGTGCTTTTAATCTGTATACAGCCTTGTGATATTTTATATGCAAGTGCAGTTTATAAATATTTAAATGATTTTTTAAAAGTGTAAGTGAAGTTGCCCATCAATAATTAGCACTTGGACAGCAAACTGAGCAGGCACACAGCTCACCTGCATGCAGTCTTCCATACTAGGTAACCTTGGTGTCTAGGAGCACCTTTTGCCAGTTTTGGCTTGTATGACAGCTGTAGGCTTTCCCGGACCAGGAGAACTTGACCACTATAGTTCAGGCATTGATGGTGTCAACTTTGGATTGCTGCAATGCATTCTATGTGGGCCTTCCCATGCACTTGAGTATGGAAGCTGCAGTTACTGCAGAATGCTGTAGTATGACTGCTAACAGGAGTGAGACCCTGTCATTGTATTGTGTTCTGCTCTTTATGTAGAAACTCACTACAAGGTGAGTTAATGGTAGAACAAACTTTATTTTGATGAGATCCAGGAGCCTGCACAGAATAGTTATTACTCTCTCCAGCTTGGCCACACCCTGAGTCACCTCTCCAGGAGATGGACTCCTTGGTCGTAGCTGTTTCTCTGGAAGGGGCCATGTGCCAAATATTAAATAATGCATACATTAAAGTCACCACTACTGGGGCATCGGGACGTTATGGCCCTGTGTTGCTGTCGTCGTGCTGTTTGCCTGTTGCTTGGCGTCATCGTTGCTGCTGTGGGTCGTCCTGATCACGGGGTGCGTTGCTGGTTGGGACGTTGTCTACATCGCCATCGTGCTGTCGTTGCTGCCGTTATTTGCCCGCCCATGTTGGCTAGGACCTTATTGCCGTGACCCGGACCAAGTATTCTACAGACCTGTTACTGTGGCCGGCTGCAACTACCATTCTGGCCGGCTATCACAACCCGGTTTCTGTTTTAAATTGGTGTATGTATGGATGTATGGATGTATAGCTGTATGAATGTGTGAATGTGTATGAATGTGAATTGGATTGATTTGTATTGACTTAGTTAATTTAATTTAATTTAATTTAATGTAATTTAATTAGTTTAATTAATTAATTATTGGTTTAATTAATTCAATTTAAATTAGTAATACTGCTGCTACAGGGTACGGAGGCGGGTCTCCGGACTAATTTTATTAGGGTGGGTGGCCTGCTGAGAAGCAGATAGGGATAGAGGCATGTGCAAGCCGGAGGGGGAGGTGGGGGGCCAAGTCATAGGAAGTGTGGGCGGCAGGCGCTGGAAGGGTGCTGCTAGCAGACCACGCCGGAATAGGGGAACACGGGACAGATGCATTATATCTATCCCATGTTCCGGGTCTGCTCATATTTTAATTGTGATTTTATTTGTTGTACACCGCCCTGAGAGCTTTCTGCTATAGGGCGGTCTAGAAATGTAATAAAATAAAATAAAATAAAATAAATAAATAAGTCTGCTCAGAACCAGACGGAAACTGGGGGACGCAAGGTTCCTACCGACCTTCGACTGCTGTTATGTAATGCCAGGTCTGTGGCTCAGAAAACCTCACTCATCCATGATATGATCTTGGATGGGCGCGCAGACCTGGCATGTATTACGGAGACTTGGCTGGACGAAGCCTCTGCTCCAATTCTTGAGGCCATGTGTCAGCCAGGTTTCCGTTATGCACAGCAGCTGAGGGTGGGAAGGCAGGGAGGGGGTGTGGCAGTCATCTATCGAGAGTCCTTGGTTTTTGCCAGACCTCCCCTCCATAGGACTCAAATTGTTGATTGCATGTACTGGAGGTTGGGCCCGAAGGGCAGTTTAGGGATTTTGCTGGTGTACCGCCCACCCCGCTGCATGGCAGATTCCCTGGCCGAGGTGCTAGAGGTGGTCTCGGCTGTACGGGCATTGTCCCCAGAGCTGGTAGTGCTGGGTGACTTTAACGTGCATGCCGAGGCCGCTCTCATAGGAGCCCCTCGGGATTTCCTGGAAACCATGGCTTCCTGGGAACTGTACCTAAGTAATACTGGGCCCACCCATGTAGCCGGTCATGCTCTCAACCTAGTATTTGTCCTGGGAGAGGAGAGAAGTGGTCTGAAGTTGGGAGTGATTCATGCCACTCCTGTGTCATGGTCAGACCACTACCTGGTAAATATGGACTTCTCGTTGCCATGCCCCCTCCGCAGGGGTGAAGGACCTATTAAAATGGTCCGCCCCAGACGCCTGATGGATCCGGATGGATTCCTGACTGCGCTTGGGGAATTGGAACCTGCTGAAGGTCGCCCGGTCGAAACCCTGGTGAAGGAGTGGAATGTGGGGATCACCAGGGCATTAGACCAGGTGGCTCCGAAACGTCCTCTCCCCCAAATAGAACTCAGCTAGCTCCATGGTATACACCGCGGTTGCGTAGCTTGAGACAGGAGGTGAGACGACTAGAGCGCCGGTGGCGGAAATCCCGCTCCGAAGATGTCCAGACACAGGTTAGAGCAGCAGTAGCTGCCTACCAAGTGGCAATAAAGGTAGGAAAGAAGGCTTTCTTTGCTGCCTCTATTGCGTCAGCGGAGTGTTGTCCCAGGAGGCTGTTCCAGGTGGTCCGAAGCCTGGTCGGTCCAGTTGCTCAGGAACCCTTGGAACAGTCAAAGGCCTCCTGTGACCTATTAGCAAAACACTTCGCTGATAAAATCGAACACTTATGGAGCTCGATCCCACGCGCCGTGGACACAGTCGATGAACCAGAGTTGGCCAGTTGCAAGCCGGTAAATTGGGATGGGTTTCGGCTTCTCCCTTCTGAGGAAGTGGACAAGGTGCTTTCATCTGTGAAGCCAACCACTTGTCTTACTGATCCTTGCCCTTCGTGGCTCCTTGTGAGCTGCAGAGAGAAATTGGGCGAGGGGATCAAAGCGGTGGTAAACGCATCCTTGAAAGAGGGTGTGATGCTATCAGCCTTCAAGGAGGCAATTGTAAAGCCCATCTTAAAGAAGCCCTCCTTGGATCCCCAAGTGTTTGATAACTTCCGCCCAATTTCGAATCTACCATTTCTGGGCAAGGTCATTGAGCGAGTGGTGGCCAACCAGTTGTCAGCACACTTGGATGAAACAGATTATTTGGATCCATACCAATCGGGTTTCAGGACTGGTCACGGAACTGAAACAGCCTTGGTCGCTCTGGTTGATGATTTGAGGAGGGCATTAGATAGGGGAGAATCCACCTTTCTTGTCCTCCTCGATCTCTCAGCGGCTTTTGATACTGTCGACCACAGTATCCTTCTGCTTCGCCTGGAGGGATTGGGAATTGGAGGCACTGTATTACAGTGGTTCCATTCCTTTCTCTCCGACAGGTACCAACAGGTAGCATTGGGGGAGGAGGTATCAGACCCTTGGCCTCTCAATTGTGGTGTGCCACAGGGCTCTATCCTCTCTCCCATGCTATTTAACATCTATATGAAGCCGCTGGGAGCAATCATCAGGAGATTTGGGCTGCAGTGTCATCAATATGCGGATGACACTCAGCTCTATCTCTCGTTTAAATCTTCACCAGAGTTGGCTGTGGAGACCTTGTCCAACTGCCTGGAATCCGTGAATGGATGGATGGGAAGGAACAAGCTGAAGTTGAACCCTGATAAAACCGAGGTACTACTTGTGGGGGACAAGAGAAGGTTGGGTGACATTGACCTGAAGTTCAATGGGGTGAGTTTACCCCTAAAGGACCAGGTCCGCAGCCTTGGGGTTGTGCTTAATTCCAGGCTGTCCATGGAGGCACAGATTTCGGCAGTGAGCCAGGCAGCCTGGTACCAACTACACCTCATACGAAGGCTGCAACCCTACCTTCCTGTTCATCAGCTCCCACTGGTGGTACACGCCCTGATCACCTCTCGTTTGGACTACTGTAATGCGCTCTATGTGGGGTTACCCTTGAAAACGGTCCAGAAATTACAACTGATACAAAATGCGGCGGCTCGACTACTTACGAATAGTCGCTGCCGAGATCACATCACACCAGTGTTGTTCGACCTACACTGGCTTCCAGTTGTTTTCTGAGCCCAATTCAAGGTGTTGGTATTGACCTTTAAATCCCTATACGGTTTTGGCCCAGTTTATCTCACGGAGCGCCTTCAACGCCACCAATTATGCCGCCCGACAAGATCGGCCACACAGGGCCTTCTCTCAATCCCGCCAACAAAAACAGCCAGATTGGCGGGTACAAGAGAGAGGGCATTCTCAGTGGCGGCCCCCACTCTTTGGAACTCCCTCCCACAAGATCTCCGGCATGCCTCTTCCCTAAATGTATTTCGGAAAGCCTTAAAGACCTGGCTTTTTCAGCAGGCCTTCGGGGTATCCGGGGAGGGTTAATTGATATAATTGTAATGCCTCCTACCCAGTTTTAATATTGTTGTTGCAGATCTATTGTTTTTATTGTATTACTGTATTTTATTAATTGTATTTTAATAATTTTGTAAGTCGCCTAGAGTGGCCATTGGCCAGATAGGCGACGAAGAAATTAAATTTATTATTTATTATTATTATTATTATTAAAGTCAGCACATTACACCTCTGCGTAGAGATCCAGCTTGGAATCACCTCACCCCATACATGCCTGCTCAACTACTTTGATCTGTGGAATTAGCACTTTTACAAGTGCCACATAATGTCTGTTCTGCACTTGTAAGGAATCAGTCAGTATTGCAGCAGCCACACTCTGGAACTCCCTGGCCATTGACATTAGACAGGTGCCTTCACTGTACTGTTTTCAACAACTGCTAAAAAATTTTTTTGTTTAGACAAATCTACCCAGATATGCAAAGCTGACATGTATTTTAATATCTATTTTTATAATGTATATTTTAACTGCTGATTTTATTTATATTTAGAAAAATTCTGGGTTTACTTGCTTTTACTTCTGATTTTTTACTGATACTTTTAATGTATATTTTATATTTGTTGTAAACCACTTAGATTTTTTTTACAATTAAGCAGTATTCAAATTCTGTTAAATAAAATAAATAAGCAAATATGAAAAATCATCCCCAAGAACTCTCAACATGCAAAGCTTCACTTCCAGTTATTCTGTAAGCTTTTGCTGCTTGTACCCATGTCTGGGTGCTAATCTTCTGACTCTGTATCCCCATAATTTTGAGTCCCCTTTATCTTCCTCTATAAATAATCAGAAAATGATTTATTAGCCACATCAGTATTTGTATGTGACTATATGCATGCTGTTTTAGTCCTCTGACATTTAGGATACACACACATAGTTCACACTTTCGAAGTTTGCTGCTGAGAACACTAATTTACCTGTGGCAAACACAATTGCTGCTGTTAGCTGGATGACCATCTTTGTTTATGATATTTATTTCTGCTGTTAGATGTGAATTTGCAGGTGTTTAATCAATGCACATATGTGATTGTGCACACTATAACTTGCATTGTTCAGGGAGGCCTTTGGAATGTGATTTTTTTTTAACCAACCAGTTTTCACTAATATATTTTTGATGTTTTTACTATTATTGTTGTAGTATTGTGTCTTTATGTTACATGCTGCTGCGTTACATTTTCTATGGAAATGCAGTTTATAAACATCTAAATAAATAAAAATAAATATAAAAGGAAAAAAAGAAGACGCAGGCTGAAAACTGCACCTGTGCCAATTCTGAAATGAGTTTTAAAAATTCTCAAAGTTACACCTGAAAGCATGTGGAGTGAATAATGGAACAGAGCCAGCCTACATAACAACAAAATGGAACCATGGGGCCCCATCATGCATCTCTCCAGCAATGTTTCTTTTTAACAGATGGGAAACAACATCAGAGAGAAGTTACTCAGTGCAACCTTCTCCTTGCCAAGCCATGCTCTGATTGTGTTTCTTAACATTCGCTTTTATTAGCAATGATGACAATGGATGTGAAGTCACTTTGTGAGCTTCTAAAGCACCACAGGCAATTGGGGGAAATGTAGTGGAATTGTCCAAGAATGGCAAAAATGTTATTCCAATGATAGAAGTACATGAGTAAATTCTGAGCTATTCGGAAGTGCCTTGAACTGTGGTTTTCTACTAAGTACATTAAGTTTGCTTCTTTTATGAAGAGCAGCTGTGCTCATTGCATTGGGATAATATTAGAGAATTGTCATTGGAATAAATACTTTTGCACCTTTTTGTGGCTTTCTGCTACATATCAGTTTGACACCACCACAGTCTGCTTTGATCACTGTCTCTTTAGAGCCTTTTCCAGCTGCCAATAAAATGGTCCTATTCCGTTGCGTCTTCATTTTCCAAATATAGCTTGATACAATATAATTTTATTGGCTACTCAAGCTTTACAATTTTGTTTCAGTCTATTTGACAGCCCTTCAGATTAGAAAGGCTATAAAGCTGCCTCTTCAGGAGTCTAATCCAAAATGCATTGAAGCCAATGAAAATAACTCCAATAAGTTAAAAGGTCTTTGAGTCAGACTCTTGAATGGGGTGTTCTATTCCCTGCTTCCTTGTTTTATTGTGTCAGTTATAAGGAAGGGATGGGCACATTTTCCATCCTCACTTTTGTCCATGTAGCCAAATAGCAAATTATCAAAGAATGCTGGAATTTATTTACGAAGTGCAGGGGTGAGTGTATGTCCAACACTGTCAGGACGTACTCAGTAGGTATAGGTCTGGTTGTACCTTACCCATTCATATGACTGTATAATCTGCAATGTTATTGCTTTGTGTCCTCATTAATTCATTGTCATCCATATGAATTTGCAAGCTAGTAAGGATTTTCGTGTTCACAAATCGGCATTAGAAATACCACTGAAAACCCAAAATGCCACACATATGGATGCTTGATCACCAGGTTTTCACAATAATCTGACCACAAACAGGACATGTTTGGATCTCGAGGCCACCAACCAAATATGGAAAATGTGGATTTTGTGGTTAGATATGGATGGGCCCTCAGAGCACACAAATCCAGTCAGGGGTTCTGATGAATACTTTATTCCTTACCTAGCACATTTGAGACTCTTCTCATCACAGGGCTCTGTCTATCTTGTTAAGGCTATGCTCTCCTTCTCTCTCTCTCGTCTTATCACCATCCTTAGCAAGTATACCTGTCAGCAGAGTTCTTTTCACTCCAATTACAGGTAAATATGATCTTCCTTTATTTTCCCTGTTCCTTCACTGGCTAGCCAGTGCTTGTCAGGTGTTGGCTCCTGAGTTTGTCCTTCCTCTGCATTAAAGGTTCTCTTGTTGTGTGTGAACTCAACTCTGTCTCCCCAGGCCATCTGTCCCCTCTAGATGATGACAGGGGAGGATAGAGTAAGTGCACTATCTGCCTGCTCTTGTGCAATGCTACCCAGGCCTGCCTTTGTTTACTTCCAGATGGGGTGGACCTGGCACTACAAGGAGGCAGACAGCTGCAGATGCTTCACAGACTCCTTCTACTATCATGCCACTGTTTGTTAAGGCTATCATTTCACTTTGACAATTTTGTTGTTTGGCCACAGAAACCAGAGGTCTTTCCATGCACGCTGCATCATTATAAAACACAATTTGAGTGGAAGTCTACAAAGCCTCATATCACTGCATCTTTGTTTTGGTCTGAACCAGCACCCCTAGTCTTTTGGTAATTAATTGGAAAAGCAGGATTCTTTGCATTAAATGAATCAGGATGCACAAAAGAACATGTGCATATCAGGAACATGCCACACAAAATGAATATTGATGCAATCATATCTGTGATCCCATCAGTATTTTATCAACTACTACACATTGGTAACACAGAGGAGTAATAAGAAGGAACAGAAGGAACTGAGACTTCATGCTCCAATTCTACAATTAATTTTAGATACTAATTTTAGAAATTTTAGAAAAACCAGGGAACAATAAAAGAATGGAGCAAATCCCCTTATCCATAGTTAAGCAATCAATGGGAATCGAATTTTATGCTTCTATGGCTGGCCTTTGGCAGTATATATATTTGTACTCTTCTCTGGAACACATGAAAATAAAGATTGACTACAAAATGTTGGCTTTTGTTCAAATGTTGTGGTCATTTGGGGAGGAAGAGTGGTAGCATTGCCCATTGAGACTGATGGGGCAGAAGGCAGAGAAGCCAAGAGTGTGTAGAGTCAGAATCAATGACTGTCCAGTTCAGAGCGGGAACCACCAGTCGGAGACAAGGGTGCAATCAATTATTCTTTTATTAAAGTAATGGATACAACAAAGGCTGTGCGCCTCATAGAAACCCCTATGCTAACTCACTACAATCCCTAACTGCACTCTAGACATGCTCTGCAACTTGTGAGGAAAGTTGACTCAGCGCCCACTTCCAGGCACGGTAGTCTCAAATAAGAGAGGTCTTGGGGCGTAACCTCTCACTCCGTTGCACATATGGCTCCTTCTGCCCTGTCCGCTTCTCCCGACGTTGTGAGCGTGGTGAGGGGGGGCGAGCCTCCAAGGGCTCATCGAAAAGCACAGGTTCCTGATCGGCAGGTGGGAGAGCGGAGGGCAGGGAAGCATCGGGCATTTCTAAGATACTGCTTGGTGAAGAAGGAGTGTCTGCTCTCTCAGAAGCATCCCCCAACAGTCCCATGGGTGTGCTGGGGGGCTGAGCGCTGTCCCATTGAGGGGCAGGACCAGCCATGGGAACTGGCGGGGCGGGCGACTCGATCTCTTCCCCAAGGTCGGGGTTAGACTCAACAACAGCTGGATCGTCCATGCCCCCTAACGGCTGAGGCTTCTGAAACTCATGCCTTCCCCCTCCTTCCCGAGGAAGGAGGCTGGGTCCGTCACCCCTGGGCTCAACAATGACAGGCAGAGCTGAGGAAGAAGACATACAAGTGGGGGTTGGCTGAGGGCAGACTGAGTTCAGTTGGGCAGTGCCACATTCGCCCTAATGAACCAGACTCCACTGATGAGACTTTTTGTCCAACTAGTCCAGTACTTTCTACTCTGATGGGCAAAGAATATCCCAAGTGTCTTCCTGTTTGACAAGTCCACTGAGGAAAAAGAAGGGGAAGAGATATAGAGATTCCAACTGGCCAGAGAGCAGGGCAGACAGTGTTCTGGTCCAGTCTTGTACAGCAGCTTAGAGATAAACATAATAACAACAGCACTGTATAGTACTTTCCAGGATTCAAAGCACTGAATATACATTATCTTGGTGTAATCACAGCAACTCTGTAAAGTAGATCAGAATTATTCCCATATTGTGGCTAGGAGAGCTAAGTCTGAGAAATGGTGGCCTGTCTGCTATGTACTATATTCATAGCAGAGGTTGAGACTGAAACCAGGGACTTCAGTAATTCATCGGTCTGCTTCTTGTCTGCTCATAGATTTCCTACCTTTCTGAACTGTGTTGTGAGCCATTATGCTTCCTAATATATCTTCTTCTAAAGCAGATCACAAGAAAAGGCTCTGTTGATCTGTTAACATTTAATAGCACCTTATGTTTTGGGTTGCTTGAGGAAATGTGATACGAACTGACCTGATCAACACCTCCTGAACTAATGCACAGATTGGGACATAGTTGTCTACTTGTTCTTAGACATCCCAAATATGCACTTTTTGGCTTAAAAGCAAGGTGTTGCACTTAAAAGTGCATCCTTTGATTTTAAAAAATAGTCTTCAGAGAAAAGTGTTTTAAAATAGTTTTGAATTGGTATTTAAATGTGAATTTTGCACTTTTTTAAAAAAATGCAGATTAAATTGGAAATAAGGCAGAACAAACATGGCTGAAGGCATGTGAAAGTGGCATGGATTAGAAATAGACAGATTTGTCTATTCCTACTGACAATACTGATCTTTATTGTAACTTTTAATGTCTTTTGTCTGTATCCAACAAAATCATCCTGTTTGCACAAGGATTTCTGCTTGTGCAACAGAACTTTCCCTTCTTCTCCTCCCTCCCAAATGCTACCTAAATCTGTTTTGGGTTTTCACCCAGCCCTCTGGAGCAGATGGGAGAGCTGAAGGTGTGAGGGGAGAGGAGAGGGGAGGAAAGTCCTGTTGCGCAAGAATTGCATGAATGGGATGACTTCTCTGGATACCACCATTTATTTTCCATTGTTGAGTTATGTTTAACTTTATTTTTGCTCTCAGTGCATTTGAACTCAAGCATGTTAAGTTTGTTTCACTGAAAACTAGGCCACATTTAGGTCCTTACACAAGGTGTAGGGTCTGCTCTACTTGACAGGGTTCCCCCCCTTTTTCTCACCCTTGTTGCAGCCCTGTTATGGAATGTGCAATATTGTGTGAATGTATTTTGCAACATATGCAGGTGCAAAGTGGAAGTGTCTGTTTGCTAGAGAAGATTTTCCTATTCCTGACCAACAGATGGAAAGTGCTGATTAAAATGGAGTTACATTTCAATGTTAATTGGGCTGAGATCACACTGTATAATAAAGTTCACGCTTTTGAATAAGCCTTCACATGAAGTGTTTTGGACACTGAATTTTTCATTAGCACATAATTGAATCTGCCGCACAATGCTGTCCAAAGGAACATCACAATGTGCCTTTGTCTCACTACATCTGAGGACAGAACAGGTAGCTGTTTATCATATTTCTCAAAACAGCTTTGATACTTTTTCTCACATTTCTTTTCAGTTGCAGTATGGAGAAAGGCTGTAAAGACCGTAAAGTTTGATTTCATGGCACAAGTGTAGCTTTCGAGCAAAATAAGTCAGTTATTCCTTTTTCTTTAACGACGACGACGACAACAACAAAAACTCATTTGTACTTCCATATTCCATTAAAAGTTGCCACTGGAAACTTTTTGTCTAAGGTAGGGATTAGAAGAATACTGAACTGTGAAACTGGCTGAGTTTATGGGAAACTTGCTAAATTATAGACCAGTGATCCCCCCCCCAAAAAATCTAGTGATACAAAATCTTAACTATCCTAACCTAAACAAGTGTTTCCCAGAAGTGGTGTAGTGATGCAGGAGCTTACCATGACAGCTTCATTCCTAAGGAAAGTCCATAGTCCAACCCCTAGAGAAAGTCCAAATGCAGGCAGCTGTGTTGACCCTTTATATACACACACACACACATACAAATGGTACGTAGCACAATAGTCAATTAAGATAAGCTGACAGTCATAGAATAGTAAACTGGCCTGATTCTCTTACTTCATTTGTCTAATCCAGTGATTCTCAAATGGTGCACCGGGGCACACTGAGGTGGCTAGGTGTGCCGCAAATATTATGAAAATATATTATTATTCAGTTATTTTTATTCATAGTTAAAAATATATTAATATATTTTTAATTTTGTACACAAAGTGCGCCAGAAAATTTTTATGTGTTTTACAGTGCGCCGCGAACCAAAAAAGTTTGAGAACCACTGGTCTAATCTGTCACAAACAATGCTAAAACCTGAAAGCCTCATTACCATCTCATCCACCTGTCAGATCTATTAATTAATCTGGTGTTCTAGCAGATGATGACATCGCTTCTGCTCTGAAAAAAATTCTGGAACGGTACTTTCCTACATTCTACCTTCACTATATAACTCTTTCTCATATTTTGATACCAGTGTATTAGTGATCCAAACATTTTTCAGTCATGCCCCAGAATAATGGGTCGGTAGGCATCCTCTAAGGCTGCCCAAAATTTCTTGGGAAATAATTTTCAATTTTTAAAAAAATCTTTTGAAATCTTTTTGGAATTTGTAATCTTTTTTGGGGGGGCTTCAAACTTTCTGGAGAATTTCATTACTAATGGGAAGCCAGTGCGATTCTTTCAGCAGTGGGGTAACATGTCAATGTTTGGCCCCAGTAACAAGCCATGCCACCACATTTTGCACCAGTTATAGCTGCCAGACCAACCTTAAAGGTAGTCCTGCATAGAGGCCATTACAGTAATCCAGCCTAGAGGTTACCAGTGTATCGACAACAGTGGTCAGGCTATCCCAGTCCAGAAATGGCTGTAGCTGCCTTAACAAACAAAGTTGGTAAAAGGCACTCCTAGTCACTGAGGTCAGAAAGATGGACTCAGGTCCACCCTCAGACTACAAACCTAGTCTCTCAGAGGGAGTATTACCCCATCCAAAGCTGGCAATTGATTGGTTATCTGGACATGGGAACCACCTACCCACAGCTCCTCTGTTTTGCTAGCATTCAGGGTCAGTTTATTGGCCCTCATCCAGCCCACCATCATGTCCAGACACCAGTGCAGGGCTTGCATGGCCTTTCCCACATCAGATGTTACAGAGAAATAGAGCTGGGTATCATACTGCTGACACCTTGCTTCAAATCTCCCTACAGCTTCATATAGAGACAAGATGGTACCCTGCAGCACCCCATAGCACAACTGCCAGGGGGCAGAGAGGCAATCACCCAGTGCTATCCCCTGAAATCGATCCTGAAGACAGTAAAACAGTGGCTCCAATACCCATCTCACCAAGTCGGCTCAGAAGGATATCACTGTCATTGATGTCAAAAGCTGCTGAGACATCAGATAAGAATAACAGGGTCACACTCCCTTTGTCATTTGGTAAAAGTCATCTATCAGAGTGAGCAAGGCTAATTCAGTCCCATAGCCAGGCCTGAACCCAGATTGGAATGGGTCAAGATAATCTGCTTCATCCAAGAGTACTTGCAATCTCTTGATCACTTTCCCTAAAGAGGAGGTATTTGGAACTGGGTGGTAATTGTCACAAACCAATGGATCCAAGATGGGCTTTTTTGGGACCTGTTGGATCAATGCCTCTTTCAGGGTTCCTGGGACCACTCCCCCCCCAAAGATATATTGACCACACCCTGAATCCACTTGGTCATACCTTCACGGCAAGCTTTAACAAGCCAAGAAGGGCAAGGGTCAAGAAGACATATAGCATAGCTGTGTGTGAACCAAAATCCAGAAGTCTAGTTTTATATATTCTTGTTTACAAACATTTATAGACTGCTTTTCAACTTGCACTCTAATGACACTATGTTCAGAACAACCAAATGGAAATGTCACTTCAAATAAAAATACATTGGAGAATTCACTACTGCAAGACATGGTGATAGGCAGTGGCAGGGTTGGCACCAGCGGTTAGCATTATTAGGCATCTGCCAAGGCACCCATACCAGGAGGGGTCCAACTGACAAACCCTGGAGTCCCATGACTCTGCTGCTCCTACACCTCCTTTTTATACCTGCCTTTACACCAAAGCATGTGATCAGTGACAAGTGCAAGGGAAATACACAACTTGTCTGCCTCTTTCCCTCATGGCAGTGGTATAGATTAGGCTCAGAAGAGCAGGACAAGTGAATGAAAAGCAGCAACACTGATGAGAAGAAGAGGCCCTGAGGGTATCTTGCCCAGGCCCCCTAAAACTTGGAACGAATATTGGCCAGTAATTTACTGTAGAAAGCTTCAATCAAGGGTGGAAGATGATGATTTTGTCTATTTACCCGAGAGTAAACAAAAGCAGACAATAATTGTCTCTTTTGCCACAGAAAGATTCCATGGCAGCGATAGTGGATCCATGTACAAAAGCAATAGAGCTGTGTAGCATGAAAATGTAAGGCTGATATTCTATATTCACAAGGAAATCTCATTCAGAACAACTAGGGCAGTGCCAAATAGCCACCCATTTCAAACTCCGCCACACAAAAAAGTGTTTTCTGTGTGTGTGTGTGTGTGAAATATTTCCTTTACCAACATTTGAATTGTATACCTGTTTTTAGCCTGCTTTGTGTATGCCTTTTTCTCATTTATGACATGATGCCAGCCAATCAAGAACCGCAGGTTAACATTATGCTATCATAGTAGTAAGTAGCCAATCAGATTTGTTTTTGTCACAACAACACTGAGGGCAGAAAGAATAAAGTAGATGCTTCCAGGACTGGTGATCCAATGCGGCCCAGGCATAAAAATGGTGTAAAAATGGTACACTTTGCTGGGGGCCAGAGATCTAGGCCCAGGCCACAACCTCACTATTATGAATAAAACTACTGATATTAAATTGTAGGTCATGCCTGAGCATAGAAACTTATTTCCTTTTATCTATGTATCCAGTGTCCAGATCTTGTGAGATTTGCTTGAGCAAATCAGAGAATCAGTGTTAGAGTAAAACAAGCAATATTTTAAACAGCAAAGTTGTGGGCCACAGACCTTTTTCTCAAACAGAAAGTGTATGCTTGTGCACTTCAATTAGGACTTGTAATTTGTGCTTCAATGACATGTGCTCTCAAGAACTACTACTGCTAGAGTTCCTGGTGCATAAGCAGGGTGGAGGCATAGTGGGTGGGAGGGTCAACACACCATGATAATTAGGGTCATTGATCTGAGAAAAAGAGGGAGTCAGAGCTACTGATAGGATTTACAGGCCTAGAATATATGTGAGTAAATCTCTAGTTCACACATAAACATACAGACACCCCATACTGCCATATCCAGCTATAAATATAAACCAGGCAGCCAGAAACAGAGGAAACTGAAAGAAGCTGAAGGACACAAATAATTCATCCAGTTTTTCGGTACAAATAACATCTTTCCACAGTCTGGCCCAGGCACTACTAAAGGTGGGCTGAAATGTCCCCCCTCCTGCTTTTGCAGGGCCATTCATTCTGTGGAAAAGTGGGAAGATATTTGACTCTCTCAGGAGGCAGTGGATTTCTAAGAAATTTATGGTGAGATGGTGGTGGCTTCCCTTACTTGAGGTGCTAGAAGTTACCCCCATTTTTATGCTAAAAAATCAAACAAACCCTTGCCGGTCACTGGTTGTGACCAGGAAGAAGAACTGCTTCTTTCTTGCCTATAAAGTAAGGGAAGCCATTCCCCCCACAGAAAAATAATAATGAATAACTACCTCCTTCACAAACAGCTGAGGGGAAAAAACGGTCCAAAAGGTAATACATTAGGGAAGTAGATGAACAAAAACCAGAAGAAAATGATCTCGATACAGAGTCTGTGTCCGTGGCAACTGATGATGAAGATAAGTTGCCAGATTGCATCATGCAACTCCAGTCTAATGCTTTCAAAATATATTCAGGTAACATTAGCATAAGCACCATTAAGCTAAGTGATTTTGCAATGAAAAGGGCCAGAAAAATAAAGCTTTAAAAGTGAATTGGTTTATAAAATGTTTGTAGCCATATTGGTCCATTAGTTACAAAATAGTCAACAAGCTTCGTGGGACTCTTCTTCGGGCTGGATGTTATGTTAAACAGAAACAGCAGAAGACAAAGCAAACAAGGGGGTAATGGTATGGCAAAAAAGACATGTGCCGGACAGAGCCATGTTAGAAGATTGCACTGGGTGCAAAAAAAAAAAAGATGCTTGGCCCCTTTCACCCTCACCTTTGCAGTACCCTTCCCAACATAAACTTGTCAAAAGAGCAGTGCTTTACACAACTGCCCAACATGTTCACGAAATGTGCTCCTTCATATCCTAAGCCTGCAGCCAAATGCTAAGCAGGTTTTCTCAAAGAAATATGTGAATTTCAGCCTTCTTACCTCTGCTGCTTCCGTTCATATGCATATTTTGCTGCCCATTCTCTCTCTCTCTCTCCCCTCTGCAGTCTTTCCCCACAGGCCGTCTTCCCTTCCCTTCATTCCTCTGGACTCTGATTCTTTTGATCCCTTGCATTGTCAGGCCTCAAGTTTATTTCTTTGTTAGGCTCCCTGTTTGTTTTACTCTGTCCTCCCTGCCTAAAAACTCTTCTGACCACCGTCTTGTTCGAGCTGAGCACCTTGGACAGCTCCTTAAAACTTCAGAATAAAACCCGGAGTGGATTCACTGCCCCACTGACATTGGAGTCATCAATTTCCACTGTCTATTGTAAAACACCAATACGTTGGTCATTCCTTTTTTGGCAAGTCAGTTCCTAAGAATGTGGGAGTGTCACTACAGTGTGCATGTACATCTACTTGCTTTAGAGTGGTTTTCTCCTAACCTATGGAGCCAGGAAACATGCAGCTGAACATTGCAGGAGGGTAGACTTGACTTTTAGACAGGGCCATGGGTTTTCCCACTCCTTCTATTCATGCATGCCACAAACACCCATCCATGCTGGCTTTCCACTTGTGGCACCCATGCCACTGTTTGACTACTATGTTAACACTGCAGAGCAAATGTAGACAAAAAGGAACTTATTTTTAATGTACAACAATTTACTCATTCACTATCTTTCATGCAGCTTTCCTAACAACTTGCCCAGCCCCCTATGTGCCAATATAGTTCAATGAATCTACACCCTATATTTGCAGTAGTCTGGATTCCGAGCTTTTGAATTTCAAAAGTGACTTTGCATGCAGTACAGAAGAGGGTCAGTGATGGACTGGATTGGCGGGGGGGATGAAAAAAGACATTTATTATGCATGTGCCTGCTTTATGTGCATCTCAGGTTCATGGCATTTGACATTTGTAATTTTTTTCTTGATTTCAAGAATCAGAAAAGAAATGAATTATACTGCTTTGGAAACTGCTAACATTAAAATGTATCTGAAGTCTACTGTGCCACTAAAGAGTGGAAAATTGAAATAATTTAGCATTTATCACAAGTGATAATGATACCATATAGGATGACATAACAGTACACATTTCTGGAAGAAGTAATATGGAACACATTTTTATTGCATAAATCTACTCAGCTGTATTAAATCTAAAGGGAAAAATTATCATTGCTTGTGGACCAAGGGTCAATGTTGACTTTGTAAAATTAAAATTAATTCTGGCTGCAGTGGCAGACAGTGGAATCATTGGTATGTCTGAAAATTAATCTAAAATTATGGCTGGAATCCAAAACACTGCCTGGGGAATTTCTACATAGGCAGTAAGGTTTCAAAGGGTCCCTGTTCAATGGCAGCACTCTTGTACCACCTGCAAAGCCACTCCTATGGCATGGGGAGCATCCTCTGATACAGTGAGGGTTCAAACAAAGACATAGGGACCTGTTTGGGAGTAGGGATTGGGAAGGAATTTATTTATTTATTTATTTATTTATTAAATATATATACCGCCCGACTAGCAATAGCTCTCTGGGCGGTGAACATAAAACAGCATAAAAATACAATAAATAACAAAACAATACTAAAATACAAGCAACAATCCAACACAATAAACATTTTTAAAATTAAATCAGTGTAACTTAAAATGCTTCAGAGAATAGGAAGGTTTTGACCTGGCGCCGGAAGGAGAGCAGAGTCGGCGCCAGGCGTACTTCCTCAGGGAGACTGTTCCATAGTTCGGGGGCCACCACTGAGAAGGCCCTAGATCTTGTCATCACCCTCCGGGCCTCCCTGTGAGTTGGAACCCGGAGGAGGGCCTTCGTAGCAGAACATAGTGCACGGGCCGGTTCATATCGGAAGAGGCGTTCCGCAAGGTATCGTGGTCCCGCACCGTATAAGGCTTTATAGGTTAATACCAACACTTTGAATCTAGCCCGGAAACATATTGGCAACCAGTGCAAGCTGGCCAGAACAGGTGTTATATGCTCGGACCGCTTGGTCCTTGTCAGCAATCTGGCCGCCGCATTTTGCACTAGTTGTAGCTTCCGAACTGTCTTCAAAGGTAGCCCTACGTAAAGCGCATTACAGTAATCCAAACGTGAGGTTACCAGAGCATGTACCACTGATGTAAGGTCCTCTTTACTCAAATAGGGACGTAGCTGGGCTACCAACCGAAGTTGGTAAAACGCATTCCTAACCACCGAGGCTACTTGAGCCTCAAGTGAGAGGGAAGAGTCTAAAAAGACTCCCAGACTACGAACCCGGTCCTTTAGGGGGAGTGTAACCCCATCCAGGGCAGGGTATATATCCACCATCCGATCAGAGAACCCGTCCACCAACAGCATCTCAGTCTTGTCTGGATTGAGCTTCAGTTTGTTAACTCTCATCCAGTCCATTGTCGAGGCCAGGCAACGGTTCAGCAAATCGACAGCCTCACCTGAAGAAGATGAAAAGGAGAAGTAGAGCTGCGTGTCATCAGCATACTGATGACAACGCACTCCAAAACTCCTGATGACCTCTCCCAACGGCTTCATGTAGATATTAAAAAGCAGGGGGGACAAAACTGACCCCTGCGGGACCCCATATTGGAGAGCCCGCGGTGTCGAGCAATGTTCCCCAAGCACTACCTTCTGGAGACGACCCGCCAAGTAGGAGCGGAACCACTGCCAAGCAGTACCTCCAACTCCCAACTCCGCGAGCCTCTCCAGAAGGATACCATGGTCGATGGTATCAAAAGCCGCTGAGAGATCAAGGAGAATCAACAGAGTTACACTCCCTCTGTCTTTTTCCCGACATAGGTCATCGTACAGGGCGACCAAGGCTGTCTCAGTGCCAAAACCGGGCCTAAAACCCGATTGAAATGGATCTAGATAATCAGTTTCATCCAATAGCGCCTGGAGCTGGCCAGCAACCACCCGTTCCAAGACCTTGCCCAGGAATGGAACATTCGCCACTGGCCTGTAGCTGTTAAAATTGTCTGGGTCCAAGGAAGGCTTTTTCAGGAGTGGTCTCACCACTGCCTCTTTCAGACAGCCTGGGACCACTCCCTCTCGTAAAGAGGCATTTATCACTTCCTTGGCCCAGCTACCTGTTCCATTCCTACTAGTTTTTATCAGCCAGGAGGGGCAAGGATCCAGTACCGAAGTGGTTGCACGTACCTGTCCAAGCACCTTGTCCACGTCCTCAAGTTGAACCAACTGAAGCTCATCCAACAAAACAGGACAAGACTGTGCTCCGGACATCTCACTAGGATCTACTGCTATAACTTGAGAGTCTAGGTCCTGGCGGATACATGAGATCTTATTCTGGAAGTGATCGGCAAACTGATTACAGCGGGCCTCCGATGATTCCACCGTGTCCGGAGGGTTTGAATGGAGAAGCCCCCGGACAACTCGAAAGAGCTCCGCTGGGCGGCAAAGAGATGATTTAATAGTGGCAGCAAAATGATGTTTTTTAGCTGCCTTCACTGCTCCTACATAGAGCTTAGTCGAAGCACTAACCAGCGCATAATTGTATCCGTCGGGAGTTCGTCTCCATTTCCGCTCAAGCCTCCTCCTATCTTGCTTCATCGCTCTCAGCTCCGGAGTATACCATGGAGCTGTATGAGCTCTACACAGGAGAGGGCGTGCAGGAGCGATCGTGTTTACAGCCCGGGTCATCTCCGTATTCCACAGAGCGACCAGGGCTTCAGCAGGAGCGCCAGTCCTATCAGCCGGAAAATCCCCCAGAGCCCTTTGAAAACCTTCAGGATCCATTAGTCTCCGGGGGCGGACCATTTTAATAAGTCCCCCACCCTTGCAGAGGGAAGAGGTTACTGAAAGTCTAAACTTCAGCAAGCAGTGGTCTGTCCATGACAAAGGGAGTGTTGTAAAACTCCCCACATCCAGATCACTTTCCCCATGCTCAGTAGCAAAAACAAGGTCTAGAGTGTGCCCCGATACATGTGTTGGACCACTAACATATTGAGACAGCCCCATGGCTGTCATGGAAGCCATGAAGTCCTGAGCCGCGCCAGACAAAGTGGTCTCGGCATGAATGTTGAAATCCCCCAGTACTATTAGTCTGGGGGACCTCAACAATATATCCGAGACCACTTCCGCCAGCTCAGTTAGGGAAGCCATTGGGCAGCAAGGTGGGCGGTACACCAAAAGGATTCCCAGCCTGTCCCTCTGGCCCAACACAAGGTGCAAACACTCCAGGCCAGTAACTGAATGAACATGGTGCTTGGTGAGTGAGATGGAACTCTTATAGACGACAGCAACCCCACCTCCCCGACCCTCAGATCTACCATGATGCTGAACCAAGTACCCCGGTGGGCAGAGCTGAGAGAGACCAACTCCTCCCTGCTCACCCACCCAGGTCTTGGTTATACATGCCAGATCGGCTGCCTCATCCACAATCAAATCGTGGACGAGGGAGGTTTTATTATATACCGATCTGGCATTTAATAACAGCAACTGGAGATCTGAGAGTTGGCTGATAGGACTACCAACGACCTTGCGGGTGTGGGAAGGACCGGAACAAGGCACAGCCACAACATGTCTGGACCGCGTTCCCCTTACCTGGCACGTCCTTCTCACAGCGCCATACCTTCCTTTGCCCGTCACTACGGCAATTGGGGCCCCCTCAAGTCTCCCCGCCTGATGGATAAAACTCTCTCCGAAGCACATAATACAACTAAAATATACAACAATTAAACGTATAAAAACAGCTATATATACAGCCATATATACAGCATATAAACATACACACTCACTCAGACATACATTCATATAATCAGGCACCCATTCATCTCAAATTGCATCAGCACACCAACAAAAAAATAAAAAATAAATAAAAAATAAAAAAAATAAAAAATAAAAATATTTTTAAAAATAAAAAAATAAAAAAAATAAAAAGTTCGCATTTTACTGCCAATTTTATCAAATTCGCACTTATCCGAATTTTGCAATGCAGTTCCCTAACCAAGCAATGTTTGCAAAAATGCATATATTAAGGGGAAGGGTGCATAAAAATGAACATAGTGAAAATAACATACAAAAATATATTATATTAGGAGAAATTGCTTGCAAAAATGTATACACAGCATACAAAATGTACGAAGTAAGAGAAATTCTCACTGAAATGCTGGAGAATTTTCATGAGGATTTTTTTTAAAAAAATGATAGATTGCTGCAGAAATGCGGAGAACCAAATTTAAGATTGGAAAAATGAGAAACTGAGAGAACCAAAATTGACAAATCCTTCCATCCCTATCTTGGAGTATCAATGCCACTTACTTCTGAGTAGATGTGTGTAGGACTGTGCTATGAGATTTTTACACTGGAGAATATCTCCCTTGGCCCAGATTGTCTCTATTAATCTTTGCTTGTTTACTTCAACTATTCCTGGGCTCTATTGTTTGTTCCTGAGTGCTTTCTCACTCTTCTTATGACACCAGACGCTTTCTGCTATTCCAAAGCAGAAATGTTTCCATCCTCGAAAGGGTTTTTTATTTATTATTCTACTGTTGTAGCAAAACAAGATATTTTCTTCTGTACAGTTATGTTGTACAGAGATCTTCAGTGTTCTAATGTTGGCCCTGGAGGGAAATTCAGATACACAAATAGCAATAGCCCCATTCATTTGTTCTCTCTCCACACAATTACCAATTTACAAAGGGAAGGGGGTGCACTCAGTGGCCTTGCTCCTAGGGAGTAGGGCTGTAGCTCAGTGGTAGAGCATCTGCTTAGCATGCAGAAGGTCCCAAGTTCAATCCCAGCACCTCCAGGTAGGGCTGGTACAAACCCTTGCCTGAAACTCTAGAGAGCCCTGACCTCCTTCGATGTATTGGAGAAGAAAGTCCTAAGCAAGGAGCTTGCTCTGCATGAGTAGGTGCCCCATGAACTTTAGAATGTGTAAAGCAGGCTTCCGACTTCAGGCCATCTCCAGAGCATAGGGTAGCCATGTGTTCTACTTTACAGAGGACAGTTGTCTATTTGAAGCTGTATTCTATTTGAGGTCTCTTCTGTCCATGTCTGGTTTAAAGAAAAGAAAACATAAAAAGAGGAGAGCAGTTAGCCACCAACAGTTAGAAGCATCTGGTAAGCAGACAGAGCAGGCACGCAAGTTACCTCGTGGCTTTCCCACTATGGTGAGAGGTATTGTATTTTTACTTAAATTATTTGGGGTGATGCAAATCCTCTTCTTTAGCGGTGCATAACTGGCCACCCTACCAATGTATGGGCCAACAAGCTCAGCATTGCTCTTCCCTTCACACAATGGCAGTCACATGAGGGGAGAATTAGAGAGTAGGGGTATTGTAATGGAATTGGAGGGGAACATAACCTTGCTCAGAGCAGTCTGCTCTTCCCTTCATATGTGGGCAATTATGGTAGAGGACAACAAGTGGATAGGGCTATTGCACAGAAGTGGAGGTGAAAAGACATCAGAAATGGTCAGAACCTCTGGACCTGTATTCTTTCCAAGCACCAAGGCCAGCCTTTCCCAACCTGGAGAAAGCACAGCGCTGGCAGCAGCTAATGGGAGTTGCAGTCCAAAACATCTGGAGGGCACCAAGTTGGGGAAGGCTAACCTAGGCTGTGAAAGCCTTTTTAGAAATAAGTCCACATCATTGGGGCTGTGTTAATCAGTGCTCAAACTACACGCTAAAGGATTCCAGCCCCCTTTCATTTTGTGATGGCATCCTTAGCTACTGTTTTCTGAAGGCCACATTAGGATTTGGTTACAATTGGGGGAAGTCAGTGGTATGGTTGTTGATTTCATTAAGTGTTCCTCTATCTTTCCCCCAATAATCCAACCACTGGAGTTAGTCTGGGGGACAAAATGAGAGATGCATTTGTTACAGAAGACTGTTGAAAAGGATGCCCATTGGGATTGTGCCAAATTCTAATCTGGACATTTGCATTATATCTTTAAAATCCTCAAAGAAGTAGGTGAGTAGGTCCCTGAAGTTCCTGTACCTGTTTGGAGCCTGGTATTTCTGATGTGCTGCAGAGCAGATAACTTGGAGTTAGGGGAGAAAAACACAAGAGAGCCTGAAACAGAACTAGAAGGGACAGAAGAAGCAAGGCTGCTTTGTTTCACATTTCATCTGGGATTTTGAAGTTCATTACAGAAATCTGCAGGTCTTAAAATGGCTGACGGTGTTGTTGTGAAATGTTTGCATGACACTATTTTTGTTTTCTTGTGTTGTATAGTTTCCTCAGGTTGCTTATAACCTATATCTGCTATTACTGTTTAGGGCAGCCTTTCCCAACTAGTGGGCCACCAGATGTCATTGGACCACAATTCCCATCTTTCCTGACCATTGGCAATGCTGGCTGAGGCTGATGGGAGTTGTGGTCCAACAACATCTGGTGGCCCACTAGTTGGGAAAGGCTGGTTTAGGGGGTTGATGATATTTTTATTTTTTTTTGCATTTGGATCTCCGCTCTGCATAGCATAACATTTTTAATAAATACAATAACTGTTAAGTGGGTACAGCTTTTCTTTCGTTCTTTAAACTATTTCCTGCTTTGGAAATGATGGTCTTGGAGATGATGCAATGTTCCAACAACAACAACCTTCAACACAGAAGTCATTTCACATTTATCATTTTGTTCCAGCACATTTGGCCATTATACCACTCAGATGCATCATATTGCAGTGTGCTATAATATGATATGATGCAATGTAACCTAACATAATTGAGTCCCATTTTTATATCAGGAATCTCTTGTCAAAGCAGATAGGCCTTCATGCAAGACATAGCTGACCTGCAGTAGATGTCCATTGCCATGATCTTTTACATTTAGGTCAGATGAGAATAAAAAAGCTATAGGAACAAGCAAGGACACACAAACATCCTCAGGGTTTATGTGATCCCAGATTCCTATAGTTCATCTGCTTTCCTCTTCTGTTTCTGCTGTATTTATTAGGAAGGACACAGGACAGCTACTTCATGGTACAGTGAGCAGCTCAGCCAGATTTCAGCCAGTCAGATAGTGTTGTTTGCCCTTTAGGTTCTGCTTGTTTGTGAATTAGGCTGAGTTTGGAAACCATTTCAGCTGAGATTTTGATGGAAATATATATTGATCTAATCATTTTATCATGATCAGGTTAGGGATAGAGGAATCTGTCAATTTTGATTTCTCTCTAATTCTCATTTTTCCAATCTTAAAGTCAGTTCTCCCTATTCTGCAGCAATTTATGATAAAAAACTCATGAAAATTCATCAGCATTTTAGTGTAATTTTTTCAAATATACACATTTATGTATGGGATCTCTCCTAACACATTGTATACATTGGCTGAAGAAGTGTATTGCACAATTAAAATGTAAACAAAATCGAATTTATCCTGCATTCCTAGATCAGATGCTTTTGCTCAACCTTTAGTAGATGTGCTGGTGAAAACAAATACATTCATAAACTGTAATGCATTGTGATTTTTTCTGAGATACTTTTCGAGAGAGAAGCGGTGTGCCTGGTTCTGTAGGCCACAGGCCTTAACCAAGTGTGCCAATTCTTTTTGCTTCAGAGAACCCCCCCCAAAAAAATGTCCAGTTGCCAAATGAGTTGCCACTCTTCAGCAACCTACATAGATGGATCATTTTGGGAGGCAGGCCAACTAGAGCTCTCATAAGAATCTTGTTCTGAATAAATTAGTTCTCAACATGAAATTTTATAGAAGTCTCATTCTCCTGCCATATGCTTGGTGGGAAGTATTTCCCAACCTTTTCGGCAGCAGACCCAATGAAGGTTAATATCCACTGCAATAATAACAATAAAAACCACCACCACAAGGTTTTTCCCTGACCAATCTTAGGGGGAATTGCTTTTGCATGCAATGTTGATGTGATTTCTAGAAAAACATAAATCTTCCAATTAATATTTTTATTCTTTACATTACTGATTGTGGGTATCTTTTATCCAAATGGCACTTTCATTTTTCTCTCTCCCAGCAAATGGTTTTACAAACCTCATGTTATGTATCCCATAATGACCCGAATGAATATCATTAGAAAGGCCAAAACATCAATAGGCAACTGAAACCAGGAGATGATGTGATGTGCCTAAACTGACAGGAGAGTGATAACTGCAGAATTTCCCGTGAAGCATGAAGCAGTTTGGGGAAGGGCTGCAGCTCAGCGGCTGAGGACATGCTTTGCATGCAGAAGCTTTTATTCAGCAGGTGAAGTGAAAGACCTCATTCTATCTTGGAGAGCTAATGCAAGTTAGAGTATACAGAATACAGACATTGAAAGACAAATAATCTCACCTGGTATAAGGTAGCTTCCCATGTTCCTAACAGCAAGCTTTGTTGTCTTGCATATATTGCTTTTCTCCCTCCCCCAGCAAATATCATAGCTCCAGTTCTGACTAAAGGATCTGTTTCTAACCCAGAAACTATTACACAGTCTACTGTATGCAACTTTCTCCTCTACAGAGCAAATGGTCATCACTAGGGCTGTGCACTGGAGCTGGTCAAAACTCAAATCTTGAACCAAATTGGGCTGATTTGTGGAGATCTGGACTTTAAGTGGAGCTGACTCCAGATTGCTGCAGGTCACTTCACAATCACTTCTGAAGAAGCACCCCACAGAATTGAACCCCCTCTGCTCTCAGTCAGGAGGGAAAGGGACTCTAACCCCTCTCCTGACTTATGTTTAATTAGGGTTTTTGTAAAAAAAGAAAACTAATTAAACATTAGCCCCACCCCCAAATTGATTCAGGGCCAGATCTGGAACAGAACAGGTAGTCCCCAGATTGGATCAGTCTGGGTTGGCCAGATTCATGGGCCCAGGATCAGGGGCCTGGCTCGGGGCAGGGAGGCGTGCACACCCTACTCATCACTAGCACAGCTGACAACACTGATCAATGGTATTGAAATGGAAATGGACCGCCTTCAAGTCGATCCCAACTTATGGCTATCCTATGAATAGGGTTTTCATGGTAAGCGGTATTCAGAGAGGGTTTACCATTGCTTCCCTCTGAGGCTAGTCCTCCCCAGCTGGCTAGGGCCTGCTCAGCTTGCCACAGCTGCACAAGCCAGCCCCTTCCTTGCCTGCAACTGCCAGTTGGGGGGCAACTGGGCTCCTTGGGACTATGCAGCTTGCCCACGGCTGCACAGGTGGTAGGGCACGTAACCCTTGAGCCACTCACTGTGGGGGTGATCTTTAGCTGGCCCTTGACACCCAGGAGACACGAGCGGG
The DNA here is from genome assembly GCF_030035675.1 of Rhineura floridana. Classification (NCBI taxonomy): domain Eukaryota; kingdom Metazoa; phylum Chordata; class Lepidosauria; order Squamata; family Rhineuridae; genus Rhineura; species Rhineura floridana. Next base: position 84,645,703 of record NC_084487.1, read on the forward strand.
GATTCAAACTCACAGACTCTGGACTCCCGGCCAGGCTCTCCTCCCCACTGTGCTATACCAGCTGAGTAGCTGGTTACACACACAATTGATCAGTGAATAATCCCCACCTACATACAGGTTTTCACTCTTTTGCGGTATCTTTTTAAATGTTTGAACCAAATCTAGAACAAAAACCAGTAAGCAGATTTCCCCACTTCAATTAAAGCATCTATTTGACTGTGATTCACAGGCAACAAAATAAGTAAAAAAGGGAGGATTTTTAATATAGTTATTATAAGATATTTAAACCATACTGCAGTTTTTCTAAATGCAATCACTTCAGGTGGTGTGTAGAAAACTCTGGTGTAACATAATCTCTTCCCTAGTTTGTCAGCTTGTTAGTTTGACTAATAGGATTGTTACTGTGAAGAGTAATTTATTAGTTTACATTTGCCAAATGCAGTGTCTTTTGTTAACAGAAATATGGGAGTGTATGCTAAAATGAGAGCCAGACTGAGATGACATGATATAATTAGCAGCCATGATTCCAGAAAGCTTTATTTAAACTCATTCTGAATGGGATTTTTTTTGGGGGGGTTGTTGTTTCCTTTTCAAGATGAAAAGGCAAAGTCACATGCCCCACCCCCCAGTGTGGGAGCATGTCAGATTATGACCAAAGTTCCACTTTGAAATCTCAAGAAAAATAAAGCACAACTAAAAAGCTTAGCTTTATGCAAAGTGACACTGAGGGCATGGTTGCTCAAAATGGTAAAGCTCCTGTCAGCATCAGTTGCCACTTCATCTAATTACTTCTGACACCAAGTGGAAAGCTACCTACACAAAAAGAAAAAGAAAAAGAACAACCAGCATCTGTAATAGGCTGATCAAATTTCATTAGCAAATCATGAATGCTAACAAGATTATAAGGCACAGTTCACTGGAATGCTTACCCGATATATGAAAGCATGATTTTCATTTAATAGGTGAAAGGTCAGGTAAATGAAAGTTACAGAAGACAACAACCATCACGTCAAGGCATTGAAAGGTTAATCACAATAAATGCAAGAACATGAACAACCTGAATGCTTGTTCATACACTGCAATAATACAGGACACTATATTCTATGTCACGTTTTCAGCACACAAAGCATGTTTGTCTTCATCCTTATAGACCAATCCTATAAGAGACCAATCCTATAAGGGAGTTTGAGCTGAGAGAGGCTAGCGAGCTTCATAGCTGAAGGAAGAGTTGAACATAAATGAATAGTTTTAGCTAAATTTGCAGTCATGGTCAACTTATCAAGGCTATAAAAATGTTGATGTAGATCTGGGCCTCCCATTATGGCACCAACATGCCACATGGCAACCCAGATCCCCCCTTGGTGTCAAGGCCTTCAGCTATTCTTTCCTCTTGCTGTTCTTTCCTCAGAATGCCTCTGCTTTCCTCACTTCCAAGAGGAGGGCAGGATACATGGAGACCAGTGAATGGCCTTACTGTTGAACGGACTTGGTAAGCTTGAGGGACAGCAGAGGGGAGCAACTTTGGGTAATCCCTGCTTGGGACATGCCTTTTTATATTTTGGTGTGTGTACACATGCACATGTGCACACCTGTGATACCTGGATTTAGCTGGCTTTATTTTTTTGTGTCGAGGGGTTGCATGGGGGGAGTGAAGGATGAGATTTTTTTTCTGTGAAAGGGGATTTGTGTGTGTATGTGCTTTGTGGGAGCACATAAGTGGTTTGGTATTGGTCAGCTCTGACCTCTGTCATACTCATTTTCTTGGGAAAATATAACCTCCCCCCATGGCAGCCATTTTGTGACTACATCTGTCCTCTGCGTCAGCCAGTTTATGGATGCTCATAACAGTTTCTCAGATTTTCAAATGTGCCTCCAGGCCCCCAAAGCTTGAAGAGCTGTCATATAGACTGGAGGGCGGGGTGGGGGATGGGGAGAGTGCATTGACAGAACTATATGGGAAATGTTCTTACATTGCTGGCCTCAGGTATGCTTGCTGCTAGTATTGTCCATCAATCGTTCACTCTTTGAAGCAGTAAAGTGCATTATATTATGTTTTCTTTGATTCAGATTAAATTAATCAATAACTACCATTTCCTTGTAAATCTTTAAAATTACAGCCCAGAGAAAGTGCTTTTGCCATTCATATAATATATATATATTCAGCTTCCACCTTCATCAGCTGCTAACATACAAATATATATATATAGTTGAGCCAAATATATTTCTAGGCTTTACTGGCAACTTAATAAAATCTAAAATATAGTCCTAGACCTTGACAAACTTCTGATAGAAGACTGACATAATATACCTTCTCTATAAGATATGATCAAAAGGTATGCAAGTAAAGATTTGTATCTGTTCAATCTATTTGAGAGTTTTGTTTGGCATTTATATGGGTGGTGTCCATAGAATCAGCCTTGCTCGCATTCGCCTCTCGGGGTGGTTATCAAGATTTTGCTAGTAACGCCATCCCATTTTCCTTGGCATAGTGTGTGTCAAGGATGCTATTTCAATGGATGCCAAGGATTTCATTCTTGCTTTTCAATGGAATTGTATCTTTTTAAAAAACCATTTCTAAAAAATTACATTTACATTAATTAATTTGTTTATATTATTTATATCATGCTTTTCATTACTAGGTCTTGGGGCAGATCACAACAATTTAAAATAATTAACTAAAAAAGACAAAATGCTATTATTATTATTATTATTATTATTATTATTATCATCATTATCATCCCACCCTTCCTCCCAAAAGGAGTCCTGGGCAGCAATTAAAAAATCATAGTCACCAATCCATCTGATAAATATTACCAACACCAGATGATCTGGTGAAAGGGGAAGGTCTTCAGCTGAAGCTGTATGACAGACAAAGTAGACACTAGCCAGACAAAAGTAGATGCCAGAGAGTGTGTTTCACAACTGGGGTGCTATTGCCAAGAAGGCCCTCTGGCAAATCATAGATTTCCTGATCTCAGTCAACAACAGGCTTTCTAGAAGGGCCACCCCAGAAGGATTATATGAGGACAGGTGTAGATACCCAGGGCTTGTTCAGGGCTTTAAACATTAGAACTCAAACCTTGAATTGGGCACAGTGAAAAATAGGCAGCCAGTACAGATCTTTGAGACACGGGTTATATGGTTTTGTGCAGATTTGCCCAATAACATTCTGGCCATTGCATTTTGCACCAGCTACAGTCTCTGGACTGTACTCAAAGACAGCACCACACAGAAAAGACTGCAATAATCCAGCTGGGAGGTTACTAGTGCATGGATTATTGTGGCCATGCTATCCCTGTCCAGGAATGGCCATAACTGGTGAATGAGCCAGAGTTGGAAAAAAGCACTCTGCACCACTACTGACACCACTTGGGCCTCCAGTGACAAAGTAAAATCCAAGAGCACCTGGTATGTCTAAAACAGGCCACCTTCCTATTTCCTGGACTCAAGAACCATCAATCGACAGTTCCTCCAGTTTGTCAGAATTCAATTGGCCTTCACCCAACCCCTTTCTGCATCCAGACACTGCTGAAGCACCTGTCTGGTTTCACCTGATCCAGATGTCAAGAAGAAACAGAGCTGAGTGTCATTTGTAGATTGATAACATCCTACGTTTCCTCCACTGTGATCAAGACACATGGTTCTCCCCTCCATTTTATCCTCACAAAAACCCTGTGTGGTAGTTTTGGCTGAGAGATAGTGACTGGTCCGGGATTATCCAATGAGCTTCATGGCTGAGTAAGGATTTGAATCTGGATCTCCACAGTTTTACTCCAGCTCTCAAATCACTACCCCCACACCATGACAGAATGCATAGTAAGTATCATATAGTGTAATGTGCTTGTTAGAATTAAGTAAGGTGTTAGGCACTCATTTGAATCCAGCTAACTGTTACAATGAGCTAGCAGTTTTTTATAGCAAAAAAGTATGGGATTTTAAAAAATGGAATTGCAAGTAACATAACTATGACTGCGGTCCTATACAATTTTGCTAGGGAGAAAGTCCATCTGAATTCACTTATTGAGCTGTGATGCAGTTAACTCATTGCAAGAATTAGTTGAATTCAGATGTACACTTAACATGCAGAATCTACTTATTTCTATAGGAGGCACATTATACAGCCATAAAAGTGGCTATATTATAGCCAGAGTGGATTTTTCACATTCTGCAATGTTAAATTGAAAATACCCCCATGCCATTCTGATCCTTCCCATAAGCTCATTTCAAAACAAAACTTACAAAACTTATAGTCCTGAACTCAGAAACACTTGCTTAACAACCCTTTACATTTTCATGGTGATACACAAAACACTCAGAGAGAATAGAGTTCAAAGTCTAGAGCAGACTTTCCCAGATAGTGTGCCTCCAGATGTTGTTGGACAACAATTCCCATCTTTCCTGACCATTGGCAATGCTGGCTGAGGCTGATGGGAGTTGTGGTCCAACAACATCTGGAGGCACACTGGTTGGGAAAGGCTGGTCTAGAGAGAGAGAGAGAGAGAGAGAGAGAGAGAAACCCAGCCCCCTTTTGGACTTTTTTCTCTCAGAGTTCTCATAATCTGTTGAAATTCATTAAAAATCAGACATCTGTAGAGTACCTGTAATTCTATTACTGACTTTGCCCTATACTGTGACCTTCACCTTCTGCAGTTTTGAAGATTTAAAAATGCCTGGCAGATTTTTAATTAATTTAAGAAATTATGCATTGAACTGAATGATAGTGTCGGGCATGCTCAGTAAAAACCAACTGTCAGTGTTCTAAAAGCCAGACTCACAGCTGCTTGGCTAGGCTAATCAGGGGGCCACACCCACACCACACTTTGATTTCACGTGAGACAGTCATTTATTTATTTATTTATTTATTTATTTATTTATTTGCATTTCTAAACCACCCTATAGCTAGCAGCTCCCAGGGCGGTGTACAACATGATAAAACCACAATATTTAAAATACAGCAAGTGTATATTGCACAGACAATATAAACATTATATAAACAAAGTGAAAGAAAACTAAAAAAAATAAGATTAAAAGCTTAAATACTTTAAAATGCCTGGGTGAAGAGGTGGGTTTTTACCTGGCGCCGGAAAGATGACAGAGAAGGCACCAGGCGTATCTCATCTGGGAGGGCATTCCATAATTCGGGGGCCACCACCGAAAAGGCCCTAGATCTTGTTACTGTTCTCCGGGCCTCTGTATGGGTTGGGACCCGGAGAAGGGCCTTAGACGTCGAGCGGAGTGAACGGGTAGGAACATAGCGGGAGAGGCGTTCCATCAGATATTGCGGTCCAGTGCCGTTAAGGGCTTTATAGGTAAGGACCAACACTCTGAATCTGGCCCGGAAACATATTGGAAGCCAGTGCAGTTGGGCCAGAATAGGTGTTATGTGATCGAATTTCTTCGTCCCAGTAAGAACTCTGGCCGCAGCATTCTGCACTAGCTGAAGTTTCCGAATCGTTTTCAAAGGCCTACGTAGAGAGCATTACAGTAATCCAATCTAGAGGTTACCAGAGCGTGAATAACTGAGGCTAGGTTCTCCCTGTCCAGATAGGGTCGTAGTTGGGCTACCAGCCGAAGCTGGTAGAACGCATTTCGTGCCACCGAGGTTACCTGGGCCTCAAGTGACAGAAGCGGATCTAATAAGATCCCCAAACTACGGACCTGTTCCTTTAGGGGGAGTGTAACCCCATCTAGGACAGGTCTGACATCAACCATCTGGGCAGAGGGCCCCCCAACTAGCAGCATCTCAGTCTTGTCAGGATTGAGTTTCAGTTTGTTTGCTCTCATCCAGTCCATTATCGCGGCCAGGCAGCAGTTCAGTACAGCAACAGCCTCACCTGAAGAAGATGAAAAGGAGAAATAGAGCTGCGTATCATCAGCATATTGATGGAAACGCACTCCATAACTCCTGATGACCTCACCCAGCGGCTTCATATAGATATTAAAAAGCATGGGGGACAGAACTGAGCCCTGTGGGACCCCATACTGTAGCACCCAGGGACTCGAGTAGTGTTCCCCAAGCATCACCTTCTGGAGACGATTCTCAAGATAGGAGCACAGCCACCGCCAAGCAGTGCCTCCAACTCCTAACTCCGCGAGTCGCCCCAGAAGGATACCATGGTTGATGGTATCAAAAGCCGCTGAGAGATCAAGGAGAACCAACAGAGTTACACTCCCTCTGTCTTTCTCCCGACAGAGGTCATCATACAGGGCAACCAAGGCTGTTTCTGTACCAAACCCCGGCCGAAAGCCGGATTGAAATGGATCCAGATAATCAGTTTCATCCAAGAGGGCCTGGAGTTGGCGAGCGACCACGCGCTCTAAAACCTTGCCCAGAAATGGAACATTTGCTACCGGCCTATAGTTGTTAAAGTTATCAGGGTCCAAGGAGGACTTTTTTAGGAGCGGTCGCACTACCGCCTGTTTCAGGCAAGGTGGGACCATTCTCTCTCGTAACGAGGCATTAATTACCTCCTTGGCCCAGCCGGCCGTTCCATTTCTGCTAGCTTTTGTTAGCCACGAGGGGCAAGGGTCCAGAGCGGAAGTAGTCGCCCGTATCTGTCCAAGCACCTTGTCCACATCCTCGAGCTGTACCAACTGAAACTCATCCAATAAAACCGGACAAGACTGTGTTCTGGACACCTCATTAGATTCAACTGTTACAATACTGGAGTCAAGGTCCCGACGGATGTTTATGATCTTGTCTTGGAAGTGCCTCGCAAACTCATTACAGCAGGCTATTGATGGTAATATTGCATCCGGAGAACCAGAGTGTAAAAGTCTCCGGAGAACCTTATAAAGTTCCACTGGGCGGTTACAAGATGACTGAATGGAGGTAGCGAAGTATTGCTTCTTCGCCATCCTCACCGCCTTCACATAGCGTTTCGTGGAGACCTTCACAAGTGCATAATTACAGCCGTCGGGAGTTCGTCTCCATTTACCCTCCAACCGTCTCCTTTCTTGCTTCATCACTCTTAGCTCCTCGGTAAACCAAGGGGCCAATTGAGCTCTGCAATGGAGAGGGCGCACCGGGGCGATTGTGTCAACTGCCCGGGTCATTTCCGTATTCCACAGAGTGACCAGGGTTTCGACAGGATCGTCAGTTTTATCAGCCGGAAAATCCCCCAGAGCCCTCTGAAATCCTTCAGGATTCATTAGTCTCTGGGGACGGACCATCTTAATTGGTCCTCCACCCTTGCAGAGGGGAGAAGACGATGTGAGTCTAAATCTCAAGAGGCAATGATCTGTCCATGACAAAGGAATAGATGTAAGATTCCTCACTCCCAGATCACCTTCCCCCATTCCAGTGGCAAAAATCAAGTCTAGAGTATGTCCTGACACATGCGTCGGGCCAGCAACAAATTGAGACAGCCCCATGGCTGTCATGGAGGTCATGAAGTCCTGAGCTGCTCCAGAGGCGGCCTCGGCATGAATGTTGAGATCCCCCAATACCAAAAGTTTGGGAGATCGCAACACCAAGTCCGAGACCACCTCTGTCAGCTCAGTTAGGGAAGCTGTTGGGCAGCAGGGTGGACGGTACACCAACAGTATTCCCAGTCTATCTCGCTGGCCCAACGTAATGTGCAGACACTCCAGGCCATTAGCCACCTGGATGGGGTGCCTAACAAGAGAGATGGAACTTCTATAGACCACAGCAATTCCCCCTCCCCGACTCTCAGATCTACCCAGATGCTGAACCGAATACCCAGGTGGGCACAACTGGGAGAGATTAATACCTCCCAGGTCGCTCACCCAGGTTTCGGTAATGCATGCCAGATCGGCCGCCTCATCCATGATTAAATCATTGATGAGGGAGGTTTTATTATTTACCGATCTGGCATTAAAGAGCAGCAACTGGAGATCCGAGAGTTGGCTGGTAGAACTACCAGCAATCCTGTGGATGTGAGGAGGACCGGAACATGGCACAGCCACCAGTTGTCTGGGCCAAGTTCCCCTTAACTGGCAAGTCCTCCTCACAGCGCCATACCTCCCATTACCCGTCACTGCGCTGATTGGGGCCCCCAAAGAATCCTGGGAAATGTAGTTTGTGAAGAGTACTGAGGGGAGACTCATATTCCTGACAGGGTTCCCGTGGCCAGAGTGGTTTAACAGTTAGCAACTCTGATTGAAGGTCTGTGAGGGGAACAAGGCATCTCCTAGCAACTCTCAGCACCCTTCACTAACTACACTTCCCAGGATTCTTTGGGAGAAGCCATGACTGTCCAAAGTGAAGTAAAGGCCTGGTGTGGATGTGGCCAGGGACAGCTTTCAGTGAAATTTGGGTGGGAGGCTACATGTGCCTGCTGTAGAATAAAAAGGTGGGGGAAATGCTGAAAAGCAATGATACTGTTCGTTGTGTATTGGCCCTAGAGGCTTGCCATACAAGGAACTGCTGAGTCTGCCCAGGGCTGTGGCAGTTTTGTTTCAGTTCTGAGTTGCAGTTTGGCCTACAAGCAGCACCATGCTATGGGCTTTGTTCTCTTCATATCTTCAGTGATACTAAAGTTCTTGCTGTTGTATATCCTCTGTGTGGCCTTTTCCTTCACAATACTTTTTACTGTTCACAATGTTTTCCTTTTGGAAAGGAAAGGGGCTTCCTATCTGCCCAGTGCCCACCCACCCAATCTCTTCCCCTCCCCCTCCTCCTATTCTCCCTGCCCCTTTCCCAGGTCAGTGTTGGATTATGACCTGGGAGACAAGGGTTTGAATCCCCACACAGCCATGAAGCTCACTGAGTGACCTTGGGCCAGTCACTGCCTCTCAGCCTCAGAGGAAGGCAATGGTAAAACCACCTCTAAATACCATTTACCATGAAAATCCTATTCATAGGGTCGCCATAAGTCGGGATGGACTTGAAGACAGTGCATTTCCATTTTCAAACATGATTGCACAGAAATAAACCCCATTGAACTCAAAAAGTATGCAAATGATCAAATCCACCCTCCCTTCTTCTCCCCCTATCCCCTACCTCTTGCCCCTTCCCTCCCCTTTCCCCTTCCCATGGTCAGTTTTACCTATCTTAAGCATGATTGCATGAATGTAAATACCACTGAACTCTATAAGCATGCAAATGATCAAACCTGCCCTGCCCTCCCCCTTCCTTTGCCCCCCTCCAATGTGCTCCTTCCCTTCCCCCTCCTCCTCCCCCATGGTCAGTTTTACCTATCCTAACTATGATTGCATAGGAGTAAATCCCATTGAACTCAATACACATGCAAATGATCAGCCCTGCCTTTCCCCTCCTTCCCCTCTTCTCTCCCTTCTTCCTTCTTCCTCCTCTCCTGCCCACACAAGCCCTCCCTCCTTCCCCATCAGTTTTACCTATCCTAAGCATGATTGCATGGGAGTAAAACCCACTGAATTCAAAAAACATTCAAATGATCAGACCTGTCCTTCTCCTTCCCTCTTCCTCCTGCCTGCTCCCATCCCCCTCCTCCCCTCTGCCCTCCCTGCCCTCCCTCCTCCTCCTTCCCCCCATACTTTTTGGTCAGTTTTTTGGTTTAGCCTAAGCATGATTGCAGGGGAGTAAATCCCACTGAACTCAATAAGCATGCAAATGATCAATCCATTCTCAGCAAACTTACCCATTTCTTACCTCCTGGATTAAAAAGCAGAGAAGTTCACTAATAGGCAAAAATCCTTGCGGTTAAAGAACGTACCTATAGCCCACAGATATTTCTATCAAACTTTAAAAAGAAGGGAGATTGGGCAGCTATAGTGAATGCACCAGGGGAGCAGGAGACCTCACCTCCTCTCTGAGATATTATACTGCCCTACAAATTTGTCAAAATGCAAACACAATTTGGGTTGGTCTTTCACAGTCTAATTCACTTACTACGTAGCTTGGAAGAATTTGGTAACATGTGCCCCTGAGCATATGGTGAGTGGTGGCAGCACCTGCAGTCAGCCCAAATAATAGAAAGACATGTAATGTGCTGATCTTGCTTTAGCAGTGAGGAAGCAACATTATTAAGACAGTTGATATAGTTCAGATGGTCACTTTAAATATGTCTGATTTACTTTGCAATTTTAGTGAAGTTTCCTATAGTAAATCATTTTCTTTTGTTTCTATTTCTGTGAATATGTGAAGTACAGCAATACTTTGCAAAATTTACACTAAAAAAACTCCAGAAATAATTGTGGAATAATGCTACCTCATCAAAGGCTGCTCCACTTCAATTTCCAAACACCCATATAATCGGCCCGGAGCTGCGAATACTCCCTGCAACCTCCCAGAAATACACCATGGATCTAACATCTTCAGGACATCCTAGGAGCAATGAGGCTCCTAACTCCTCTACTTTTTCTCTTCATGTCAGACACCCACGGTCACTATCACACTATCATCTTCTTTGAAACTGGAGAATGTCCCAGTCCCTTTAGTCACAGAACTTGCTTTAATAAAGAAATTCCTTTCAAAATGCTATGACCTGCTGGTGGTCATTGCTGAATTTCATAAACAAGGGAAAGCCTTAACAGCGGGGAATATTTCCCTTCTCGACCTCTCCAAGTGCCTCATTCTACTTTTGCACCAGAAAGAGAGCAACAAATTCCAGCTAAACCTCACAGTGAAAAAAGAAAATGCAAACTTAACACTCAGAAAAAGAGTAAAAACTTTAAATTAAAGGGGAAAGGACTGAAATCTACCACAAAAACCAAGGGACTAAATTATAAAAAGCTTTTTGCCCTGTTTGAAAAACCAAAACAGGTCCCACTCTAAACCTCATCGAGGGGCCTGCCCACCCAGCATTCTCACGTGGATCATTCCACCAGAAACACAGCAGACCAGATCCTTTCTCCCTTACTCCAACCAGTTGACAAACTCAGTGACTGCAAACCTTTCCCGATTCTCTGCGAACATAAAACAACCCCTATACTTTCCTTTAATGGAACTCAGGACTCTCGGCAACCCACTCCTGAACGGAGCCATGTCCCTCCGTCTCACAATAAAAGTAAACGTGGATTTATCCCTAATCCTATAAGTAAACAACCCTGGAAACTGACTCTCAGCCATCAAAGTTTGATCTCCAATCTTCTGAAACCTTCAGACGTCCAGTCTTTTGACTCACGCAAAGCCCATTTTCTGCACTTGGTGAAAAAGATTGCTCCCCAGTGTGGCTCCATTGCCGACATTATAGACATTAAATAGCTATCTTATGATCTTCAGCATGTCTGGGCCATGCTGGCTTTTCAGACCCGGGAGTCTGCTCAACTTTTTTAGACAGCGAAGGATAAATTTCTACATGTCAGTATAATAATTACCCGACTATTTGTGCATCAAAACAGCCAAAACCTGTTTCACGTTAATCAACATCCCATTGGAAAAAATGCTTTGTCGGGCCCCCTCATCTCTCCAAACAATCTCCAGGCTACCCAAAGCCCCCCGACCACCGGAACTATTCCAAACTACGTGCCTTCCCAGTCTTCCCTTGATTTTAAAACAACTCAGTTTCCGGAAGAAACAGACCTCCTAGAGTCATTTTCCTCTTTACCTTTACAGTCTTAGAAAGAGATAACCACCAGACTTTCTCGCCTTAGAGATACACTTATTCACGTTACGCTCCAGGACAATGCTAGTAGGCCATTGGAGCAAATATTGAAACCATCTTGCCCCCTAATGACCCTAGGCACCTGGAAATTGGAGCCGCCGACTGGCCAGTCTGAACAACCTCTGGTGACCTCCACCTCCGCCAAGGTCCCCACTACTCCTGGACCTTCAATAAGCTCAATCACTATTGCAGCAGAGTGCTTCGGACCTGTAAAGGAATATCCTCAGAACTTCCCATCCAGACCTCTACAGTCCGGAACAGACTGGCTACAAACTAGATTCCTGGGCCCTGAGAAATTAGGCCCTGTACCATCGACCTCCCTTTCGAGGGTATCGGACATAAAAGAAACAATGGTTGTTATCCCTCCATCACAAACTGGGGCTGTCTATGTAGATCTGACCGGTGAACTTAATCAGATCTCTGAAATAAATTGACAAGGCAATCTCACAAAAACTAAACCTACAACCCCGACCAGGGTAAAATCACGTTCCCCCTTCTTCCGTCCCCCTCAGCCAGGGAAACTAAGCATTCTTACCAGAGCTCAGCTTAACTTCCTCTCTTGGAACATTGCAGGATGGGCATCTAAGCAAGGTAACTCAGACATCCTTGCCTTTTTCAATAATTTTGAGATAATTTTCCTACAGGAAGCCTGGTCCGCTAAAAATCTTCTCTTGGATGGCTTCTCAACAATTGACCTTCCTGCCCGGCTCCCAAATGGAAAAGGCAGGCCAAAAGCTGGCTTGGCCATAATGTGACAGCCAGACGGATCATCGAGACTCAGATCAAGGACACTTACCTCCAGAATTCGATGACCAATGCTGCCAAAACCTGTTACCCTCTCTACTCTGATCTAAATTTCACATTCCCCAAACCCGCTTCTTACCTGGAATACCTGACCACACTTAAACTCCGCCAAGTTTTTTCTAGGGCCCAATTTAACTGCATCTTCTCCTCACTTTTAGTAGGCCGCTTCCAGGGCACACCTCTTGAACTTTGTTTATGCCCCTGTAAGAACACAGACTTTGAGTCCTTGCCCCATGTCTTCTTTGTCTGCCCTTATTACACTGCTGAACGTTTTAAATACTTAAATCCAATTTTAAAAAATCTCTCCAGCAGGCCTAAAACCATATTACTACAACACCTCTTGGCTGGCCTTGATAAACCAACAGCTCTATCAGTTGCTAAGTTCATCTTTGCTGCTCAACATATTCGGATGAAGATCTCTCCCTCTTCTTAGCTAATTAACATTGTTTTAATCCTCATGAGCTTCGTTCAAAACATTTTATATATTCTATAACTATGGCTTTTACTATCTGTAAAATCAATTGTATTGGATCCATGACCTCACAATAAATTTGATTGATTGATTGATAATGGCACTGATTATTCTGCAGAATAGTCTCCAGTGAACATGAGGAGTGTTTCAGTTTGCACAAGATAAAACAGTGGGAGGTGAAATGTACTGTAGCAAAATTCTAGGTGTGCTCTATGTTTTTAATTGACTGTGCCCACCTTGCCTTAAATGAAGGGGTTTAAACATAGCAGGCTGAAAACATGCATCTTCTTTTTTCCAACAGCTAGAGTCATTGCTGAAGTAGCAACATACTGTAATCAGTCTGATTTTACATCAAACTGCAGTTTCAGATTCAACTGTTAATGCACTCAAAACAGAAATAGAACATAACCTCCGATTTGAAACACAAAAGGCTGTCTTCACCATCATATGACATTGACCAATAAAAAGGCTTTGTAATTAATAAAAATAAATTTGACACAGATTGATAGTATGAATAATGAGGGAAATAAAAATTTCTAGATTAGATTCTCTGTAGAAACATTAGTAACACAGGAAAGAAGCAAAGTAAGAAGAACACCAACAAACATACAAAAATGTAATTCTCCATCTTTGGAGATGGCAGGTGTTGCCACCACTCACGCTCAGAGGCACATCTTACCAAATTCTTCCAAGCTCCACAGGAAGTGGATTGGACTGTGAAAGACTAACCCAAATTGTGTTTGCATTTTGACAAATTTGTAGGACAGTACAATATCTCAGAGAGGAGGTGAAGTCTGCTCCCCTGGTGCATTCACTATAGCTGCCCAGTTTCCCTACTTTTTAGAGTTTGATAGAAATATCTGTGGGCTATAGGTACGTTCTTAAACCGCAAAGTTTTTTGCCTATTAGTGAATTACTCCTTAATACGCCATGTGCTCAGTGTTGTGATCTGATGTAGTTCTGAGACACCAGTCAAAGCAAAAATGAGATATTTTTATTAGCATGGGCAGGAAATGGCCTATTCCAATATTCATACTATGCTAATATTTGACATACTAGTGAATACTTCCATTTATTTACCTATTGACAGTGGCACACCTCATGAATATCAGTGATATCCCCCATGAATTGGTGATATTCAGTTTACCCCTAGCAACTGATTGTTTTGTTGGCTGTTAAAGTTCTGTTAAAGTTCTGTTAAGAGTTCAATTTCCATAAGGGAGCTACAAGGCCAGGAGAGCGGAAGTCAGAGGTGTTCGTGCCAATCCCAAGGACATGTTGCCAAGCAACCGAGGCCCTGGCAGCTGCCTTATCAGTATATAGTTGGCATGAAGTCACCGGTCGAGTGTGGGGGAAAAGGAGTTTGTTAGCAGAGAGAGAGCTTGATGAAGTGTTCTGAACCTTTGATGTCAGTAAAGTGACTCTTAAACCTATTGCTTGTCTGGCTGGTTACTTTCAACGGGATCTAGCCTGTCACTATTCTATTCTGCATCCTGGGCAATCCACTGTGCACGATCCATACATCCAACAAGTGGTAGCAGAGGATGGTTTCGATGACAAGACTTTGATGGTTCCGGTAACAAGAGTTTGATGGTTACAACGCGCAGACGGATGTCCAGAGACAAGCCAGAATAGAGGAAAAAGGACAGGTGTGTGAAGAGCAATAGACGGCGAAACTGAAAGCTGAGCTGGAAGCTGTGAGAGAGCCGTGGGAAAAACTGACAGTAGGATGAAGGTGAGAAGCTCTGATTACAAAGGCGGAGAAGCGTGAAAGTGAAAGTATGTTGGTGTCGTTATCTGCTGGGCTGCCTCTTGAAAGACTGACACAGAAAAACTATGCCAGTTGGAAACAGAGAATGCAGGCGTTTCTAGTGAAAGAAGACGTTTGGCATGTTGTCGTGGAAGACCCACCCGCCGTGGTGCCAATTCCAGCAGATTGGAGAAGGCTGGATGAAAGGGTGAAGGCGTTAATAGTTCTTGCTATTGATGATTCTCAATTACTGCACGTGCGTGATGCAGCAACAGCTAAGTTAACTTGGGAAACTTTAAAGAATATTCATGTGAAAAAGACTGCTAGTAGTAAAATATATCTAGCGAGAAGATTGTATCAGATGCGCTTATCTGATAATACAACCATGGCAGAGCATTTGTTAGAGATGAATAGACTATTTGCTGATTTGGAAGAACGTGAAGTGGAACATTCTGAAATGCAGAAAGTGTATATCACATTGTCATCTTTGGATTCAAGTTATGACGCTCTGGTGAGTTCAATGGAAGCCATGCAAGATGCAAACCTGACCATGGATTATATTGAGGGCAAACTTTTGCAGGAATATCAAAGAAGACAAGAAATGGCAAAGCAAGAAAAGACTGAGTCTAAACACTTGCTGAACAACAAAGCAACAGAGGAAAGACTGTATGGACAAAAGGCATGTTATTTTTGTGGTTCCAGGCAACATCTTCAGAGGAATTGTGAAGCAAGAAGAAGAGAAAGAGGAAGAAAACCGTCTGTACAGGTGATCTATGCTAGCAAGAATAAGCAATGTATTAAAAGTGAGCAGGGAAACAAATGTAATGATTTATGGGCTCTGGATAGTGGTGCTACAAATAGTATAATCACAGATAAATCATTGTTTCATACATTTCGTGAAGTAAATGATCAGGTGATATTGGCTGACGGAACTAAGAAAACCATAAAGGGTAAAGGGACTGTGAAACTGGAGATTTTTAATACTATTATGACTGACGTGCTGTTTGTTCCAGACATTGAAAGTAATATCATGTCAGTGACAAAACTCAACGAAATGGGGTTTGATGTACTGTTTAGAAGGGGCTCATGTCATATCATGAAAGGGAACAAAACATTCATGAAAGGGATAGTAAAGAACTCATTGTTCTACTTACACTGTAAACAAACAAATAACGTGCTCATGTGTGTCAATGAGAAACCACACAACAATTGTGTACATTTATGGCACAGAACATTGGGGCATATAGGATATGAGAATGTGATGAAAGCAACTGAGAACAGTAATGATGTTACATTAAGAAGGTGTGATAAATATGTAGACTGCAATGTATGTCAGGAAACTAAAGCAGCTGTAGCAGCAAAGAACACAGAAGCTATGCCTAGTACAAATGCACCTTATCAGTTGATACATGTGGATTTAGTGGGGCCATTTCAACCCTTGCAGGGAGGTGCTAAATACTTTCTAACCATCGTGGATGATTTTTCAAGGTACTGCACTGTTTATCTTCTAAAAGCTAAAAGCGAAGCTGCAGAGAAACTGAAACAGCTTGGTGTTAAAATACAACGAATAAGGTCAGACCAAGGGGGGGAGTTCACTGGGCACTCCTTGACTGAATACTTAGAGAAAAGGGGGATTAAACAAGAGTTAACAGCCCCATTTACTCCGCATCAGAACGGAATAGCCAAACGCTGGAATAGATTGCTTCAGGACTCGATCAGAGCAATGTTGTGTGATTCATCTTTGCATAATGGTTTTTGGGGAGAGTGTGTTCTTTATGCTGCATACATTCAGAACAGAGTATTCCATAAGGCTATCGGAATGTCTCCTTATGAGAAATTGTATGAAAGAAAACCCAGGTTACAACATTTAATTCGGTTTGGTGAAAAATGCTGGGTACACGTTCCTAAAAGTAAAAGGTCAGGGAAGCTGCAAAAGAGAGCAGACAAAGGGTTCATGCTGGGGTTTGAAAACACATACTACAGGGTCTGGATGCCAAAACAAAGGTCTGTAGTGTTAAGCAGAAGTGTGCAAGCAATAGAGCAGGATTGGGAAGAGAAAACATATGTGGATTTGGGACACACTGATGTTAGCAATGCACAAGAACAGGCTGTCACAATACCAATAAAACAAGAAGAAAAAGACAGCAGTAGTGAAACTGACTCCTCTAGTTCTAGTTCTGATAAAGACACAGAGGAGACACAAGATACAGAGGAAATTAAGGGAAAAGTACATGTACGTAGATCAGAGAGAACTACCAAAGGAATTCCACCAGAAATATTTCGAATAAACACAATAAGAGGTCTAAACATTGGAGAATGGAAAAGGTAGGATGATGGATTTCATGAGGATTGAATGTAAATGCAGAAATGGCTGTAATAAAAGTGATGCTGAAATATTACTGATGTTGATGTAAACAGGAAAATGTATCATGTTGAGAAAAATGATATAAGTGAATGCAAGCAATGTAAATGTAAATGTAATGAAAAAGAAATCATAATGTGAAAAATGTAAAATGCTGTATATGGAAATTTAGGTGGGGGCTTGTTGGCTGTTAAAGTTCTGTTAAAGTTCTGTTAAGAGTTCAATTTCCATAAGGGAGCTACAAGGCCAGGAGAGCGAAAGTCAGAGGTGTTCGTGCCAATCCCAAGGACATGTTGCCAAGCAACCGAGGCCCTGGCAGCTGCCTTATCAGTATATAGTTGGCATGAAGTCACCGGTCGAGTGTGGGGGAAAAGGAGTTTGTTAGCAGAGAGAGAGCTTGATGAAGTGTTCTGAACCTTTGATGTCAGTAAAGTGACTCTTAAACCTATTGCTTGTCTGGCTGGTTACTTTCAACGGGATCTAGCCTGTCACTATTCTATTCTGCATCCTGGGCAATCCACTGTGCACGATCCATACATCCAACATGTTTTAGTGTAATGACTTAATGTTAAACATTCTTTGAAGCAAATGGGGACAGAATAAACTTGCTCAGTTTCCCCCATGTAATTCTCCTCCTTGGTGATCTACCAGGGAGATCATGCCATCTGTAAAAGGGTATAGTTACCGTCTTTTTTTTGTTGCTTGTCTTCACATACCCTTCCAGCAGTACTTGAGCCTTCATAGGAAATATATGCCCTCTCCGTGCATGTTTCCTCCCAAGCAAGCTCCAGAGCTGGCTAGGTGTTCAGATGGCATGTCTGTCCTTCTCCCCCCTCCTCCATTAAAGTAGTAATTGTTAGCAGACTGTGCTTGAGGTTTTAGGGCAGGGATGGGAGACCCATGGCCCTCCAGAATCCAATCACCTCTCCCCATTGGCCATACTGTTTGGGGCTAATGGAATCCAACAATATTTGTAGGGCCACAGGGCCTCATCCCTATGCTAGGGATTCCTGGAGCATGTCAGTTTTGGGGCTGCAACACAGCAGATCACACCAGTGAGGGAACTGTGGGGGTTTTCTTTTGTCTGCCTGGTTGTGCCTCACAAGTGTGTTGGGATAAACTGACATCGTGGAGTGGTTCTGCTGTGACCAGGTGTGGATTGATTCTTTCTATGCCTGGCTCTTCTGCAGGCATCATCCATGTGCTATGATTGGTGGAAGTCGGTGCTGTTGCCATGGATGCTGGAGGAGTTCCTGTTGGTGTTGCTCCATTCACTGTAGTTTAAATGGACATCATTTTAGTTCTCAGTTTTTTTATCTTAGCTATGTTAGTTCAGGACTAACGTAAGGGCATTTGGCTGGTGACGATAGATAACAAATGCTTTGATGCTTTAAAAGGCAGGATGGTAGAGATGCAAATTTGAATAAAACATTCCAAAATTAATCACTCACCCTTGGCCAGCTAGTCATCACAGTCTCATTTGGTGCAGCAGTTGGGCCTACAGTTAGTTGATAGCATAAAATTAATTGGTGCAAATGGATTGCACCAAGAGGCATAATTACGATTTAAAATGGGATGCTAATTATTCTTTAGCGCAAAAGCAGATTCTTCATAATATTTTACTTGGTGACGCAAGGTCAGCAAGTTGCAACCAAAACATAAAATACTTTGGAATCTTGTTCTCAATCCATCTTGCTTGTGGCAAACTTTTTTTTTTTGGCTGCACTAATTTAGATGTGTGTTTTTTCCCTAAGTCTGTGATTATAAGCGCTAATCTCCTTGATGAATACAGTGATAATTTGTTACTGAGAACTATCAGCCACAAGTGATAATTTAAATTTATTGAATTTTGTGACATTGCAGCCTCCAGCATTTGAGTAATCATATTTTTAAATAAAAGGGTATGATGTATGAATGTACTACAATGTGAATTTTAAATGGGACACACACACACGCACACACACACACAGAGGAAAATTAAAACTTGTTTGACTCCTTATAATTAGAAAAGGATAACACGTTGTAATGGCATCATAAGCTGCATGTACACTTCTTTTAAATTTCTGTTCAAAATTATTTGAAAGATAAAATGTATAATATGCTATTTTTGCAAGTAATTAAAAAACCCTGCATGTACACTTTTATTATAATCATAACTGAAATTGTTTACAGTAAACAAGATCCTGCTGTGATTTTTTGTTCTACATGTCCTGCACTCACAGAGAAAGAGACTTTTACTACTGCTGAAAGCTATAAACTTACTCAATTTATGAGAGTTTCAGACAAGCAGGAAAAAACAACAGTTTTCTGGCCTTGCAATAGGTTCTAGCTATTGCCTGGAGGTCAACAAATCCCTTGTCAATCACAACCCTGACTTTACTTATTGGCTACAAACCTGAAAGAGTGGGGTTAGAGCAGCCAGCTACGAGCTCATTTAACAGAAGTTGCAGGGGGGGACCACCTAGAAGCTTAATTTTTTTTAAATGAAAGCTGAGAGTCTGGAGATTGGGGTGATTCATGTGAAGACCCAGAGAGCACCCTGAAAGTCTGGAGTCTCCAGGTGAAAACCAGGGACCTGGGAACCCTACACAGTTCGGGCTTCCATATCTCCTGACACCATGTCCAACACAATACTTTACAATGGCGACATAAAAATAGACACTTGCATATCATTCACTTTCATGTGTTCAAAGCACCACACATGAATTATGTAATTATATTCCTTACAACCACCCTGTAATAAGTATTGTTATTTGCCATATTGCAGATAGAGTGTGGGGACTGAGGCTGAGAGACCACCCACTACATGGCAGCAGCAGGATTTGAACTGGGGACTTCCTGTTTTGAAGCTCAGTTGCTTAACCATTAGGCTACACCAGCTTCCTACTTCTAAAGTGGTTCAAGCCTCTATTTTAATTTTTTTTAAGATACAAAAAGAAAGCAAAATCAAGTTACACTGTCACATTCATATTGATAATAGAAGATAAGTAAATAGGGGTTCTCATTAGTATTTTATAAATGAAACTATTCACTTGTCAACATTTCTAATATGTATATGTGTGTGCACATGCATATTTTCTCAGGCGTAATTTGTGTTCCAGTATGACACACATTTTTCTAGTACTGTATATTCCGGCGTATAAGACGACTGGGCGTATAAGACGACCCCCAACTTTTCCAGTTAAAATATAGAGTTTGGGATATACTCGCCGTATAAGACTACCCCTGCTTATGACATGCAAGCGATGTACCTTACTGGCGATTGGCTGGTTGTTGTATACAAAGCAGGGGATTTGAACCCCAGCCTTCCAGGTCTTAATCCAATTCTCTAACCACTATACCCCACTAGCACAAAATAAAACTCGGCATACATCCTAACCGCTACACCGTGCCACATAAAATGAAACAAAACCTAGCTAGGGGACAGGGTGGTACAGAGCGAAACAAGTGCCAGGGATGAGTTGGGTGTTTTTAAGCTCCACACCCTAAAAATGAGATTATGACATCAGCCTGTGCTGGCACCTTTTAACTTTGGAATAGTCTACTGCACAAAACACTAGTCCCTATGATTGCCATTGCTTCTTTTTAGCCTGCATCGCAGCCTCCCCTGCCCTGGTGCCCACCAGATGTTTCGGACTACAACTCCCAACTGTGCTGGCTGGGAGTGGTCGTGCAAAACATCTAGAGGGCCCTGGGTTGGCAGAGGGTGCTGTGCCCCAAACATTTCCATTTCCAGGCCGATTCTAACAGAACCACCACACTGCAAATTCAAACAGCTTAGCTTAAGAAAAAGCATACAGAATTGCCATGACTTTGCCCACATGCCCTGCATTTAAACACACACAGATGCAGCTTCCTCTGCCGCCTTCCAAGGTCTTAGCGATCAAGTTAGCTTGGACAGACCTAGCTGCAACAATTCTCTTTTCACAAACAAGGGGGGGGGAGACAAAAATAAATAACCAAGCCCAAAACACACACACAGGGGACAGAATAAGAATTGCTAACTTATTTCGGGGAGCTGCGGTGCATTCAATTTGCAAAAAAATGTATCTATAGTGGGTGGCAAAGATTTGGTGTAGGCCTCAAGAGGAGACGGGCACTTCCTGGATCTAACAGAGAGGGGGAAGGAAAGAAGAGATTGAGCCAGGGAGAATGCACACTTGGGGGAAGGTGGACTTAAAATATTCCACAGGGATGCAACATATTTTGGGAAGGCAAGCAGAAGCATCTCCCAATAAAAATAATAATAAAAAAGAGCTATCATGCACAAACATGGCTTTCAGGCACTGATGGGCGGTGGGGATACCATCCACAATCTTAGCTGAACAGGGCTAAACAAACAGAACATTGTCCCAACCACAATGGCCCAACCACCAGCAAAAACCAAAGAGATGACCCCTCCCCAGCTAGCAACAGTGTTGGACATTCAGGGGGCGGAGGGAGAAAAACATACATAATACCTCCTATCTCCCCCTTTTTTTGGCTAAACATTTGTAGTCAGCTGCAAAGAACTCTTCCATTTCTCAAAACACCAAAGGCCTTTAACAAAAATCTGCTTCCCCATCCCAGAGAAACAACAGAAGCTGGGAAGAAGGGGGGAGGTCGGGGTTCTCCCCCCAAAAAACCCCTAAGTTAAAAAAAAAACTTTATCCAACCACAATCTTTTTCATATATATTTTTAAAAGATTTTTTTAAAAGGAAGAGAAAACAAAAGGGGGGGCTTATAGATTTGAGGGGAGGGGAGAAGACCTGGAAAGGGCCCCCCCTCTATAGAATAGGATTTCTGAGAAACAGCATCAAAAAGGAGGGAAGGGAATGATCATTACTCTAATTTTCCAAGAAGAAAATGAACGCCAGTGTTGTTTCTGCAGCAATGAATCAGATCCGTGGGGAAGGGGGGGCTGTGAATTTACACTGCCCCCCCAAATCTCCTTATAAAAATTACCGTAGTCGGGGGCGGGGAATGCACAGCTCAAGGAACACACCCGGCCTCAAAGTAAGTTTAGCTATTAAAAGCAGCTTGCCCAGAGCTTCACGGCCACGATCCCACACACCTTTACTTGGAAGTAACCGCCCTTGAACATAGCGGGGCTTCCTTCCAAGTAGGCTGCAAAATCCTAAGCGTCTGGGGCGGGGGATCCCCCTTACCTCCGAGTAAACGCGCAGAGGGCTGGGCTGCTAACGGGATGAGTCGATGCGAAAAGTTCACCTTGGCAGGTGGGGGGGGCTTCTTTACTTCCGAATAAAGGCGATTCCCGCCGGGCTTTGCTTGGGAGTGAAGAAGCCCCCGGGGGGCTTACTTTAGAGTAACAATGCAGCGGAACTGGGCGGCGCAAACTCTTTCAAGCATGAATTTCCTTGGGGAAAAAACGCCTAAGCGCTCCATGCAATCAAAAGCGGGACTGGACCCAACCTTGGCCACAAAGTAGGCCTGCTGAAATCAACAGGCATGGCCAGGCTCCGTTAGTTTCAGTGGGTCTCCTCTGGAGTAGAACTTTCCTGGAGGCCAGCCCGCAGCCGATCACACATTTCCCAACTCTAATTCGAGGGAGACCACGTCACCCCAGCCATGCCTACTCGGAAGTAAGTCCTCTTGACTTTCACGGGGCTTACTCCCAGGTAAGCGGGGTCACGAGCGCCGCCCCAGTCAGGCTCAGAAGAGACAAACATTCACACACCCCATTTGAAACCGATGGGCTCAAGTCTACTCTAAAAGTAACTTGAATTGTTGGATAACCCCCATAAGCATTTTCCCGTTAAAGGAAAGAAAAGAGACCGATCCAACTTAATATTTTGCTCACCCGATGAAGGAGAGAAAGAGAAGATGGGGAGGGGGAAGGACGGAGGGGAAAAGGAAGGTCACCCCCCACTCACCCTCTCCGACCCCAAATGGCTTAAAAGAAACGTGCCTGGCGCAGACCCGTTGAAATTAACAAGTCTAGTCAGTTTCACCAGAGGAAGCAGAATTGCTCCGGACTGGCCTGCTTTGGCTAATCTTTTCCTGAACCCAAAACGGCATTGGAAGAAGGAAGGATTGGACAGGAGGGGGACGCTGAAGGAAGGAAAGTGGGGGGGGGAAGAGAGAGACTTGTTGCAAGGAGGAGAGAGCTCTAGTTCCTTACACTCATGTTTGGCAGGAAGTCAAATGGATATATAATATATATATTCCCCTTTCTTTCTCCGGCGCCCGGTTTAATTGATTTTTTTTGCGGGGGGGAGGGATGAGGGAGGGTCTCTTCTGCGGCTTCCCACACGGCGGCGGCACAGCAATGGCGCCTGAAACGCAGCGCCTCCGCCGCCTGCCCTCCGCGTAGCCCCGTCGAGAGGACCCAGGAGATCGGGGCTCCAATACCCCCTGCCGCTTTGCCAGGAGGCTCACCGGGGACCCTAAGTCGGGCCCTCCCTGTGGCTGCTGGATCACGCCCTTCGCCCAGCACCTGCCCTCCTCCCCGGGGCCAAGCAGACTTGGGTGCAGAAGGGCTTCCTTGGATCCAGCAGTGACCTCCAGCCATCTCGCCCGCCCCCGAGCTCCAGCCCCCACATGCCGGGCCTGACGCAGCTGCGCTCGCTCGGCGGTGGCCCGAACAAGGAGCTCCGGCAACTTCTTCCCTGCCACTCGGCAAGCCGGGGGCAGTAGGGACCCAAGCGGCCGGGCTCCCTCGGGGCAGTCTTCGGGTATATGCAGGGAGGGGATGGAGGCACCCCTTCCCCTCTAAGCCGTGACCATTGGCTGCTACTGCAGCTTTGTTGTGTCTCGGAAATGTTCCACGCCGCTCGCTGACCCTCCCCCCGGCCCCTCTGATTCAGCCCTACCGTCCGTCCTCCCGCCTGCGTCATCCCGGCCTGGCCTCTGGCTCGGCAGCTATTTTTCAGCACCCGGTGTATAAGACGACCCCCGACTTTGGAGAAGATTTTCCGGGGTTAAAAAGTCATCTTATACGCCGGAATATACGGTAATTCAAAAAGTGAGTCATGTCTCTGTCCAGTACCTAATTATGTCTTAGAAGTAGCCATTTATTTGTTCAGTATCATTCCAAATTGTTCTAAGCAGTTCTCCCCACCTCCAAATAAGCAAGTATTCTTGCATCAGCTAATTGAGGATTGACTAATATCCTGTAATTTTGTAGCTTCAAGTGAGCTGCAGATGGCAGTGCATCCTTCTCAGCATCTAACACAGAAGCCAAGAATTTATGTGCTGGACTTTGAGAAAGAGAAGAGGAATGGAGGGAGGGAGGGAGAGAAAGGGGGTGGCAGAAACCGATACAAGGGTTGTCTTTCTCCACTAGGGATGGGTGAGAATTTCGATTCAGTTTGCATTTCAAGCAGAATTTATCAAATTCACACTTTCCAGAACAATATTAGAACCAAAACACAGCCATCCTTCGAAATTCACATTTATTAGAATTTTGGGATGCAGTTCGCCAACTAAACAATATTTACAAAAATGCATATGTCAGGGGAAAGGGTGCATAAAAATGAATATATGAGTGACAATAACAGGCAAAAAGGAATGATGTGATGAGAAATGGCTTGCAAAAATGTGTACCTTTGTCAAAAATGCCTACGAAAATGTGTTTATTTGGAGAAATTCACATGAAAATGATGAACAATTTTCATGAGGATTTTAAAAAAAATATTCACAGATTGCTGCAGAAATGTAGAGAACTGAATTTAACATTGGAAAAATGAGAATCAGAGAGAACTGAAACTGACAGATCTTTCCAACCCTAGTCTCCACCCACTACCATCTCTAGCCCCAGCCTTCACTAGCTCTGGCCCTAACCATTAATAGTATGCACCTCCCGCCCAACTACTTTCCTTTGAAGAACTGCAGCTCCCAAATAAATAAGAATTCCCACCCTGGCCTTCAATACATGGGTGTTGCTGCTGTCTCACATTGCCTCTCATGAGCTGGTAGTGTTTAATTACCATAGGTACACCACATGACTTTACACACACACTCCACTTCATTGGCTGCAACTAGTGAGAGGGGGCCAGAAATGTTGTGTGCACAAGAGCATCACATTGTGCACATGCTTTAAAGTACCTATGACTGGATAATGCAAGACAAGGCTCAATGGCCACTTGTCATTGATGGTAAGTTGAAATTTAGGGCTGAGGTGACAGAATAACTATGGATGGATGACTCAGCCATATCTTAGCTGTTCTTCATGTCTTGCCTTTCTGGAAACAAAAGGAATAGGCATAGTTTAATTGTATCTATAGATATTTCAACATTATATCTCGTTCTTGAAAATACAGACCAGAGGTGGGAAGATCATGAAAATAACTAAGGCTATCTACTGCTAGTGACTGATTTATATCTAAGACCCTATTAACAAAGAACAACGTTAATTACTAAAATCGTTAGATTTGGGTGTCAGAAACACTAGGAAAGTGGAAAGAACAAAATGAGCCTATAAAAACATGCACTGGATTAAACTTGCTATGAGTCATAGTATAGCACCATTATAAATTATTTCCAAATATTGTGACAACTGTCAGCTGGCTAAATTTTTTTTAAAATCATAAGAGAAATGCATATTTTCTCGATAAAGCAATGCTGCTGAAAAATATCAGCAAGTAGAAATATATTGTGATCGTAAAAATAACACTTTTTCCAGGGTTCCATTTTTTCATTGTTTTTGTTTTTGCAGGATTGTATCAGAAAATGGGAGAGAGATGGCTGCAACTAGCAATGGGAGAAACAAACAAGCAAAATTACTATCACCATGTTTCAGTGGGAGTACGAAGATGCTCTTACTTGTCAGGTGTGAGGCATTGTTGGACATCATCAAATGAGCCTCTCATATTGAGATGTCTCTAGTAAGGATGACCAGATTTCCCCTATTTCATTCCATTATTATTCCATTTCTTTGCTCTGCCCTGAGTTGTGCTCCTCGTGAACTCCGATTTATTTATTTATTTTTATTTATTTTATTACATTTTTAAACCGCCCTATAGCAACAAGCTCTCAGGGCGGTGTACAACAATATAAAAACAAGTTAATATACAAATGAGCATGGGTACAATAGACTATAAAAGATATATAAAACAAAATTAAGACAAAAATAGATTAAAATTTAAATTTAAATTTTAAAATATTAAAATGCCTGGGCAAAGAGGTAGGTCTTTATGTGGCGCCGAAAGGATAACAAAGAAGGCGCCAGGCGTATCTTGTCAGGGAGGGCGTTCCAAAACTCGGGGGCCACCACTGAGAAGGCCCTAGCTCTAGTTATTACTCTCCGGGCCTCCTTGTGCGTTGGAACCCGGAGAAGGGCCTTCGACGTCAGGCGCAGCGAACGGGTAGGTACATAGCGGAAGAGGCGTTCCGCCAGGTATTGCGGTCCAATGCCGTTAAGGGCTTTATAGGTAAGAACCAACACTTTGAATCTGGCCCAGAAACATATTGGTAGCCAGTGCAGCTGGGCCAGGACAGGAGTTATATGATCATATTTTTTAGCCCCAGTAAGAACTCTGGCTGCAGCATTCTGCACCAGCTGAAGTTTCCGAACCGTCTTCAAAGGTAACCCTACGTAGAGTGCATTACAGTAGTCCAATCTAGAGGTTACCAGAGCATGAATAACTGTGGCGAGGTTCTCTCTGTCCAGATAGGGTCGTAGTTGGGCTACCAGCCGAAGCTGGTAGAACGCATTCTGTGCCACCGAGGCTACCTGAGCCTCAAGTGACAGGAGCGGATCCAATAAAACCACCAGACTACGGACCTGCTCCTTTAGGGGGAGTGTAACCCCATCCAGGGCAGGTCGGACATCTACCATCTGGGCAGAGAGCTCCCCCACCAACAGCATCTCAGTCTTGTCAGGATTGAGTCTCAGTTTATTAGCTCTCATCCAGTCCATTATCGCGGCCAGGCAGTGGTTTAGTACATTTAACTAAAATAATGTCTAGAATTAATTTTGGAAAGGTTATATGCAGACCATCTTAGATTCCAGTCCATTCTGTTTCCATTCTCTCCTCCCACACAACATGATTGATACACACTTCTTGGTTTGATGGGAATAAAGTGTTTTACTGATGTGCAAATGTGCACCAGAAAAACACTATACAAAAAGTACCTTGATACAGTAAGATCAAATACTGCTTTTTGGCAGTTTTATCAATGTGCATCAGGACATTGTTGATGCTCAGAGGCGGAGGGGGGAGACACAATCAAGGAAAACTGCAGAAGATGTGTTGAAGACTGTTCACTTGAAAGGCAGTGCTCTCAGACCTCGTTATGAATGAGCCAACTTTGTACCTACTCACAATCCTTATTTTGAAAAGGGACACTTCTCACAGGGGTAAGTTTTGTAAAAAAAAAACAACTCTCAAAAGACCATCATCATTTTGACCCAATCTAATCATAACTTTTGTACTGATCTTCCATTCTGCGTACAGCTTTGAGCTCTACTGCAGATCTGATAGGATGAGTCTTCATAAAAAAAGTCAGTGCATATAAAACCTGTCCATTTCCCTAAATAAACATGCAGAAAATTCAATTCTGATGAAGACGGTTCTAGGCAGGGCCAGCATCAAGGATCTGTATGGTCAGGAATATGCCGAGGAGCCACACCCCAGCTGGGGCCCCAGTGAGAACAGCTCCCTGGACCTGCTCCACCTCTTCACCCGTGCAACCTGCTTGCTCACTCACCTGCTTCTTGGTCAAGCCCAGAAGGAGAAGCAGTAGATTCCCCTGCTTGCTTGCACATTGGCTCACCGCCTAGTAAGAATGCAGGTGGTAGTAATGATGAGGATGAGGAGCAGCAGATGATGATGATGGCAATGAGGAGGTCCACTCACTGAGGGAGGAGGACCCAAAGATGGCCCTCCAAAACCTAGAGCCAAGACTGGTTCTAGAATAGAGTACAACTGCTGTTGTCCTCCTGAAGAGAAATAACAGGGCAGAGTGTCCTCTTCAGTAGCAGAATATAGTATTGCCACTAGGGATGGAGGATAATTTCAATTCAGTTTGTATTTAAAGGTGAACTTACTAAATTCTCACTTTGCAAAGCAATATGTGAACCAAAACTCAGCCATCCTTAGAAGTGCACACATCTCCAAATGTTTCATTAAATGAAGTTCTCCATCCAAGTAATGTTTACAAAAGTGCATATACTAAAGTGTGCATATAAATATATGTTTTGGTGAAAACAGCATACAAAAGGCATTATATTAGGGGAAATTACTTTATGAAAATGTATCTATTAGGAAAAATTGGATACAAAAAGTGTATATTAGGAGAAATTCTCACTAAAATGCTAATGAATTTTCATGAGGAACTTTTTAAAAAAATTAACAAACTTATGTGAAGAACTGAACTTAAGAATGGAAAAATGTGAAACTGAAAGAAACTCAAATGGACATATTTGTCCCTCTCTAATTTTTACTACTTTTTTTTCAACTTGTGGGCAAAACTTAGTATCAGTGACGAAGCAGTGCTTCAGACTACTGTATACAGAAATGAAAGACTCCACTCCTGAATTGAATGTAGGAGCACATTCCTGCTGTTTGGAAAGACAGCAACAGAGCTTGAAGTGCAGAAGTGAAAATTTCTCAAACACCTCCTAATATGAACATATTATCAAGACTGTATAAGTGCAAAAAAAAAGAGACTTTCCTTATATTAATCCCCCAATTACATTGCCTTTTATTCAAATATTCCAGTAATCCTTTTGTGGAATATATAAAGCAACCATAAAATATGTATAGCCATCTATAAAATTTGCATGCTTTCCTTCTAAATGTCACCTCATTGTGTAAACAGAGCATACACTGCAGAAAGTTAACAAGGCCTGTAAAAATAGACGAGGTACACTCTAACCATACAAATGAATTCTCTTTCAGCTCCTTAGAATCACCAGTGTGAGGCATTTCAAGAATGGGATAGTAGTACAAATCTCTAACCTAGCAGTTTTACTGAAGAGCTGGTGAGTCCCCCAAAATTCCTGGTTGTAACTCAGAATTTCTCTGAGTTCTCCTTCCCCCCAACATTTGAATGAGCTTATATAATTTGTCCATGCTAATATGAGGAGCTTGGAAGAAAATGCCCATCCTCATCCCAGCCATCTTGAGCTCCATTTCTTGCCACCCCCACCCCCAAACACAGCGCTCCCTTGCCTTCCAAGTAGTGGCTGCATCAGGTACATCATGCAGGAAATGTACGTGATAAGGCTTTCCTTCTTTCAGATGCACTGATTAGTAGTGAATGGGGAGCAAAGCCCTGGGCCTGATGGGATAGCCTTATCCCCTGGGCTGCTGCTAATCGGAAAAAGCATAATGAAAAAGTTCATTCTTTAAACTTGCCATGGACTCCTGTTGCTAGACCCACCTTCATTTGGAAGAGAAGGGAGCAGTGTGTTGGGGGGAACGGGCTTGCACGGACGGGTTTGCAGGGAGGGTTGGAGGGCTGCTTGGAATAGGCAGGAAAACCAGGATATGGAATTCTCCTGCAGCTCGAAATTTGTCCAAACCATGGAAACATTTTGAAACTTGTTACGTCCACTTCTCTTCTGAGGAAGACTTTGATAAAGAGCCAAAGTCTGTGTACAGACCAAAGCCCAGCAAAGTCTGCCAGCATCTTCCCAAAGCAGTTTAGAGGTCTCCTCAGTGTAACTGGCTTCTATGTAATCCATTGTTGATTTCAGTGATGGCAAACAAGTGGCTTAACAGATGTTGTTGGATCATCATCCCTGACCATTGCCTATGCTGGCTAAGGCTGATGGGAGGTGATGCACAACTACATCTGGAGAGCCACAGGTTTCCCACCTCTGGCTTATTTTGTGTGTGTGTGTGTGCACTCTAATTGACACAGTGTCTTAGTTCTAAAAGTGGCCAAACACCATTATGCTTTAAATGAATAACAAACCAGGATTGAAACATACACACCAAATTATGTAAGGTATATTGAAAGCCTTTGTAGAAACACAAAGGATATGCAGGACATGTCTCTGAGACTGTGGACAGATTAGCTTTGACTTTTAGAGCTCAGAATTACCATAACAATCTTTAAGAATCTGATCTTAAGCTTTGCTGTCAAGAGAAATAATGATACTGTAACATTACAGAAAGTGAGGGCAACAGGAGGACTGAACTACCAGACAGTCATGAAAACCAATGAATAATAGAAAACCATCAAGGGGACATCACCAAGCCCCTTCTGATATAATCATACACTTTCTGAGCATATGAAGCATGCATGAATTCCTCACTCAGCCAACTTCTTTTCCTTTAACATTTTAACAGACTTTCTACTTGCCTGTATATAATTGTTCCTCTTTTGCCTGAACACCCCACCCACCTTCATCCTCATTTTGTAGGAAACACGAACTTAAGGAAGAAACCTACAAATCAATGTGCAAACCATGCCTGCAAGTTGAACATCCATTGCTCAGCTGATATGACATTATGCCAGTTAAGGTAGCCATTGGTGGGGGTGGGGATGGGGGCAGAGGTGGTGAGACAGGACCAATGCCACTTTTGAAACTTTCAGGACATAGAGACACAGAATAGGAGAAGCTCCATAATTTGTCATAGCAATCAAGCAATGTGAGTAACTCTTCCTGGCTACATCTGGAATCAATGAGAACCAACCAGAAGTATTGATAAAGCTCACTGTGGGACTGAAGAACTGCAGGAGTAGTGCTGAATTTAAACATGTGTACTTTTGCATATAGGCAGCCTCATCGTAATTCACTTGTTCTATCTATGTACCAGAAGTGGCTCACCAGGTGGGGCAGATCTGCAACACTAGCTTCCTGGTAGGTGGGTCACTGTTGCTTTCCAGGAAGGAGAGGAGCAAGGCGGCAAGGAGGTCGGTGCAGGCCAAATGCACTGTGGGAGATAATCCAGCACTCTTCCTGGAGTGTTTGCACCACACCAATATCCCCGCCATTTCATTCCTCCCTGTCAAGCTGCTTCTATGATGTACCCCATCTGTCTCGTGCTCAGATGGTAGCCACAAGACTCCAGGTGTCCTATAACCCTCTTCAGACATTCACATTCAGTATTAAATCAACACATGTCAAGGGGAGGTAGGAATGAATGTGTTAGCTTTTCCCCATCACTATTCTCATCACCCTCCAACTTGTGGAAGGCAAAGGTCCATGCCCATTATAGCCACAGCCTGAAGCAGCAAATCAGTGCTGGTCTCAAAAAATAGTGACCTTTCGAATTCAGTTGTAATCCAGTACCAGGTCTAATTTAGTGGACATTATCCCCCATCCCTATCGGGAAGCCTACTGTACTCTGTTGGTTCCCTGTGCAATTAAAACTGCATCCTAACTTCACGTACCTGGAAGTAGGCCCCAATCAATAGGACTTGCTTCTGAATAGCATTGATTAGGATTGCAGTGTTAGAACCCTGATCATGCCAAGTATGGAATCACATGGGATGCCACCAGGAATACAGCAGTCTCACTGTTCAACTCCAATGCATGGAGTATGAGGGGGCTGCGGCAACATGGAGAGTGATACAGGCAGCAGGACCAAGAGCACGTCCCCACTGTCTTCTCACCCAGTGGAGAATTTGTGAGGGAAAATGTCTGAATGGTACTCCAGTAACATTTGGAAGAAGGGGAAGATGTGGGTGGGGCTAGCAACTTGATTAATTCCCATAGTAATATCACCTGTGGACCTTGACAGGTGTAGATTGGTGGGCAAATTGGAGGCCAGACAAATCCATTGCAAAGGGTATCTCTGATGGCTTGGTGCATATGCTCAGTGCACAGCATATACACGGAGTGCTGGGATCATTCATTGATGTATATGCCAGAACTGAGTTTTCTCAGCAAGGAATCGTACCTGGAAGACTGTAGGAGGGGGTTTCCAGTGGAGCCTTCACCAATTTGGTGTCCACCAGATGTTTTGGACTACATCTTCCACCAGCCTCATCCATGCTGGCTAGGGCTGATAGGTGTTGTAGTCCAAAACATCTGGAGGTTACCAGGTTGGCAAAGGCTGCTCAGGTGGCCAAGCTTTGTCAGAAATGTGTACCAAATGTATTTGAAATGCAATTTTTTTTATATGGTTCATTAATTAAAAGGTCTTGCTTTGTTAATGGTGGGGAAAACAAATATTTCTGGACTGGCTCAGTAATATCACCCAAAACACAAAACAATTCAGTAAGCTATAAGAGGCTGAGATAATCAAGGGCAAGTAGTGCCATCACTGTAGCTCACATTAATGTGTAAAATTAAAATCCCTCACCTTCATGATTTCAGATGTTGTTGTTCGATCATATGAGCTGCAAGTTCCCTTGTTTTGACTTCCGAATCATACATTTCAGACATAATCAGCCTCAGCAGTAGTTTCTGGCTGGCTCATTCACACCTAATGGAATTGGCTAAGGCTCAAATGATAGTTAACTATGAACTGCTTCCACCAGTAGATGAACGAAGTCTGCCTGTTTGTTGCCCAATCCACCAATCTTCAAGCAGCAGATCACAGGAAATATATCTGCCCAAAATATTGGAGAGCTGTAACCAGCCAGACTAACAATATTGGTTTAGGTGAACCAAAGTGTCTCAGTATAACCTTTTTGCCACCACACCAAAGAAGACTCGTGACACAGTTATGGGATAATGTTATATTTATTTAAAATATAACAATTCTATATTAAATCCAATTACCAAATTAAAGCTACTTCGGGCAGGTCAGGATACCTATCTGAGAGGATTTATCCCTCCTGTTTACTGGGCATGTCAGTCTCTTCAGACCATGACTCCCTAGCAAAGTATGTGGGTAAATTTATCCCTCCTTGCCAGCGGAGTCAATAACGTGTTTCCAACCTCCGCACCCCGGGCCTGCCGTACAGGCATTCACCCTGATGCGCAAGTTGGTTGCACAAGGACACCCCCAAGATCCCCACCAGCCACGCCTGACTGGCGGTTCCCTAGTGAGTGCCCTTTAATATAATGCCTCAGTCACCTATTTTGTACCCCACCTTCCTCACCTGCCCGAATTCCATGCCAGCCGAAGCGAAACAACCCAAATCCACCCTTTATAGCCAATTGAATCAAATCCCAGCAGTATGGAGTAGGCAAAACCAAAGTGATGCTGAAATCAGCATCCCCCCCCAAAAATTCCTACTCAGCCCCAACTGGCAACTAGCAAAGCCCATACTGACTAGAGAGCGGTGGGTGGGTGCCGCAAGGCAAAAAGAAGCAAGATTCAAGGGAGGAGCTGGCTTATATGCACTGCTCCTTCCTTTCTCGGATTGGCCCAAGGGGCCCATGTGGCACAATTTTGATCCCTTCAGGAACGTTCCTGAGCCTTCTAGCAAGGT
Source organism: Rhineura floridana (assembly GCF_030035675.1). Classification (NCBI taxonomy): domain Eukaryota; kingdom Metazoa; phylum Chordata; class Lepidosauria; order Squamata; family Rhineuridae; genus Rhineura; species Rhineura floridana. The sequence continues at coordinate 84,678,919 of NC_084487.1, forward strand.
GGGGTGGCGGCAAATATGCCCCGCCTTGGCGGGAACGCCATTGTGTTCAACTGATTTATTTCCAGAAAGCAAGATTCTGCCATCTATTTAAATGTCCCCTCATGGGTGCCTTGGCGGAAGAGGTTCCATTTTGCCTGGGGAGGTGAAGACTAGCAGCTGTGTAGTTAAGTAGACAAATCAAACTTGTATCTTACCCACCAAAATCATTAATTGACATTTAATCAAAGGCTTACTGTACCTACCCAACATATTCACTTTGTAAGATTGTACATAGCTTTTCTAAGAAGTGCTGTATACTACACTGTTAGTCCAGGTGCCTCACTTTTGTTAACTAATCATCTGTTTTGAATCCATGTGGAAATCATCCTTCCTCCTGCTCAACAAGACCTTGTCCACCGAAGTCTGAAATTGCCCTGTCATACCAGATTCCCTTGAATCTCTTCTTTCCCTTCCCTGAGTTTATGCTTGCTGTCCATTGAGGTCACTGCTTCCCACAACCTTCTTTGGAGTCTTATTTCCCTTCTTGAGCTTCAGTGTCTCCCTTCTCAAAATTCATGAGTCTTGTGCCTTGCACCCTCAGTTCGGTGTCTATCCTTGCATGCTTGAATCATCATCCTGTTTTTGCACTTTGCAGACAGAACCCAGGGAAGAATGCAGACATTTCTTTTCCTTCTTTCTGACTGTTTTCCAAGCTGTATTCACCCCATTTCCATCTGTCTCCTCTGTGTGCAGCTGTACCACTCACCTCACAATCCCACCTTCACTTTCTCTCACCATTCCCAGAAAGCCTTCAACAGTTCTCTGGTGAATTGCTGTTTTGTTATATTCTCAGTTCATTTCTGGAAAAGCTGTCTTCTCTTTTGCTCCATTGAGTACCTTACATGGGCACTCTGCTATTCTGTTATTCATGCTTGACTCTCTTGTGTTTTGGTTAAAGCATGAAAGTTCTGGGCCAGCTCTACCAGACAGAGAGCAGCCTGCCCTCTGGAACAGAGCCAGGGTTGAACTGAGAAGTGGTTCTGCTAGTACAGCATTTGAGCTACATTCCTTTCAGCCCATTTCCAGTTGAACATATTTTCTGTAATATGCACAGGTGACAAAGGTGAAACACAAAGCGTTTGGATAAGTAAGCTTGTTTAAAGCAGGTGTTATATATTGGAGACCTGGAGGAGGGAGGGAAATCTCTCTCAATCTCTCTCTCTGTTCTATAAATTTTGGTGAATCTATGTTGTTCAGAGTAATGTAAAACAGTAAGTATCTTGTTAGCTTTACATTCTCATGAATTTCAACATTTAAATGGTCTAGAAGTATGATAATTTCCCCTAGCTTATGATCTTCCTTCCCCCTCCCTGCCCCAAGAGAGAATAGGGGCTTTAACAACATGTATATTTTACCGTTCTAAATATATGCTGGGTGAATAGACAAAGACACAGTCAACTAATTCTTTTGGCAGTAGTCGAAGGCTCCAGTGCACAGGGAAACCATGTGTGAGTGTGCACATAGCACTTAAATCCCACTGCTGGTTTGCTCCGTTCATGTTCAAGTGCAGCATGAAAGTAGGATTTTACAAGTGCCAATGTACATTGTTAAAATGCTAATATGATGGACCAGAAAAGTGACAGTGCCTGGAATGAAGGAACAGAGGATGGGCTGCACATAGTTCAAAATGCAGTTGCAGATTCACTGTGTTTAAAAACTGTGGATTTTCTTTGAAGTGTGGCAGTAGTTTAAAATGTGCTTCTCCCCCCTACCTATATTGTTTGTGCATATCACTGAGGAAATCACAAACAGCAGGCAAAGAGAGGATGTAATTATGACTGGGACCATGGTGGGGGCAAAGGGTAAACACTACCCTCCTCACATGCCATAGTCCAGATTTGGCTGCCTCCCATCCACTCACCCTGGCAACTGTTGGCTATTTAAACGTCAGGTGGTATTCCATGCTAGTCCTATTCAGATTATTATTATTTTTTATTTTTTATTTAATTCAATTTTTATACCGCCCACAGCAAAGCTCTCTGGGCGGTGTACAGCAATAAAAATATAAATTTACATTTCAATTTTAAAACCACATAATCATCAAATCAACAATTAAACAAACAGATGAAACATGTAACTGACATATACAACAATAATACAGATACTACAATACTAAAATATTAAAAATATTAAAATGCCTGGGCAAAGAGGAAGGTTTTCACCTGGCGCCGAAAGGATAGTAAAGTAGGCGCCAGGCATACCTCATCAGGAAGGGTGTTCCATAGTTCGGGGGCCACTACTGAGAAGGCCCTCTTTCTTGTAGTCGCCTTCCGGGCGTCTTTCTGAGTAGGCACCCGGAGGAGGGCCTTCGATGTTGAGCGTAGTGCACAGGTGGGTTTGTATCGGGAGAGACGATCCACCAGGTATTGTGGGCCCGTGCCATGTAAGGCTTTATAGGTCAAAACCAGCACCTTGAATTGGGCCCGGAAATGTATAGGCAGCCAGTGCAAGTGGGCCAGAATTGGTGTCACATGTTCCGACTGCTTGGTCCCGGTTATTAATCTGGCCGCTGCATTCTGCACAAGTTGCAGTTTCCGAACCATCTTCAAGGGCAGCCCCACGTATAGTGCGTTGCAGTAGTCCAATCTTGAGGTTACCAGAGCATGGATAACTGAGGTAAGATGTTCCCTGTCCAGATACGGGCATAGCTGGGCCACCAGCCTAAATTGGTAAAAAGCACTCTGTGCCACCGAGGCCACCTGTGCCTCAAGTGACAAGGATGGGTCCAAAAGGACTCCCAAGCTACGCACCTGCTCCTTCAGGGGGAGTGTAACCTCATCCAGAACAGGTCGAACATTCAACTGGTCAGGGGATCCATTTACTAACAGCATCTCAGTCTTGTCTGGATTGAGCTTCAATTTGTTCGCTCTCATCCAGTCCATTATCGCGGCCAAGCATCGGTTTAGGACCTTGACAGCCTCACCTGAAGAAGATGAAAAGGAAAAGTAGAGCTGCGTATCATCAGCATACTGATGAGAGCGCACTCCAAAACTCCTGATGACTGTACCCAGCGGCTTCATATAGATGTTAAAGAGCATGGGGGACAGAACTGATCCCTGCGGGACTCCATATTGGAGCACCCAGGGTATTGAGTAATGCTCCCCAAGCACTACTTTCTGGAGACGGCCTGCCAGATAGGAGCGGAACCACTGCCAGGCAGTACCTCCAACTCCCAAATCTGCAAGCCTCTCCAGAAGGATACCATGATCGATGGTATCAAAAGCCGCTGAGAGATCAAGGAGAATCAACAGAGTTACACTCCCTCTGTCTTTCTCTCGACACAGGTCATCATACAGGGCGACCAAGGCTGTCTCCGTACCAAAACCGGGCCTGAAACCCGATTGAAATGGATCCAGATAATCAGTTTCATCCAAGAGTGCCTGGAGCTGGGATGCAACCACCCTCTCCAGAACCTTGCCCAGGAATGGCACATTTGCTACCGGCCTATAGTTATTCAAATTATCTGGGTCCAGGGAAGATTTCTTCAAAAGCGGTCTCACCACCGCTGCCTTAAGGCAGTGTGGGACCACTCCCTCACCTAGTGAGGCATTAATCACTTCCTTGGCCCAACCGGCAGTGCCCACCCTGCTAGCTTTTATTAGCCAGGAGGGGCAAGGATCTAACACAGAAGTGGTTGCATGCACCAGTCCAAGCACCTTGTCAACGTCCTCAAGCTGTACCAATTGAAACTCATCCAACAAAATATGACCAGACTGTGCTCCGGAGACCTCATTTGATTCCACTACTATAACTTTGGAGTCTAAGTCTTGGCGAATGCAAAAGATCTTATTCTGGAAGTGCTTTGCAAATTCGTCACATCGAGCTTTAGAAGATCCCATCACGTCCTTAGGGCCAGAATGTAGAAGCCCTCTGATGGTTTGAAACAGCTCCGCCGGATGGGAAATAGAGGCTTGAATAGAGGCAGTGATATGTTGTTTCTTTGCTGCCCATACCGCCCCAAAGTACGTCTTATTATAAGCACTCACCAGTGCAAAGTTGCATTCGTCAGGAGTCCGTCTCCATCTGCACTCAAGCCGCCTCCTACATTGTTTCATCACCCTCAGCTCCGGAGTATACCATGGAGCTGTATGAGCTCTACAAAGGAGAGGGCGCACAGGTGCGATCATGTCAGCTGCCCGGGTCATCTCCGCATTCCACAGATCGACCAGGGTGTCGACATGAGCGCCAGCCTTATCAGCCGGAAAATTCCCCAGGGCTTTTTGAAAACCATCAGGATCCAGCAGCCTCCGGGGGCGGACCATCTTAATAGGTCCCCCACCCTTGCAGAGGGGGAGAGTCATTGTGAGTCTAAACCTCAACAAGCAGTGATCTGTCCATGACAAGGGAGTTGATGTAAGGCTCCCTATACGCAGATCATTATCATCATGTCCCGTAACAAAAATCAGGTCCAGAGTGTGACCTGCCACATGAGTTGGGCCGGTGGTATATTGGGACAGCCTCATGGTCGTCATGGAGACCATGAAGTCCTGAGCCACCCTAGATAAGGTGGCCTCAGCATGGATGTTGACATCACCCAGAACCATTGATAGACTCATTGATATTAATAGACATGACTAATTTAGGTTTATTCATTTTGGTGGATCTACTCTGAGTTGGTTTTTGTTGAATACAACCCATCATGTCCAGTTTGATCCTATGAAGTTCTTCTGTGAGAATGAAGCTTGTGTTTTAACCTGCTTTGGGTTGAGGATGTGTGGAAGAGAGAAAAGGGTTCATTTCCATGCCTCCATTTACTCTTTCTGTACCTTTGGCCATCTCACCCTGCCCCATGTTCCTATCTCAAATGCATCTCTCTGTGAGAACCTCCATGAAAGCAACATGCATGAATGTTCATTTCCACAAACTTGCTCAGTCCAGGATTTCCTCAGGCAGAGCTGCTGCCATTGCCACGTGGTGTATTGCAGAGGTAGCCAAAATGGTGTCCTCTAAATGTTATTGGACTCCAACTACTATAATCTCTGACCACTGGGCAGCTATCTGGGGCTGATGAGAGTCCAACAACATCTGAAGGCCACCATGTTGACTACCCATGGAACAGTATATTTCATTTTCCTGGAAAGATGCAGAGAGGTAGTGTGCAAATAGATGGATGTTACTGAAAGAATAGCCTTCTTCAGAAGTTACAATTAAGAGTTCAGTAAACGTGTGTGTGTGTGTGTGTGTGTGTGTGTGTGTGTGTGTGTGTGTGTGTGTGAAGATTGTTTGTGCTATGTCTGACCACACTGTAGGTCTAGCACCCTCCAGTTTGTGAAGGATGAACTACATTTGAGCTGATCTGTGATGGGAACAGCAACAGAGGATGAAGCTAGTGTGCTCATCTCTATAGCCTCCTTCATGTGTTTATTGAGCTCTCAATCATAATGCCTGAAAAGAGGTATAGTTAAGCCTATCAGAATCTTCCTCTGCTGTCTGGTATAATAATAATAATAATAATAATAATAATAATAATAATAATAATAATAATAATGATAATGATAATGATAATAATAATAATAATGATAATAATAATAAATTGTTAGTCTCTTCAAACAAAAAAGATAGACTACAAACAGATAAAATCAATTAAAAGAAAGTTTAAGAATAACATGTGGGAAGTGTGTCCCTTTAGATTGGTTCCCATCTATATGAGGAAATGCTTTACAATTAATCCACTGGTGGTACCATACCCCTGCCCAATTGTCACATATGTTATCAACCATTCCACTGGTTTGTTGGAGGGATTGGGTGGGAACCTACTTTCACCTTTCATGGGAAAGTGAATATTCACATCGGTTTTAGAAAATATATGCTGATACTATTTTATTTATTTATTTATTTTATTACATTTAGATACCGCCCCATAGCCATAGCTGTCTGGGCGGTTTACAGCAATTATACCCTTCTTATTCTTAATAAGGATAGGTCATTTTGCCCAAAACTAATGCTATTAAATGTTTTTGAGGATGAAAATACAGACAATTTGTCAAAGAAGCTGACATGTTTCATGGTAATGGCGGCAAGACTGAACATAGCCAATCAATGGAAAACTGCACAAGATCACAGTCCCTGTGGGATATTGCTACAATGGAAAAATATAACCCATCAAGTGAAACTTGATCAAGGACATGTCATACCAGACTCCTTTTTATGATATGGCATGCTTTTATTACCTATACATCACTGCAAACATTTACAAAATGTCCAGCTGTCCAGATATGGAGTATTTGGCAAAACCAATGCTTATCCTACGTAGCGCTGGGGTCATTAACATGCTGTAACATTTCTGTGCGGTCAGGAATGGAAGAATGAGGAAAATTGTTAATTTCATACTATAAAGTCATAGCATACACTTATGTTGTTATTGTTGCTTTTGTTATTTTTGTGCTTTGGGGCACACATGTTTCTTTTTCCTATGCATAAAATGCTTCCTCAGGGCTCTGCAGTTTCCCCAGCTGCTCATACTTCTTGATTTGGAAAAGCTCTATGAGAGGAATTACCTCATGTCATCTTCCTATGACATTTAACAGGGTTTTTACTGGGGAGCTGGGGAGGCTGACTACTGCGTGCCTTAGATCAGTGTGCTCACTCTTTATTTTTTTAAAGGAAATCCTTCCTTTTAATTTCAAAAAAGTCTGCATTAATTTCTTAGAAAGGAAAAAGAATGTTTACTTTCTGTCAGGTGCACAGTATGCAACCTCCTCATATTTCTACACTTACAGGAAAGCCCCACAGGAAAGAACACCATGGGGTATTTAGGGAGTGTGGCCACCTGGCAAGATTGCAGAATGCAAACCATTGAAGAAATGATTTGTAGAATCAAAAAAAGAACATTGACAAAACCTCTCAGCCTCCTCGAAAGTAACGTAACTACAAGAAAACATCACCCTCCACCAAAGTGAATTTCACTGAATTTTTTCCTCCTTTGCTAATTTTCAAATGGAATTTATTTTCCATTGGTTGGTTTAGCTCGGTATTGTCCACATGGCAGTGGCTCTGCAGGGTTTCAGAGAGGGGTCTTCCCCAGCCCTGCCTAGAGATGCTAGGGATTGAAACTGAAACCTTCTGAATGCAAAGCAGATGGGCTGCTGTCTATGACCCCACACATCTGTAAACACATTTGAATCATCAAGGTTTCTTCAGGTTTCCACACCGGCTGAGTTTAGCTGCATGTGGAACAGGAATCAGGTCTCTTCTGTATTAGCTTCTTGGCTATTGAATCCCACCCTCTGTATTGTCTATTTAAACAAATAAAAACAGTTGTTGGTTGGTTATTTTTTTTGCATATGCCTTTTAGTTTGGGATTATGCTGCAGTTAGCAGTGTTTTACTATTTGATTTCTTTTGGGTTGTATTCAACTAAATTCTACTTAGAGCGATCACACTGAAATGAATGAATTTGTTAGTCCTGTCCATTAACTTCAGTGGGTCTTCTCTGAGTAGGACTAGCACTGAATATCACTCTTTCCTTTTAAAATATTTTGTGGTATGGATGTTTATACTCAATTTTGTTGATAAATTTAGAAAAATTGAGTTAGCAGTAAAGTAAACATGCTTAAGTCAGGGCTGTAAAGCAGGCCAAGCGCTGCCCTCCAAGTCTTTTTGTCTGGCCCTTGGAGCTCTTCCCATCCACACCTCCTCTTTCCAAGCCACACCCATCACTGGCTCTGCTTTGCACCTTCCTTGGATGTTTGTGCCTGGCTGGAATGTGTCTAATCTGATCTAATTATACTGTATGGCCTTAATCATAAAGTGACCATGAATAGAATTTATTTAAGTTTTGTCCATTTGGTGCCAATCTCACAAAACAAAGGACAAAAAAAAATCTGAAGAAAAAATGCATCTGATACAGGATGATATAGGTTGAATGGATAAATAAAGGAGGATACAGATGCCACGATCAAGTAATGGTAAGCACATATCAGTTTGCCAAGATTAGCAAGGAAATTCATTTGCTTTCACCAGAGCAAGTGCTGCTGCCAGAAATGCTGGCAGAATATGTTAAATAAGCAAGTGCATTGACAACTGCACAGATCTTACTTTTAAAAAATAGTAATATAACTAGAAAGTCATTACTGGCCAAGATCAGTACAAAAGCTTTTGTATTGCTTATACACCTAGACCTGCTTATACACCTAGACCCACATATTTCACATGTGTATATTGATTGCCTGAAGGAACTGGCCATTTTAATTGCATCTATATCCTTTAAGGACTGCAAATACAGAAGCTCTGTACAAACATAAATAATGCTAGATGCAACCAGGAAACTGAATAGCAGAACCAGGTGATGTAAGTAGCTATTTCCTGTTAGTCTCATGTGCTTGGTAACCACAAGTATATTGTTTCTGAACACTAGTGGCTGGTGTCCATTGATACTGGTGGGGTGGAAGGCAGGGAGTCCAAACATTAGATGGAGCCAGAGTCAATGATTGTTGTGTGCCTTTAAATCAATTGCGACTTATGGCGATCCTATGAATCAGCGACCTCCAATAGCATCTGTTATAAAACACCCTGATCAGATCTTGTAAGTTCAGGTCTGTGGCTTCCTTTATGGAATCAATGCATCTCTAGTTTGACCTTCCTTTTTTTCTACTCCCTTCTATTTTTCCCAGCATTATTGTCTTTTTTAGTGAATCATGTCTTCTCATGATGTGTCCAAAGTATGATAACCTCAGGTTCATCATTTTAATTTCTAGTGATAGTTCTAGTTTAATTTGTTCTAACACCAATTACTTGTCTTTTGCACAGTCCATGGTATCCTCAAAGCTCTCCTCCAACACCATATTTCAAATGAGTTGATTTTTCTCTTATCCACATTTTTCACTGTCCAACTTTCACATCCATACATAGAGATTGGGAATACCATGGTCTGAATGATCCTGACTTTAATGTTCAGTGATACATCTTTGCAATGTAGATAGATAGATGGAGCCAAATAATTCTAGTTTTGTCGCCACCCTCTTCCCTGCTGAGTTCTGCAAGGGCAACTTTGAGACTACAGAGGAGGAAGCTGACAGTCAGTGTCACCCTCTGGACTCATTGTAACATAGGCAGGCAGAGAAGTAGGGACTTGGCAGGGGCTCACTGAAGAGTTTAGGGCAGTGGACCAGCCTTCACTGTCTCTGAATTAGGGATGGAAAAATCTGTCCATTTCAGTTATCTCCATTTTTCATTTTTCCAATCTTAAATTTGGTTCTTTAGATTTCTACAGAAATTTGCAATTTTCCTAATAAACACATTTTTCTAGGCAATTTTGATTGATGCACATATTTTGCAAGACATTTCCCATATAACGCATTTTATATATTATTGTCACTTATATATTCATTTTTATGCACACTTTCCCCTAACATATGCATTTTTGTAAACATTGGTTGGTGAACTGCACTGCAAAATTTGAATAAGTGAGAATTTCGAAGGATGGCTATGTTTTGGTTCTCTTATTGTTTCAGAAAGTGTGAATTTGATGGATTCAGCTTGAAATGTGAACTGAATCAAATTTCTCACCCATCCCCACTTTGAATATAGGGACAACCCATTGTTGATAGAATTGTTTATTTTGGAAGGCCAGTTTGGTTAAACCTTAACTTAATCTAATCCTTTCAAGAGCCACATATGCTAGTTTTCATCCACCATATTTTCTGTCAATGTACTCCATAGGCTTATTATATATTCACACATTGTAGGTAGAGGTGGGGAGGAGAGAGGGTAAGACTACTCACATGATCAAATGCTTTAATTCCAGGTTAAATAACGCTGCATGAATGATACCTATTAGTTCTGCTGACAGTAGAACAACTCCTTAAACATCCTTGAACTTTTGAAAAGCAACAACTAGCTTCTCCACACAACCTGTTCATTGAGTATTCATCCTGATTTGTTTGCACAAAGCTTATGCAGAGGCTAGATGATGTATGGTCTTTATTGAGCGTTCATTTTGATTTGTTTGCGGGGAGGTTATACAAGACCAAGCATTCATCCTGATTTGCTTGCACGGTGTTACTACATCTTTCCATTAATCATTTATTCATCCCACACTTTCCCTGTCGTTTCATAAGTGCAAAAAGTAAATGTCTTTATTCAAGCGGATTTGTTGCATCAAGGCATCACTGTGCTTTAATTGTGCACAGCTAAAGTTCCGTTATGCACTTGAGTTCCTCCTACAAAATACTGACAGCCTAGAGGCAATGAAAAGCAAAATAGGAACTAGACTCAGGACTAGTGTCAGTTCTGAGAGGGCCATAGGCAATGCGCCCTCTGCTGCCCCTGCCCCTCAAATGAAGGTGGTGGTGGTGGTGGCGGCTGGAGCTGCTTCATGCCACTGCCCCCAGGTAAGCTTACTAGTTCAGGCAGCAGGCAGGGTTGGGAACAGGCAGTGGCACTCCATGGTTGCTGAAAAGAAAAATCCCTGCTCCTGCTATCATCTTCATTATCCCCAGAATATATTTGGGTCCAGTACACAATACCTTGGAGGTCCAGAGGCATTCTGGGGTAATACTGATGGCAACACCTGCTGCAGCTGCTGCTTTGCACAGCACTTCTCTGCCGCGTAACAGGCCAAAAAAAATGCAAAAGGGATGATGGCGTCAGTTGCGGTTGGCCCCAGCGTTTGCTCTTCCATGACAGGAGTTTATGCTGGGCCTCACTAGATTGTCTAAACCATAACCTAATCTGGTGATGGCCAAAAAAACCTGTTTCTGATCCATAGCAGTTTTGCATGTGCTCAATCATAGGTCTGTTCCATTGTATTTTTCCACATTTTAAAAAATGCATGGCGTGTGTGTCTCATTTCAATTCAAAAGGCACACATTTTGAACTCATTCTTCCCTTAAAAATACGTTTGAATGCTTTTCAGTGCATTTCCACCCACAATATGCATTTTGTGCTCCTTTTCCCCATAAAATACACACTTGTGTGTGCATTTTTGAACTGAAATTGCATTGCAAAATGTTCAGAAGTGCATAATCTGACTTATAGGTTTCCAATTTGCCAGCACTGGTGAATTAGGCTGGTCTGCTTTACAATTTTTCTTCCATTTCTAATCTAGCCACTTGCACAGTTTAAAAAAAGAGAAACTGAGATTAAAGGGTAGACTTCTCCCTCTTTCCTTGTGCACATTTCTGTCAACCTCTACAAAGCGCTACATTAATTTGTGGATTTTGCCCTACCTTAAATAACCTGGAGGGCTGGTTCAAATCACTGAAGGTCTCTCTATAATTTTGGGAAGCACCCCACAGGACAAGTTGGTGTTTTGTTTTTCCAACAGGAAAGGAATAGTCTGAACTTTCCCTAACATTGTCTCTGCAGGGTCGACAATTGACAACTCAACATTTCATATTCTGAGCTGCTTTATACCACAAGGTTCAGAGCCATGACAGAACCATAGTATGTGTAAAAGAAAGGAGTAGAAAAAACAGGGGCCCTGAAGCAGAAAACTCGTTCCTAATGGAGCATCACAGGTCAAGTTGACCTGCATTGTAAATGGAAAGGCAACCACCAGGAGCCTTATACACATATGAGTCTCCAAGGTATTAGTGCATTTGCTTCAGTGGGCATAGGTGACAAACACTGAATAGGGGACAGGGAAAGTACAATGTTATGTTGCATTGCACTTTCCTAACCCAGATCAACAACATGACAGTAGCACCTGTACATCTGAAGGAATCAATATATTTGATGTTTCCACTGTGCTTTTATGTCACCTTGCACAACTACAATCAATTCATGCAACATTTCCCATGACGTGAGAGTCCACAGAGAGACCTTAAACTATTTCAGAACTTTCCCAACTCATAACAAGATGAAAGAAATGCCCTGGTTGCTCTAGGGCAGGGATGGAGAATCTCAGGCCCGGGCCAAACGCGGCCCTCCAGGCCTCTCTCTATGGCCCTTGGGACTCTCTGCAGATCATATACCTTCTCCAGCCACATCTCCTCTCCTCTCCAGCCACACCCCTTGTTTGCCCTGCTTCATGCCTTTCTTGAGCATTTTTGCCTGCCTGGAATATCTCCTTGAAGTCTGACAATGCTTCTTGCTTACCTCGATGGAGGATAGAAACTAGCCTACTGTACAGAGATAAAATTCACACTCATTGCTCTACCTGCTTTTACCTCCAGTCCCACCCACTACTGGCATGTGTACCCTGGAAGGTTGCCCAGACAGGAATGTGGCCCTCAAGCTGAAACAAGTTCTCCATCCCTACTGTAGGGGCTTTTAACTTATGATGGCTTGATGCATTGTTTTGGCAGGCTGAGGCTATTTGTTAGCTCTAGCTGCTGCAGCATAAAGAGCACCTTGTGCTGCTGAGGCTAAGCACAATCCAGTCTCTAACAAACAGGGCAAACCAATGGCTCTGGCCTCTTTACCTGGCAATTCTAACCTTATCCTTAAGAAGAGCTATGGGGATAGATCCATTTTCCTGCCAATATTATAAAAGATACACTTGTTGGGACACTAAATGGCACTTTTCAGAAAATAGAGCAAGTCTGAAATTTCTTGGAAAACAAAGATTTGCTTTCCCATCTTAAGGTATTCCCTGAACTGTTGGATGATTTCATTCTCTTTCCCTCCCCAAGAACATTTGATGAAATGGCCTTTTTGCTGCCTTCAAACAAGGTGAAAAAAATTGGGAGGCCATTTTTGCTGAGTGCAACGTCTCATATTGTTTTTCCTCAATTACTTCACCAGAAACTAGTTGTTCTCTTGTTAGCAGTCATGCTTTTAGAACTGGTGAGTCATTGGAAAATGGGAGGGTTCACTGAAAAGGGCTGGGACATGGTTCTTTCTGAATTTTTGGCTTATTGCAGCTTTAGAGGGGTAGCCAAAATTGATAAATTTGATAAAATCTTGTTTCCTTTTCTGGCTTATGTAAATAAGCATATGATTCTTCTTTCGCCAACAGCAGCAAAATTACATCATAGTTGGTGCATGTAGTGTTATTTCAGTTCAAATTCCTTAAGAAATAATTAAACTGAATGTTTCTCAACTGAAAAATGACAATCATAAAATGATTAGTTGATACTATAGGTAGGAATGGAGAGGAGTGTCTAAGAATGAGTACAAACAACTTGTGACTACAGTAGGGCCCCACTCATACAGTGGGTTACGTTACGTGAAACCTACCAAAAAGTGATACTCATTCAATAGAATGGTGCCTGACGCCCAAAAAATGCATTAAAAGCGGAACAAGCACTGTATGAGTGGGGCCTTACTCTAATTGAAAGCCGCTGTATTAGCGGAATGCCAAAAAGCGGGCCACCGAAAAGTGGGGCCCTACTGTACAAACAAGTTCTGGTCCAGGTGCTCCCTGTTCCTCTGCACTGAATTCAGCATCTTTCCTTCAGTGTGGAAGAATGTTTTCAAAAGGCTCCCATTTGACATGCAGTAGTCTTGAAAGCACACTAATGAAATGTGTGTTTGTGGAAAGGGCTTTGTGCAACCTTCCATGCAGGGATGAACACCCTAAATAGGTGAAATTGATTTCAATGGAGCTTACTTAACCATGCTTAATTGTGTGGTAAATTGTAGCCAATGTCATTATTCTGTTTAGACTGAACCCAAGATATCAAAGGGTCCTTCTCTATCTTGTTCAGCAGTTTCCAATTAACAAGAGAGCTTGCTGTCACCGTGTGTGTGTGTGTGTGTGTGTGTGTGTGAATGACATTATTTATGTCATTACCAAACTAAAATCTGGGTTTTCTCAACCTTTAAAAAACATTCTGTTATGCAGAAATGATATTACCATGCGCTGCCAGCTGAAGACCTACATTTTCACCCAGGCATTTCCAGGATATTCGTGCCAGAGCCTGATTATCTGCTATTGTTTTGCACTGTTCATTTTAGGGAAGGGCAAATAAGTCTGTTTTGGTTTCTCTTACTTTGTCATTTTTACAATCTTAAATTCAGTTCTCCACATTTTGACATCAGTTTGTGATTTATTTTTAAAAGACAGACTTTATGAAAATTCCATCAGCATTTTAGTGTGAATTTCTCCAAATAGATATATTTTTGCATTGTTGGTTGTTGGAACTTTCTGCTGGATTATGACATCAGCCCTCTTCTTCTCTTCTTCCCTTCTTAGTCTAGGTGCATCGTTAAGCAAGATTAAGTATGGCTGGTGCTTGAATGCTAGGTGAAAGTGGTGGGGGTTGGTGCAGCCCTATGGATTATTCACTGCACCAGACTTGGAATGAAGCAACCAAAGGTGACCTGCTGGTGGTGCTGCCAGCCTGGCCCTCTTGGTAGATGTGCACAGAAATAAAAGAAAGATCATGAAGATTTTTATGCTACTTCCAAGAGTAGAAGTATCATCTGAGCCAAACTTTAATGACAGTGAGGGGAAAAAATTATCTATGACAGCCACTGAAGACATACTGTTTCAAGGAAATATGACCATCCCCCAGAAACCGCAAAAACAGACTGATACTGAACAGCTTTTAGTGGAATGAAGTGTTGAATATCTGAAGCCAAGAAACAGTGCTGAGGATGACAGAACATTTAGGATGCAGTCATTTTCAATGCAACTTGAATAGTATATTGCAAAAAGTATGTCTTGATCGATCCTGTATAAATGTATATTAAGCATTCTTTGAAACCTGAAAAATTAATATGGCTGAGGCATACTGGTTCTGTTTTCCAATTTGTATTACAAAGATTTCCAGTAAAAGTAGGAGCACTGAGATGTTCAGTGTGGGTAGCACAGCTGTTCCTCTTGGTGGTTTGAAAGGGGATGAAAAAGACACATGGTATTTGATGTGCTTCAATGCTGTCAATAAATTGGTATGCAATTTTGCCAAATATAATGCATTTTTGTATGTCACTTTCTCTAATATATGCATTTTTATGCATACTTCCCTAGTATCTGCATTTTTGTGCATGCTGCTTGTCTGGAGAACTGCACTGAAAAATTCAGAGTAGTGCAACTTTTGATGGATGGCTACATTTTGATTCATTTTTTTTTCAGGAAATGTAAATTAGGTAGGTTCACATTTAAATGCAAACTGAACCAAATTTCTTCTCCAGCCCTAGTTGATTTATTATTTTATTATAGGATACTGTGTTTTTTATATTGCTTTATTGTACCCCACTCTGGGGTTGCTTGGTGATGAAGGGAAGGATAACACTATTTGCTGTGTTTATCAGTGTGCATTTACTTATTATCATATTTATTCATTAAATTTATTGCCTGCCCTTCCTCCCAGTAGGAGCCCAGGGCGGCATTGGTAATGGGAGGGTATATTGGTAATGGGGTGAATATTAATAAAATGAAAGCTGCAGAAAAGCACAGAAGCATCCTGCTCTGTACAGATTCAGAAACAAACTAACGAACCATGGGAAATTCCTAAATCACTTCTGCTTTGGAAACAAGATCAGGTAATTTGAAACACCAAAATCTGCGGAGAATGTTTGGATGAGGAGAGTGAGTGAGGGCTGTTGATGCTATTTGGCACAGTCTCAGACTTGCAGCAAGAGAAACTTTAGGAAGCACTATAGTGATAGACCCATTTTGCAACAAGAAGGAAAGCTCAAACTCACAACATGCTTCTTATGGACACAGGTAATGAAGGACTTTGAACATTTAGAAAAGGCACTATATAAATGCTGAACAGTATCCTTGTTCAATATTTCAGTTGATTTTTTTCATCAGTAAACTAATGCTCTCTTTAGTTGTCCTGAGATACAGTGATAGAACAATTTCTTTGTATGTAATAGGCCCCTGTTTATAGCACAGTGGGGAGGAGAGCCTGGCTGGGAGTCCAGAGTCTGTGAGTTTGAATCCCTGCTCTTGTCTCCTGGGTGTCAAGGGCCAGCTAAAGATCACCCCCACAGTGAGTGGCTCAGGGGTTAGGTGCCCTGCCACCTGTGCAGCCGTGGGCAAGCTGCACAGTCCCAAGGAGACCACTTGCCCTCCAGCTGGTAGCTGTGGGCAAAGAAGGGGCTGGCTTGTGCAGCTGTGGCAAGCTGAGCAGGCCCTAGCCAACTGGGGAGGACTAGCCTCAGAGAGAGGCAATGGTAACCCCCTCTGAACACTGCTTACCATGAACAGCCTATTCATAGGGTAGCCATAAGTTGAGATCGACTTGAAGGCAGTCCATTTCCATTTTTTAATCCTTTATGTCTCCAGGTACAGCTGGGAAAGACTCCTGCCTGAAATCCTGGAAAGCTGCTACCAGTAAGTGTCAACAATACAGAGCTAGATGGACCAACAGTTTAACGTGGTGTTAAGCTAGCTTCCTATATTCCTATTAGCCAAAGGATCAAAAACTACTGAGAGGTCACATTCAGAGGAAGAACATAACAGCAAGAGAAAGACTAAACTAATGCCATCCATATAGAGAAGTGGCTGGAACATCTGAATGATCTTAAGGCTGCAATCTTATACCCACTTGAGCTCAATGGGACTTACTTCTGAGGAAACAAAAGGTGAGTAAGAGGAGACATGATATAGGTGTATAAAATTATGCATGGCGAAAGTGGATAGAGAGAATTTCCCCCCATCTCATAATACTATGACAAATGAAACAGAATGTTGGAAGATTCAGGACGGACAAAGCAAAATACTTCTTTGCACAGTGCATGCTGCCTGGGCTTCTACTGGGAGGAAGAGCAGGTGTTGGGCCTCCACAGGTAGGGGAATATCAAAAGGCCCAGTTTCCATGGCCTGGGCCTCCCTCTTGCCATGGGGGAAAAATCACAATCCCCAGGACTCCTTGGCTTTAGACCTCATTGGAGACACACAGTTACATCACTCCACACTTCCCCAATGAGGGTCCTTTCCCAGTCCCGGGGGGACAAGGCTGAGGCCTCACCCCTTGTCCTGTAGCCTTCCAGCCCCTCACTGTCTCTTGCAGCCCCTTCTCCCTCTCAGGCTGAAGATCCCCCTCCCTCATTGCATTCAGGCTGTCTCTTATATGGGCTTCTGAAGGCTCCCCACCAACAGCTGAGTTTCTCCTCAGCTGTTCCTCATTTGGCTTGTCTCCCAGGCCTTCTTCCTCAGCCAGTTCCGTTGACCAGGGACCTCATTCTGCATCCACACAAGACTGAAGCCAAGGGGGCAGTGGGGCAGTCCCTGGTTGTCCTTCACAGCAGGATATAAATGTAATAAATAAATAAATAGTTAAGCTATGGTATTCACTTGCACAGCAGGTAGTGCTGGTCCCCTTTAAAAGAGGACTATACAAATTCATACAGGGTAAGGCTATCAATGGCTGCTAGCTATGATGGTTATGTTGGAGGCAGTATGGCTCTGAATACCAGCTGCTAGGAATCTCATGTGCAGACAGTGCTCTTGCACTCAGGTCCTGCTTGCAGTCTTCCCATAGGCATCTGGTTGGCCACTGTGAGAACACAGGCTGGACTAGTTATGCCTTTGGCCTCATCTAGCAGGTGCTGCTTCTGCTCTTACAGGATTGCACTGTAAGTCTCATTTAAAGCAAGTTAAACTCTTCAGCACTGCACTGCTGCTCAATTTCTCACCACTCAGGATGTAAGAGTAGGCTAATATTCCATCTTACTGAGGGCAGGCTAAGACTGGAACATCATGGATTTTCCAAAGCCACCCAGTGGGTTCATGGCTGAGCTGAAGTTTAAAGCAGTAACCTTCCGGCACATCCCTGTTGGTCACATAACCACTATGCAGCAGTTTTCTGTCTGTGCTAAAATAGTAAGGACTGCATCAACTGAACTGCAAAGTGGAGGTTATGGGAATCAGTAAAGTGTGCAAAAGTATTAAGGAGGATAAAGTATGTGCTTCCAATAAATAACGGATAAAGTATATGTTTCCAATAATTGTGTGTAATGTCTTCTAATGTTGCGGAAATTTATATGTAAAGGAGAATCCAAATATCCAGCTGACCATATATATATTTATTCATTGGATTTATAGCCTTGACTTTAAAAATAAACACACTGACGCAGCAGAATTCAAAACATATATTCTTTGATAAAATATGTTACATTAAAAGTACAACTAAAGAAACAAGAGAGAGATTGCTGCAATGCCATTGAGTAGATCCTATTGAGTTCAGTGGGTTTGGGATCACTACCTTGGGATGTCATTCTTTCTCACAACACCTGGATGTTTCTGCCATAAAACAAGCCTTTTGGTTACATAAAGAGTTAACCGCATAAATCTTTTGAAAGCCAGCCATTCACATGTCTTTATTTATGGACAAGATGGCTGCAGGAGGGAAAAATGCCAATAACATAATCCTTCAAAAATACTAAAGCAGAATAGTAAAAAAAGGGGGGGAAGAGGGGGGGAGAGAGAGAGTACAATCAAAACATGAAGTTCTTTCCTCCATGATCAAATAAAGCTTTTTTAGGAAACAAGCTCTTGGACAGGCAAATATTATTCCATATTTGCCGGGATGGGGTGCAGCAATATCAAGAAATGTATACCTGTCTATATTTATTTATTTATTGAATTTATTAGTCGCCTATCTGCCTGGTTATCCAGCCAGTCTGGGTGACATACAACATAAAAACGTACAAATTACATTAGAGAATTAAAAATAGACTCAATAGCAGGGGAGAAAGCAATAGCATAGAATCATAGAATAGCAGAGTTGGAAGGGGCCTATAAGGCCAACCCCCTGCTCAATGCAGGAATCCAACTTAAGGCATATCTGACAGGTGGCTGTCTAGCTGCCTCTTGAATGCCTCCAGTGTTGGAGAGCCCACTGCCTCCCTAGGGAATTGGTTCCATTGTTGCACCCCTCAGTTATATGGTAAAGCACCAAAAGGCAATTGCTTTTTGGAGGCTTCCCCTCAGTAAGGACTGGGAATTAGCTCTGGCCTCAGAGGCCAACTTTGAGGAGTAGCAGCAACAGAATGTTGTGAACATCCAAGTCCAAGGTGCTATAAGATTTGCATTGTTAGTTAAGAAAATCCATTGAAAAGTTGAATTTGTAGCACTGTAGGAACTCTATATACTATGTGTGAATATACTGCACTTGGAATTTGTATCTATATATAATGTTTAAATATATGTGCAAATGCATCTTTTGCATGAAGTTATCTTGCTAAGGCCAGTGACCACTACAATTGATGAAAAGGGGGAAAAGCAATTCGTAGTGCTGGATTATACACCTTATTGTAATTCATGAAAATAAATGTAACAATCCAGGTATGTAATTAGCTTGGAAACAGATCCACTGTTGGACGGTAAGGTGACTTGCCAGTTTGCCCATAAGCTAACCTTGGCATATTAAGGAAAAACAGGGTAATTACAGTGCTGATGTTAATCATATGTTTCATTATTGTAAGGCTATTTGAAACCCCACCTTAAATTATTGATACTTGAAATTTCAGAAACATTCTGCTAATTAATTTTAGTAAGATTATACCTACAATCCATGAAGCATGCATTCAGCAATCATCCTGGAATATTCCCAAAGACAATTTACTTTGCAGTCCAACCCCCCTTGTTGCAGGCTGGAGGGGGAAGGGTTTATATTGGGTGGAGGTGTAACTCAGCTAGGGAGGGGGTTCACTGCTTAGTTCCGATCCACTTGTATTCTGATAGTTGGTTGATCCTGATCCTCCCTGTTTTTGTTCCCGCTTGCTTTGGCACTTGCCAGTTCGATCTGCTGTGGGTTTTTTTGGGGGTGAGGTGATTCGATCCATGGGTTTTTTTGGATGGTGGTGAAAAAAATTGCAATTTTGAACATAAATGCTTATGTAAACGATCATGGTGTTCCACGTGTTTCCCCCCCATTTACCTATCAGTGAGGCAGATAATTATCTTTGAGTCTGTCTGCCTTGGACTAACTGCTGCATAATGATTCTTCTTTTACTATTCGCTATTCCTGAATTAGTTTGTCAGCAGCACTACAACATCATCACCACCTCCACTAGTACCACCTTGTATTTTTATTCTAATGCACTCACACACACAGCAGCAATGAAAGCGGGTCAGGGGCAGGGAAGGTTGCATGGGTCAGTCTCTCATCATCATAATGTTTCCTGCACAAGAGGATGGAGATTCAGAATGCTCTGAGCTGTCTTGTTTGAAAAACATGACATTGCAGGATCTTAGACCACAGAATCATAGAATAGGAGAATTGGAAGGGGCCTATAAGGCCATCAACTCCAGCCCCCTGCTCAATGCAGGAATCCAAATCAAAGCATTCCTGACAGATGGCTATCCAGCTGCCTCCTGAATGCCTCCAGTGTCGGAGAGCCCACTACCTCTCTAGGTAATTGATTCCATTGTCACATGGCTCTAACAGTTAGTACATTTTTCCTGATGTCCAGTCGAAATCTGGCTTCCTGAAACTTGAGCCTATTATTCTGTGTCTTGCACTCTGGGATGATCAAGAAGAGATCCTGGCCCTCCTCTATGTGACAACCTTTCATGTACTTGAAGAGTGCTATCATATCTCCCCTCAGTCTTCTCTTCTCCAGGCTAAACATGCCCAGTTCTTTCAGTCTCTCCTCATAGGGCTTTGTTTCCAGTCCCCTGATCATCCTTGTTGCCCTCTTCTGAACCTGTTCCAGTTTGTCTGCATCCTTCTTGAAGTGCAGAGACCAGAACTGGATGCCGTATTCAAGATGAGGCCTAACCAGTGCTGAATAGAGGGGAACTAATACTTCATGTGATTTGGAAACTACACTTCTGTTAATGCAGCCTAATATCGCATTTGCCTTTTTTTGCAGCCACATCACACTGTTGGTTCATATTCATCTTGTGATCAAGGACAATTCCAAGATCCTTCTCGCATGTCATATTGCTGAGCCAAGTATCCCCCATCTTATAACTGTGCATTTCATTTCTTTTTCCTAAGTGTAGAATTTTGCATTTATCCCTGTTGAATTTCATTCAGTTGTTTTCAGCCCAATGCTCCAGCCTATCAAGGTCCCTTTGAATTTTGTTTCTGTCTTCCACGGTATTAGCTGTGTCCCCAATTTTGTATCATCTGCAAATTTGATAAGCTTGCTCTGTACCTGCTTATCCAAGTCGTTAATAAAAATGTTGAAGAGCACTGGGCCCAGGACTGAGCCCTGTGGTACCCCACTCATTACTTCCACCCAGTTTGAGAAGGAACCACTGATAAGCACTCTTTGAGAATGATTCTAGAGCCAGCTGTGGATCCACCTGATAGTTGTTCCATCTAGCCCACATTTAGCTAGCTTGCTAATCAAAATATCATGGGGCACTTTGTCAAAAGCTTTGCTCAAGTTGAGATATATTATGTCCACAGCATTCCCACAGTCTACAAGGGAGGTTACCGGGTCAAAAAATGAGATAAGATTAGTTTGGCAGGATTTGTTCTTCATAAGTCCATGTTGGCTCCTAGTAATCACTGCATTGTTTTCAAGGTGATTACAGATTGGCTGCTTTCACACATGGGGCTGATTGCGTTAGTTTAATGGATTTAAAAGGTAGCGCTTCTCTCCCGATTTCTAAAATGCCTTTCACACTACAGTACCTGTTGCGTTAAAGAACAGCAGCTTTTTCAGCCGATATACCGGCATTTTGCGAAACTGTCTTTCACACAGCTTGTTTTCATCCCTCACCCATGCACACTGTTCCTCACTGTGTAGGAGGTCTAAGATCTCATCCTGTCACCATGAAAGCCCTCTCCCTTTAGGATCTGACTTTTTAAATTGTTTTAGTTTTATCAAGACAGAGGTATGTGTGGGAAATGCTGCTGCTATCTGCACCGATGCCGGAATGCTTGTTCAACATTCATCAGGCAACAAAAAAACCCACGCAAACACACTGCATGCTGGGATGCCTGTCACATGAGCGGCTGCAGCTAGCAATACACTTCTGCAATCTTCCGGGTTCCCAGCCTTGCCAACAGATTATTTTTGGTATCGTTTATCATGGAAATTAGCGCTAAACTTCCACTACATTCCACTAGAATTCTGGAGCTAGCTTGTGCATCGTGTGAAAGATCAAATATAATGCGCAAATTACCAGGTAAGAAATCATCAGAATAATGGAATAAAGTGCAGTGTGAAAGCAGCTATTGACTGTTATATAATCTGCTCCAGAGTTTTTCCAGGGATTGATGTTAGGCTGACTGGTCTGTAGTTCCCCATTTCCTCCTTTTTGCCCTTTGTAAAGATAGGGACAACATTAGCCCTCCTCCAGTCATCCGGCACTTCACCAGTCCTCCATGATTTCACAAAGATAATAGACAGCGGCACTGATGGAATGTTCACCTTAGCGCTATGTTGAAAACAATCCAGAGGCTGTGGGGAGGGAATTCCACAGCTTAGGGCCTACCACAGAGAATTCCTTCTCATGGATGGCCACCCACCCCCAAGCTTCTAAGGGCAGCAGAACTACCAAGAGGGCCTCCTCTGCTGATCTTAACACCTAAGAGGGTCTGTAGGGAAGAAGGTGGTCTTTCAGATATTTAGGGACTAAGTTATTTGGGACTTTAAATACTAATGTGAGCATTTTTATTATTTTATGGAAAGACAGGTTATAGATCATTTTAATTAATACTAAATACTAAGTAGGCACATCATCGGATGTGTGGGCCATAACAAATCAGAAGCAGGGAAGGGAAACTGCTCCTGGGCTCTAAGCCAGGAGGGAGCACCTCAGAAGCACTTGAAGCACAGGAAGAAAATATCCACCCCCTCAAATCCAGGGCCAGCTCTACCATTAGACAGATTGAGGCTGCTGTCTCAGGTAGCAGGTGCTGGGAGTGGTGGTGGACAGAGCCCCTGACTATTTCATCTGAACCCCACAGCTGTTTCCCACTATGTGTGTGCCCCCTAAACTAGCCTACTCCCTTCAGGTATGGTGGAAGAGGCTCCCCTATCACCAATGATGGAATAAAAGATTTCATTGGCAGTCTGATCGGCTTCTGTATGCAAAACGAACACCACCATCTTGTCCTTAGGCAGCAACATTTCTGGGCTGGCGCTGCTCATACTAAGGAGAGTGAATGGGAGTTAGCTAAATTGAATAAAATCCATCCTGTTTCAGATAACATTGTTTCCTTTAGTCTGCCCATCTCTTTCTCCAGGGGTTTAGGCACAAATCAAAATTCCTGCCAATTAATCTTCACCCCAGTTTTGAGCAAAATGCATGTTGAAGGTCAATTAGATAATCACGCACACACAAAAACCTAAGCAAATCAGAGACCATTTAGCCTCATGGATTTCTCATAAGAACATAAGAACATAAGAAGAGCCTGCTGGATCAGGCCAGTGGCCCATCTAGACCAGCATCCTGTTCTCACAGTGGCCAACCAGGTGCCTGGGGGAAGCCGCAAGCAGGACCCGAGTGCAAGAACACTCTCCCCTCCTGAGGCTTCCGGCAACTGGTTTTCAGAAGCATGCTGCCTCTGACTAGGGTGGCAGAGCACAGCCATCATCCTTGCAACAGGCATGACAAAATTCCATGGCTTACTTTCTGAAGTTTTCTTTGAAAATGTGAGTTACAAACAATGTCGGAACAACAAACTGGCTTTTTAAAGAAATAAAAAAGTCAGTTCCTCTTTGCATAAATCAAATGCAAATATAAGGAGAATGATTTGAAAACTGAAAGCGCTGTGAACTGTCAGTGACCTAAGGAATCAATGAAGATCCTAAATTCTAGAAATCTAAATATTTAGATTTCAAGTGAAAAAATATCACTAGGCTCAACATGCACACCGATAACCATTCCTGAATATATATCTGCAATTTTATTCTTCTAATATGTGGCTCTTGTGTAGCAAAGTGACAAAGTGATTGAAAGGGATTTTCTTTGCTGAACAAAAGGGTGTATTTGCCCATATTCTGCTTTGAAAGCATGAAGATTGGATCTTCACTTTTTCCATGTTAACTACTTGATTGAAAAGTCACTTGTATGACACAGGTCCTCCCTGAAATAGTTGCCCATGCAAACAGTTAAGGAATCACTGGCCTCACCATTTCAAGTGGCCAGGTCTTGCCATATCCTGCAAACATTAGTACAATCCATTTCCCACAAGAGCCCTTGAGGCTTCTGCAAATAAGTTCTGGTTCTTCCTGGGTCACCCACAACTATCTGATGTACACACAACCCTCACTTGCACTGGGATTGATCAGCACACAGTGGTGAAAAAGAACAGACTAGACTTGGGGAGAGATTGGCCCACTTTGCACATAACACTAAGCCAAACCAAAGCTTACTGTAAATGAGCAAATGTGTGGGCTCCCAGAGAGATTGCAGCCACTTTGTTTCTCCCTGATTGTTTTGCTGCTAAGCCATGGTTTGGCTTAGTGTGTCATCTGAACCCAGACTCATGGGTTAGCTCTTGCCTTAACCTGGGGGCCTGATCCAATCAGGGTCCGGTCCAAACAGATTGTGAGGTTATCACAATGAAAAAAGCCCACTTGTGTGAAAGAATAACATTCAGTTTATTGGTTACACAGATGGAATATGTAAGCAGAATAATGACAATAAATGCAGATACCCCTCATTTGGTAATCACAATCCCTTCAAGTGGCATTGCACCAGTTTCCAAAATGCAATGGGGTATTGCTCCAAAAGGCTGTAAGTCATTCTCTATTTGTCAGGGTAAGAGCAAACAGCAGGCTACCTTACCTGGATTTTAATCGTTAGTTCTCTCTCATTCTTGAAACTGTCAGGAGCTGAGTGCTCCTCTCTTCTGGAAAGGCCTTAGTTTTCCAAGAGTAGGGGCCATGAACTCGGACTTCTCACAAGAAAGCAGAAAAAAAGGGGGGGGAACCCACATCCTTATCTAAGGAATGAAGTAAGAAGAAAGCAGGACCACACCACAGCCAGGTTGTTTATACTTTGCCTGATGCCATTGTTCTACATAAGAAGAGCCTGCTGGGTCAGGCCAATGGCCCATCTAGTCTAGCATCCTGTTCTCACAGTGGCCAACCAGATGCCCCTAGGAAGCCCACAAGTAGGGATTCTTGGATGAAACAGAGTATCTAGATCCATTTCAGTCTGGTTTCAGGCCTGGTTATGGGACGGAGACGACTTTGGTCGCCTTGGTGGATGACCTACACAGGGAGCTGACAGGGGGAGTGTGTCCCTGTTGGTTCTCTTGGACCTCTCAGTGGCTTTCAATACCATTGACCATGGTATTCTTCTGGGTCAGCTTGCAGGGATGGGACTCGGGGGCACTGTTCTGAAGTGGCTCCATTTCTTCTTGGAGGGACAAACCCAGAAGGTGGTGCTGGGGGATTCCTGTTCGACCCCTTGGCCGCTCACCTGTGGGGTCCCTCGGGGTTCAGTTTTGTCCCCTATGCTATTTAACATCTACATGAAATTGCTGGGAGAGGTTGTCCGGGGGTTTGGGGTTCAGTGCCATCAATATGCTGATGACACCCAACTCTATTTCTCCTTTCCACCTACTTCCAAGGAAGCTGTCTCGGTTTTAAACCAGTGCCTGGCATCAGTGGTGGACTGGATGGGGGCGAACAAATTGAAGCTTAATCCAGATAAGACAGAGGTGTTCTTGGTCAGTCGTAAGGCGAATCAGGGAATAGGGATACAGCTGGTGCTGGATGGGGTTACACTCCCCCTGAAGACACAGGTCCGCAGTTTGGGTGTGCTCCTGGACTCAGCTTTAAACCTGGATTCCCAGGTTTCTGTGGTGGCTAGGAGTGCTTTTGCACAGTTGAGACTAGTGCGCCAACTCCGCCCATTCCTTGAACCATTGGACATGGCCACGGTGACACATGCCTTAGTTACATCCTGCCTCTGAAGATTGTTCGGAAACATCAGCTGGTTCAATGTGCTGCAGCCAGGTTGTTAACTGGGGCTGGTTACAGGGACCATACAACTCCAAAAAGCTCCACTGGTTGCCACTCTGTTTCTGAACACAATTCAAAGTGCTGGTGATGACCTATAAAGCCCTATACGGCTTAGTTCCAGGCTATTTATCAGACCGTATCTCCCTGTATGAACCTGCCCGGGCCCTGAGATCTTCAGGAGAGGCCCTTCTCTCCATACCCACTTCCTCTCTAGTTCAACTGGTGGGGACGTGGGATAGGGCCTTCTCAGTGGCGGCCCCTAGGCTGTGGAATTCTCTCCCTAGGAATATAAGAATGACCCCCTCCCTGCAGTCCTTCCGGCATCAAGCAAAGACTTTCCTGTTTCAAGAAGCTTTTGGTACTGATGGATACTAAAGTTAGGACTGCTGGGACCTGCACTGCTAATGCCAAATATCATTATTTTAAATTGGCTTTGATCCTCTTTTAGCTATCAGTTTGAATGGTTTTAATATTGGATATAGTTTAATTCTATTTTAATGTAGATTTTGTATGTTTTAATTATATGTGTTTTTATCTGGAAGCTGCCGCGAGTTCCAGTGTTGGAAGGATGGCGGGATATAAATAAAGAATAATAATAATACGTAGGACCTGAGTGCAAGAGCACTCTCCCCTCCCTGCAGCTTCCAGCAGCTGCTGCAATAATTACTTAAGCTACATGAAGGCGCCTAACTTTATCATGGTTACCATACAATACTATGTGTGTCTGTACCTCTGTGTATTTTAGACACGATATTGATTACTGAGAAAGTTCTTCTTGCCCTTCTTCCAATTAATGACAATACTACAGCTCTTTCCAGACAAACCACAAGCTCTAACTAAGGTTTACAGCTTATGGTTTGTCTGGCAGAACTGAACCACGAGCCACGGTTTGGATGACAAAATGGACTAAACTAGCACAACAGCAAAATGACAGTGGAGAGCAAAATGGTTACAATCTCCTCTCCGGGAGCACACACGTTTGGTCATTTGCACTAAGGCATGATTACATGTGAACATGGGCACTGAATGACAGCTCAAGCCAAAGTGTCTCCTAAGACTTAGTTTCTGCGGTGTTCTGGAGTTAACACTGGTCTGATCTGTGGCTATTACATTATAATAGGAGGCAGAGTGTCACACAGTGCAAAGACTCTCAATCGTAGTAGACCAAATACTCCCAGGTATTATTATCCTCTGGAATAATACTGGAAGGCAGGTGTCTATTAGAGATGCTTCTCATTTGATTCAGAAATAAAAGTGGATGTGGTATGGTGGCTAGAGTGGTGGACCGGACTGAAGAGACAGGTTGAAATCTCCACTCAGCTGTAAAAGGTATTGGATGTCCTTGGACTAGTCACTATCTGTCAGCCTAACCCCCCTTACAGGGTTGTTGTGAGATAAAATGATGAGAGAAAGCAAGTCTGCCACCTTGAGGTCCTTGCACAAAAGACTGAACTATAAATATGTGTGTGTGGGGGGGCTATATCTATATAATGCTTTTTGGTTAAAAAAAATGTGGTGCTGGTACTTATACCTTGAAAAAATGCCATGGGTACCAGCACAAAATGGGTGGAATGGACAGCAAAAAAGAGGTGTTGGTAGTATTGGTACTGGTGACGACTGTCACAAAAAAGCACAGCTCATTATCTGTTCCTAAATGTACAAAGCCAAATTCAGCCTACCTTCCGTCTCTCAAAGCCCCCAGATCCTTGGCTGACAAAAACTATTGGCTGCCTTTTGCAGTCTGAGTTTGGGGTGCATCCACTTCAATAACATGTTGCAAACAAGCTTGCACAGCCAAAGGTAGTCCCCATCAGGTCTCCCCTTCATTTGCTTGGGTCTGCCTGCCTTTTGACAGATTCACCTGACCAAAATTCCTGGCGAGGAGATGTTATCAAGCAGCCAGCCCCAATGAAACAAATGAGAGGCCTGGCAGGGACTGTTTTTGGCTGGCTGGGCTTTTGCCCGTGTCAGCCAGAGAAACAGGAACTTTTAAATGTTTGCATATTTTCTGCAGCAGGCTTCTATAAGGGTGTGTACATATTACCCCGCAAATACAATACAATGGGAAGGGTTCAGGGAAAAAAGATTTGCCAAAGAAAAGAGACTTGAATGGGTTTATTTCATCAAGTACAGTATAAACAATGAGTTTTCCAGCAGACATAAGTCCTACTGAATTCAGTTGGCTTTACTCCCAGGTAAATGGGGTTAGAATTGCCACCTTAAGATGTAGTCCTACCCCTCTTATTTGAGAGTAAGCCCTACTAAACTCAGCAAGATTTATTTCTAAGTAGTCATGCACAAGGTTGCATTGTCAGGCTGTGACCTTATGCTTTCACCCTTACTTGGAAGTAAGGTGACCCATGAAGATGATTTCTAGGGGGAGGGATGAAAGCTTCACAAATTGGAGTTGGAGGGTTGGTGGAGGGATGGGGAAACCAACCAGGCAATTGGCATCAGGTGAACACATCCCTAGCCCCTGTGAGCAGATAGCAGGTGACGTGAAAACAGATCAAAGCATTGTGATCTGTACAGCAAAGTGCAAATTAAAATTAAAATGCAGGGTGGGGACAGGGGACTGAGCTTACTTCATTTTAAGCTCTAAAAGGTACACAGCTAAAGTTTCCCAAATTTGTATCCAAGCCCATCTCACTCTCTCTGGCTGAAATTGTTTACATATAGGGTTACCATATTGTCCGGTTAGCTGGTTTTACCCGGATTCGAGCCATGCTATCCGGTGCCCGGATTCCCAGCTTTCTTTCTTTCTTTCTTTCTTTCTTTCTTTCTTTCTTTCTTTCTTTCTTTCTTTCTTTCTTTCTTTCTTTCTTTCTTTCTTTCTAAAGTAAGTTTCTAGCCCTTGTGCATCCAGAGATACAAGGCAACATGTGGAGGCAGTTTTCTGCCCATTTTGTGAGAAATAAGCCTCTTCCCACCTTCCATTGTTCTTAGCCAATGAGGGTCACCACAGCTGTCCTGGAAAAATCAAGAATTTTAGTCTGTCTGCCCGCTGCATATGCAGAATCTAGCAGTTTGGAAAACTGCACATGCTCACTTGGTCAACACATGCAGCTCAACCCCTCCTCCATAGACTTCCTGGATGGGTAAGCAAGGAGAAGCAGCCTTCATCTCAATTGCCTCTGTGTCTCAGAGTCTGTATCTTAAGTGGTGAATGAAATGGGAGGGTCTGCCTGCCATCATGGAGGATGGAATCCACCAAATGCTCCCTCCCCTGAACAAATATGAGCTGTAAAAGCAAACCTCTCTGTAGAAAAGACTGTGGTATTAGCATTTGCATTTTTGGCCCTGCCCCCATCCTTTTAAATTAGGGTTGCCATATTGCCCGGATAGCCGGGTTTTACCCGGATTCTAAGCATGCTACCTGGCGCCCGGCTAGCTCCTTAGGTGGCCCGGATTCTCAGCTTTCATTTTAAAAAAAAAAGTTTCTAGGTGGTGCGGTTCTCGAGATATATATAAAAATGTCAGGCACCCCCCCGTTAAATCTTTTTTTCAACTACTGTATAGCACTTCGTAGCTTTAACCCCTCCCGTTCAGGATTGCAGCCAATCAGGGATTGTGTTTCAGTTTCATTGACCTGAGGCAGCATCTAGAAAACAAAATGGTGGTTTCCCCCCGTTTATCTGAAAATCTCATAAATTGGGTAAGTATATACATTTCAGGTTTTCCCCCTCTTGTGTGTAGAAGTCAGATCCTGGGCAGTGTTTTGAAAACCTTCCCAATACTTGCTTTTGTGGGGGTAAAAGCATTGCTAATCCCATATGTCCAGAGTAAATCCTATTGAATTCAGTAGGAATTACTTTTGAGTAGACATGATTATGAATGTGCTGAAAATCAATGGGACTTTGGAGTGAATGTAAAAAAGAATAGTGTTTGTGTTGTCTTTCTGTCCCCCCCCCCAGTCCTATTTTAAAGCAAGTAGGCAGCGCTTACTTAGGTATTACAGTTTTTATTCTGTAGGAAAGTAATACTGATTTTTTTAAAACTAATACTGATTTTTCTGCAATGACCAACTGGTTTGACAACAAACTATTATATGGGCTGTATGTATTTATACATCTGCAGTGTGTGCATGTATGGAGTCTTTCCAACACCCCTGTGAGGTAGGGTTGGAAACCAAGGCAGCTCACAACAAGAAATAAAGCCATTTAAAATCCAATAACCATAAAAACAAGTATAAACAGTTGCAAAACAGTGTAAAGTGGCATGATTCAGAATTTTGGGTTGTGCGAATGAAGTTGCTTATCACTTGAGGTTGCATTTCTGTCCCTGTTTGAGTAAGCCCCACTGAATACGCTGGGACTTACTTCTGAATAAATAAATTTAGGATTGCACTATAAATATCTTTACAGTTTGTGTAAATAATAAATATATTTAATAGTCACGCTTATATAAATATTTCTTCATTTATCATATTTTTGGTTTTTGGTTAGGAATCCTGACTGGTTGTGAGATGCTTAGTTTTTTGCCTTACTCATAGGAATCTTGTTGTGGTTGGTATGGTATTACATTTAGGAAAGTGTTACTGGCTTCTGTATTTTTTTTCCTATTTGCATTTCACTTATCTTTAACCTCACTCCGTTATAGCCATAGAAGCAACAGCAGCATATGCAAGATAATTAACTCCCATTAGTGATAAGAACAAGAATTTATAATTATTATTTCAATTAAAACAAGAGGCTTATCAATACTTTGAAGAGGACCAGGTATTTATTTTCTTTCTGAGCCCAGGACTGGGTCTTTCATGATGCCCGATGTGTGGGGGGGGGAGCAGGAGAGTAGTCGATAAGACAGACATCCTGGCATTGATAATCGAATTAGCAAGGTATGTGTGGGGTTGTTGTACACTTCCAGGCTCAGTTTCATTTTGAGTATGGAGGTGGAACCTGTGTAGATGTGGTTATCAAAGGGAGAAGAAATTTTGAGTTAAGCAAAGCTCTGCTTTTATAAAACCTAAGAAACATACAGATACTTTGAATGTCTGAGTGCCTGCACCAGTGGAATACTGGAGGAACTTGTAAAACTTGCTGCAACAGTATTTAGAACTGAGCATGTGGTGTGAAAGATTCCTTTTCCTAACATTTTGGCTTGTTTTTCTCCACCCACCACATCTCTGAAATATATCGTATATGTAATGGTTAACCGTGCTGCTGCCCTGACTTACTTTATGTTTGTTGCTATTTTGTGTTTTTATTATGTTTTTATATTGATTGTGTATTTTTATTGTTTTTACTATATTTGTAAGCTGTGCTGAGCTCTGTTTTTAACAGCAAAAGGGCAGGATATAAATTCTCTTAATCAATCAATAAATACTCCATAGTGTTGGAAACTAGAGTCTAGGCATTTAAGGCTGAAAATGTTGCTTTTTAAAAAAAGATTTCTCACATCTTTCCCCAGTTTTTGATGGTAATTCCTAGGCACAAAAACAAAACAACTGGACAATCCAAATATTAATATGCAAATATTTGCATAATATGCAAATAATATGCAAATAATTTGCATAATATGCAAATTAACCTGCCCAGATTTGTGGAACTGGAATATGGCAACCCTATATTAAATGGTGCTTACTCCCAAGTAAACTTGTATTGGAATGCAGCCTCACTCATCCTGTTGCCTGGAACAGCATCTGTTCGACAATTCCAAAAAGGCTAAAAAGTATTTTTGAAAATATCCTTCTTCAAAATGA
Source organism: Rhineura floridana (assembly GCF_030035675.1). Lineage (NCBI taxonomy): Eukaryota > Metazoa > Chordata > Lepidosauria > Squamata > Rhineuridae > Rhineura > Rhineura floridana. The sequence continues at coordinate 84,710,380 of NC_084487.1, forward strand.
CTGGCAGGCATCTCCCCACCAAAGATCACCCTGCTTCATTTCCTCCCCAGGAATGGATGTGTGTATGTGTATGTGTGTGTTCGTGTTTGTGTGTATACACACACACACACACACACACATACATATATACATACACACAGAGACATTTTATATATGTTTAATGCAGTGGAGGGGGTAACCTTTTGTCCCCTTAAGACAAATAGGAATGGATCAGCTGCTCTGTCTAATGCTAGCACAGCTTGCCTGGTCTCTAGAATTCACTGGTTTTTTTATTATTATTTTAAAAAAGAGGTGCCAGCACTCAAGTCTCCATCAAGTTCCAGCCTTTATCACAGAAGGCTATGTTTCCCTTCTTTCTGATCTGGTATATGAGAATCAGTGTACTAAAGACACAGGGCAGGCTCCAGGAATGCCGGGGCCCTTGGGCATCAGCTTGCCCTGGGCCCCGGCTTGTATGTGTGTTTGCATTTGCGTTTGCGCGTGTGCGCAGCCCCTCTGTCTCCTGTCTTTTACTATTGCCATTAACCAAGATGGCGGCCGCAGTTTCCCTAAGGGGATGAAGCCTCCACCGCCATCTTTGTTGATGGCACGCATGCATGCTATGCATGTGCATCTCTGCCATCAACTAAGATGGCGGCAGGGGCTTCAGTACCTTAAGGAAACCGCGGTCACCATCTTTGTTAAGGGCAATGGTAAAAGACAGCAGACAGGTAAGTGGGGAGATGTTGGAGGGCCGCAGATCATGGAAGGGGAGCGGAGGGGTGGCTGAGGGGCCCCCTGTAGCTCCAGGGGCCATCGGGCCAGTGCCCAACCTGGCCGCCCTTTAGAACCGGCCCTATAAAGACACTTCTCACACACTCAGACACTATGTAGATAAGATGACTGACTGAACTGGTAATATTGAAATCTTTATTTCTGTTTGTGCAAGTCGAAATCGACTTGAAGGCACATAAGAAACAAAAAAAAGCAAGTTGTAGTGGTGTGTTCATTTCACATTTCCAAATTGTTGGTACAGACAATCTGTCACAATATTGCTTTGAATTGTTGCTTTTCTGGATTTTTGTTTTATGCTGGATTTTTATATTGCTATATTGACTTGTTTTATGTTCGTTTCTATTTTGTGTTTTATTATGTTTTTATACTGATTGTGTATTTTTATTGTTTTTATTATGTTTGTAAACTTCCCTGAGCTCTGTTTTTGTGGCAGGGCAGGATAAAAATCCTCTTAATAAATAAATATTCCATAGAGATAGAAACACTAGGCATTTAAGACTGAAAGTGTACATTTTTTTAAAAAAAACCTCACATCCTCCCCCAGTTTTTGTGGTAATTACTCAGCAGAAAAACAAAACAACTGGGCAATGCAGCCATTAATATGATAAATTTGAATAATTAGCAAACAATTTCCATAATATGCAAATTAGCCTGCCTGGATTTGTGGGACTGGAATATGGCAACCCTATTTACACATACATCACTATCCTGTATGTACAACGGCTTACCCAGTCTGTGGATTCCAAAAATTAATATAAGTGATTTTTCCTCACCATGAAAATATTTTAAGATAAATTTGCCAAATGGCTTAATTGTGACTGATAATGCGTCAGAAAAGTCCTCCATATAGAAAACAGTAGCAAATGGCATGGTGGGCCACCACTGTTCACTCATATCACCGCTGCTTATTGGGAAGTAAAAGGGGAGGGACAATGCGACAGTGACATTGGTTGGTCCATTACTGATAGAAACTGCAGCGATTCAGATTAAGAGAGATGTCAAAATGTATATTACTTTTTCTCAAAGAAGATATTTGCCACATATTTTGAATAACAGGAAGCTGTTTTACATTAACAGGGGTCCCCCAATAACTTATTCCAACAATATCTTAAAATAGAATATCTAAAAAATAAAAAGAAATGCCTGTTGGTCCTTCTCAATGTAATTCTAGAAAGTGTTTTTAAGATTCAGTAAGTTTTACAAATAAATTTAGACATTTTGCATAATGGATACGCAGGCTACTATGCCGGGGTCTTGCTTGCTATCTATGATCTCCTAAATGATGTTATACTATGGCAGTCACACATAGGATCTGGTATAAGACATGAACAGCTGCTGAATCAAATCCTTTTTCAAGTAGCCTAGCTTTATTCTCAAGAGTCTTCGATACCTTCAGCCTTTCCTTGTCCTGTTGCCTGTAATCCTGCTGAAGCATGAAACTTATACAGGCTCATTCCTCTAGATCAGGAGTGGGCAATCTTTTTAACTGTCAAGGGCTGCATACCTTTGGGACAACCTGCTAGGGGACACATGCTAGCACTGTGCAGGAGTGAAGACAGTAGTGGACAGGGACAGGGTCAAAAATGGATGGAACCATTCCTCTTCTCTCTGTCATCCCCTTTTCTCACTTAGCTGGTTGCCTAACACTAAGCCAGATGATGTTTAGCATGAACACATGAGAGTGAGGATTCCCAGAGAGGAGATCATGGCTGCTGTGCTCCTCCCTCAGTTCTCCTGCTGCTGTGAGCTAAGCCATAGTTTGGCTTATCATTTTATCTGAACCCAGGCTCATAGTTTGTCTCCAAGAACAAACCAGGGTTACAGTTCATAGTTTGGAGCAAGACAAACCATTAATCCACATTCCATTAATCATGGCTTAGCACAGTAGCAGATGCAGAACTGCAGCAGAAGCAAAGTGGCCACAATCTCCTTTCCAGAAATCTGTACACTCTGATGCTGCAAGCCAGTACATGTCTACTCAGAAGTAAGCACCATTGGGTTCAGTGGGACTTTCTCCCAGGTAAGTGTGTTTTGGATTGCAGCCTAAGCCACAATTTGGCTTTTTGTTGCATGCAAACCAACTTACTTGTTTCTCTGTCTGACAGCCCCTGCTCTTTCATTCCCTTTTCCTTCCCATCCAACAGGCTGCCAGGAAAAGAACTAACCAGATCTCTTGCCACAGATCTGAACTAATTGCCTTCAGAGGGTTTTTGAAATTACTGTGTGGACCACATAAAATTAGGCTAAGAGTTGCATGCAGCCCTAAACCTGTAGGTGGCCCAGCCTTGCTGTAGACTCTGTCATCCAACTGGCTCAACAGCATAACAATCCTAGCGTTGGCAGAAGGGGATAGCTCAGGTGCTGTTAGGATCTGAGTTTACATCCTATTTTGTACTGACTCTGCAGTGCTGTTTATCCTGTACTCTAATTTTGGGTCTTCTTGGATTAGAAATAAAAAATGTTATTTAATTATTTAGATACCGCTTAAGGCCAAAATAGGCTTCTAAGCTGTTTACAAAACATAAAAACCAGTTATACACACATTAAAATACAAACATCCATGATTAAAATACACAATAAAGCAATCCAATTAAAATAGTAAAATATCTACACCCATAATTAAAATACATAAATATAGAAATGGAACCTGGCTCTTCATTCCTTCCCTCTCCCCTATATTCCACCCCCACCAGTCAATCAGAATTCTGAACCCCCTGAGCATGCTCAGCCCTCATTGGGCTGCTCTAAGTGATGTTCTCCACTTTTAGGTAGTATAGTTTGGGTAACATTTACAGGAACATACAAAGTCCTAAATCAGAAATAAAGAGAATAAAGATTTAAGAAGGTGGGGTGTTACCAATCCTGATCAGTAATGACAAGTCTAACAATAAAAATTCAGCCAGATGACCATGTACAGTAAGCAACTGAAATGGACATTAATCAAAGAGTACTATTAAATGATGAATGGATAAAGGTCATCTACATGGTTTAGGGAGCAATACTGCAACTCTAAATGTAGAGTTTGGGTAGTGTGTTGTTTGATCAGGGAATTGGGGATTAAATTTCACCACCTCCTAAGTATGGATCAGATAGGCATGCATTCTGAATTCCACTTGGATCCCCCCCCCTTTCTCTAAAATTCACTGTCACAGTAATGGCTTCTTTACTGCCAAAGCTGTACTAGCAGAACTACAGGCCAGTTTTTGAAATGTTGGCAAGGCTGATTTCTACCATGTAGATGCAGAGTTTCAACACTGATAATAACAACTACAACCATCACCCATCTCCCAAAATGGAGATGCCATTAGAGGATAGTTTTTAGAGTATCATAAAATGTCACTAAACCAGATGGCAAATATACCAGTGTTTACATTTTAATGCATACTGCAGATGGTTTGAAATCATTTTACCTTGTTTGATAGGAGGAATGATCACATTTCTACAATGACCCTTTTCATTTTACAGCTAGAAAATGCTCAGGCTTATACTCATCAACAGAAGGAGCTACCATTTTGGCTTTCCCTAAAAAAGTGAGAGTTCTGTGTCTATGGCATATGGACTGAAAGTGTCAAATGTCTATGTGCCTATATTCAGTTTAAAATATTGTTACAACTGTTTGTTTAATCTGTTAAAATACATCACTTCCTATGCACAACTAGGATAACTGTAAAATATATTTTCTTGCAAAGTGAAATATTAATTTGTCTTGATATCTCTTGCTAAACAAGGTCAACCTTCCAGGGATTGGCAGCTTTTTTTTACTGGCTTTTTTTGTGCCATTATCAACAACTGTCAGACATGCATAAAAAGTATGTAGAGCTTTTTTGCTCACTTTATCTCAATGTCAGATACACCCACTAAATTTCAGTAGGTTAAGCTACTGTTCACAGCCCAGGAGGAAGACCAGTTTAAAAGGTTGGCAAACCTAATCCCTTTATCTATCTGCACAGCCTGCATTCATATACACTTTCAAAAACAAAACCAGGTATAAACCAGGTATGCACTGTATATTTAAAACAGTGTTATACCATTTTAAGCTGTCATGGCTTCTCCAAAAAGAATCCTGGGAACTGTAGTTTGTTAAAGATGCTGAGAGTTGTTACAAGACTCTCATTCTCCTTACAGAGGTACAATTCCCAGACTGATTTAACAGTCAATCCCAATCCATCTTCCCAGGGAATTTTGGGAATTGTAGCTCTGTGAGGGGATTAGGGGTCTCTTAATAACTCCCTGCATCCTTAACAAACAATAGTTCCCAGACTCATTTGGGAGAAGTCATGACTGTTTAAAATGGTATTATATTGCTTTAAATGTATAGTGCAGATAGGACCAAATCTATCTATCTATCTATCTATCTATCTATCTATCTATCTATCTATCTATCTATCTATCTATCTATCTATCTATCTATCTATCTATCTATCTCAGTTCAACCCATGTTCAAGGAATATCAGAATCCTAAAATTAATTTTGCATTATGTGAACATAAATGGAATATTTTTCTGTGCAACGTTTGGAATTTGCTTATTTGTCAAACATGCAAGGAGTTCCTATTACTAATTCAAATACAAACAATATGGATTGACTGCCATATGTCAAAGAGCTCCTGTCCTGGTCTGTCAAAATATGCACCATCCACTCCCCTTTATAGCTGCATCAAGGGTTGCTGGAGCAGCCACTGAATTTTATGACTTTCTGTATGCCAGAAATTCAAGGAAAGCAAGGAATGTATTTCTTTGATTGTTTCTGGAGGGCTAGGGAAATTTGTTGTTGACATTTTTACTGTTAATATTCTGCAGGGCAATAAAGTTTATTGGCTAATTTATAAGAGACAGTGTGCTCATTAAGAGGGGGAGGGAAAAATCATGTGGGAAGAAGGCAGACAGAAAGAGAAAAAGAGGGCACAAAAGAAAGAGAATCTGCATTGTCCAAATGTGCAGCTAATTCAGTTTCATTTCCCCCCTATATAATGAGTTTGTAACTACATGCTTAGCTGTAACAAAAGAAAGAAAGAAAAAAGATGTTCTAAACCTGTACTTAATTTAACTCCCACAATTTTAAAAGGTCATTGTATGTGGAAAATGAAAACACACTATTAGCTCACAGTATGCTTTCTCCTAGAGCAGTATCTGACTTCTGCAAACAGAATAGGTTGCCACCCCTATCTAGCACAAGTTCTTGCTCCATCTTCTGCAATTCTTTGCCTGGAACAAAAGTGCCTTGACATAATGAGAAGGCATGATTCAATTGTTGTTGTTATGTGCCTTCAAGTTGATCATGACTTATGGCGACCCTATGAATCAGTGACCTCCAATAGCATCTATTGTGAACCACCCTGTTCAGATCTTGTAAGTTCAGGTCTGTGGCTTCCTTATGGAATCAATCCATCTCTTGACTGGTCATCCTCTTTTTCTACTCCCTTCTGTTTTTCCCAGGATTATTGTCTTTTCTAGTGAATCATGGCTTCTCATGATGGGTCCAAAGTATGATAATCTCAGTTTCATCATTTTAGCTTCTAGTGATAGTTTTGGTTTAATTTGTTCTAACTCCCAGTCATTTGTCTTTTTCACAGTCCATGGTATGCTCAAAACGCTCCTACAACACTACATTTCAAATGAGTTGATTTTATCTTATTCGCTTTTTTCACTGCGCAACTTTCACATCCATACATAGAAATCAGAAATACCATGGTCTGAATGATCCTGACTTTAGTGTTCAGTGATACATCTTTGTATTTGAGGACCTTTTCTAGTTCTCTCATAGCTGCCCTCCCCAGTTCTAGCCTTCTTCTGATTTCTTGACTATTGTCTCCATTTTGGTTAATGATTGTGCCAAGGTATTGATAATCCTTGACAAGTTCAATGTCCTCATTGTCAACTTCAATGTTACATAAATTTTCTGTTGTCATTACTTTAGTCTTCTTGATGTTCAGCTGTAGTCCTGCTTTTGTGCTTTCCTCTTTAACTGTCATCAACATTCGTTTCAAATCATTACTGGTTTCTGCTAGTAGTATGGCATTGTCTGCATATCTTAAATTATTGATATTTCTCCCTCCAATTTTCACACCTCCTTCATCTTGGTCCAATCCCACTTTCCGTATGATATGTTCTACATATAGATTAAACAAGTAGGATGATAAAATACAGCTCTGTCTCACACCCTTTCCAATGGGAAACCAATCGGTTTCTCCATATTCTGTCCTTACAGTAACCTCTTGTCCAGAGTATAGGTTGCGCATCAGGACAATCAGATGCTGTGGCACCCCCATTTCTTTTAAAGCATTCCGTAGTTTCTCATGATCTACACAATCAAAAGTTTTGCTGTAATCTATAAAGCACAGGTGATTTTCTTCTAAAATTCCTTGGTGCAATGTTCCATTATCCAATGTATGTTTGCCATATGATCTCTTGTGCCTCTTCCCTTTCTAAATCCAGCTTGGACATCTGAAATTTCTCGCTCCATATATGGTAAGAGCCTTTGTTGTAGAATCTTGAACATTACTTTACTTGCATGGGATATTAAGGCAATAGTTCAATAATTACTGCATTCCCTGGGATCCCTTTTCTTTGGAATTGGGATATATATTGAACACTTCTAGTCTGTGGGCCATTGTTTAGTTTTCCACATTTCTTGATAAATATTTGTCAAAATTTGGACAGAGTTAGTCTCAGTAGCTTGTAGCCAGAGCTTGGAAAAGTTACTTTTTTGAACTACATCTCCCATCAGCCCCAGCCAGCACCATGCTAGCTGGGGCTGATGGGAGTTGTAGTTCAAAAAAGTAACTTTTCCAAGCTCTGCTTGTAGCAACTCTATTGGTATGCCATCTGTTCCTGGTGATTTGCTTCTTCCAAGTATTTTAAGAGCAGCTTTCACCTCACTTTCTAACATTTCTGGTTCTTCATCATACAGTTTCTCCATGAATGAATCTGTCATCTTTGCATCTTCAGTGTATTGCTTCCATCTTCCTTTTATTTCATTCTCTATTCTTTTGGAATAGGGCTCTTATTCTTCCCTTTTTGTTATCCTCTTCTATTTCTATATAATAACTATTGTAATAGTTTTCTTTGTCCCTACGTAGTAGTCGCTGTATTGTTGCATTTAGGGTTCTGACCATGTTACTATCTCCTTCTCTCTTTAACCATTTGAAGAGTTTCTTCAGTCATCCATTGAGGTCTTTCTCTCTTTTAAACTATTCTGTATTCTTCCCTGATAATGTCCCTGACTTCAGTCCATAGTTCTTCTGGTTCTCTGTCAACTAAGTTTAAAGCCTCAAATCTGTTCCTTATTTGATCTTTATATTCTTCTGGGATGTTATTTAAACTGTATTTTGGCATTATGATTGCTTTGTTGTTCTTTTTTTGGCTTTACTCTGATTTTCGATATGACCAGTTCATTTGTTTTGTTCATGGTTCCTCTGTGAATGAATGTCATCCTTGCATCTCTTTTATAGAGTTCTTCAGTGTATTGATTCACTAGAAAAGACAATAATGCTGGGAAAAACAGAAGGGAGTAGAAAAAGAGGAAGGCCAAACAAGAGATGGATTGATTCCATAAAGGAAGCCACAGACCTGTACATACAAGATCTGAATGGGTGATTCATGACAGATGCTATTCGAGGTCACTGAATCATAGTGTCACCATAAGACATAATCAACTTGAAGGCACATAACAACAACAAAATACTTTTATTTTATTTTAATTGTGTTTTATCACTGACGTGATTGCTTCCCTGGGTTCCTTTGGAAGAAAGGGAGGGCCATGAATTTTAGTAGCAGCAGCAGCAGCAGAAGCAACAACAATATAGACCTTTCAGGGAAAAAATGGGAAAAGATGTCCTTAAATCCCATTCTGTCCAGGGCATGGATATGGCAAGTGCTCTACCACAAAGTCTACCGCCATTATAGGACTGATCTCTTAAGATGTAGGAAGCTCTTTCTTCTTCCAGCTAGTATTAAATCAGCACAGAATCAGTTGTCCCCACCATCACCATCACCAAATGTGATGGAAAGAATGACAGATGCTGCTAGTATACTATGCTTTTGAAATACTGGGTACAGCTCCACTGGTCCATAATTATGAAACATTGAAAGAAGACAGAAACATAGAAAATATAATAAGACAAAGGCAGAATCTGGAAGTCACAATCTATTTCCTCAAGAGAAATTCTTGAGATAATTTTAAAAAGAAGTCACGGGTCACAGCTTGAGCAAGTTAAGGGAATGCCTAGAAAAGTGCATTATAATATTTTTAAAAGAAAAATTATGCAAGAAGCATTGCAGGGAAACAGGGATAGAGCAAGTATACTGGTCTGATGCATCAGAAATAGTAGGAACAGCAGACATGGTCAACCTGAAGTGTCAAGATTTCAGGAAAAAAATGTATGATTGGACAAGTGGCCATGAGTACAACATGACAACAGAGAAAATGGTTTGGAGAGCTGTTTGATTTGCTAGCAAATGAACTGTTCTTCAGGAGAGTTGGACAGCTTACACTAATGGGAAGAATAGTAAGGAACCAGACTCCATATGCAGGAATCATAGAAACCACTATAGGAATTTGCTTTCATACATCCGGAGTCTGAGGGCTACACTAGACACAACAATGTGCATGTGGTCTCAAACAGAAGCCAACATAAATGTGGTCTCAAACAGAAGTGAGGGCTTATCTGAACCAGGAATGCAGCTTGGGGGTAGGGTTAAATCTTTTCCCCATGTCCTATTTTCCTAATGGACCCTCTTGAAGCTGCTATTTGCCCTGTGTGTGTGTGTCTACGTTTTTGTGCACACACAACTATATTTTTCCTAAAAGGGCACAGAGCAGCTTTATTGGAGGAGGGTCAATGGTTAAACCCACTCCTCCTATACCATGGCCTTGATTTAGATTGGATGCCCTCTGCTGCTAAATCTTTAAACAGGCTGGAGTGCTGTTCACACATTTCTGTCGTCCCATCTAGTTTGCTCCTGACAGTATAAAAAATAGAATCCCCCATATTCCACAAGCCCAACTTGCCTCAACCAGAAGTTGGTCATTTAGTGTTGCTGGTCCCATGCTGTAGAACACTCTTCCAGCAGAGATTCAGCAGGAATCCTTGCCTTTGACTTTCAGGCATCACTTGAAGACATTTTGTGCGTTCATAAGCCTATGCCAGGTCTGCCCGCAACAAAACTTCTATCATCCATGATTTGATTGTGGATGAGGGGTAGACCTGGGCAGATGAGCTCAGTGGGCCAGTTTGAACCCAGCTGTGCCCACCTGGATACTCAGTGCAGCACCATTCCAGGTCAAAGGGATGGGAAGGGAGAGTTGCAATCATCCATTAAAATTCCATCTCCCTCACCAGCAGACCAATCCACATTGTGTCTGGGGTTGAGGGATTGTTTGTGGTGTTGGGCCAGAGAGACAAAATAGGGATGTTGCTAGTGTACCATCTACCCTATTGCACGACAACCTCCTTAACTGAGCTGGTGGAAGTAATCTTGGATATGGTGTTGGAGAATTCTTTCACAGTGGTGGTGTGGGATTTCAATATCCATGCTGAGGCTGTCTCAAATGGGCCAGCTTGGGACTTCATGGCTTCCATGACAACCATGGGGCTGTCTCAATACATCAGTGGTCCAACACATGCAGCTTGGCATACCCTCGACTTGGTCTGAAAGACTGCCTCCCTACATACAGACCCTCTTGGGTGTTAAGATCAGCAGAGGGGGCCCTATTGGTAGTACTGCCACTGTCACAAGCTCAGGTGATGGTGGCCCAAGGACTGGGCATTTTCTGTGGTGGCCTCTAAGTTGTGGAAATCCTTCCCCATTGACGTGTGTCTGGCAACTTCACTGTTCAGGTGAATACTGAAGATGCACCTCTTTACCCTGGCCTTTGACACCTGAGATGTATATGTTTAGGACCTAGCCTATTTTGTGATTTTAGGTGGTTTTTAATTGTTTTAATGTCCTATTTTAAAATTGTTCTAACCCACCCTGGGACTTTTGGGTGAAGGGCAGATGATGATGATGATGATGGTGATGTTGAGTAGTAGTAGTAGTAGTAGTATAATCTGTTTAAAATGTTTCTTGAGTAGCCAGTCATTTTAACAATTGTTTTGGATTGTTTTTAAATATTTCTGTGTTTATAACACTACCTGATGTTTTGCTACAGGCGGTATATGAAAATGTTTATAAATAATATAATATAATCTGGTGTGTGTTAAAGTTCTGGCTAAATTTGGGATACATCTGTGGAAATGTCCCTGGCATTTAAAATCATTCCAACTATGTTTTTCAAAATTTCATCATATTCAAGTTTTCTTTCTCTGTGATTTTCCTTAAGCAAACTTTTTTCTCCCAACTTCTGTTTTATCACTTATATATCATTTTAAAGCCAGTTATTTCAAGTATTCTCAAGGTTGTTTTGGACATTATTGATACAGCACATTTATCATGGGTCAACAGTCTAGTTTATAAGGGCAAGCAATCAAACTGTGCTTTTAGCCAATGTCCTCTTGCTTGTACCTTCAGGTCACTCTTAGGTCACAGAGTGCTTGCAGTGATTTTAGAAGTCACTTTCTTCTGTCCACCTGAGATCAGTGGAGAAGAAGAAAAAATATACACATCTCATTTCAGAGCATACAATGAACATGAATAAATGCAATAACTGTATTCAATATTGTGCAGGAGAAAATACACACTTTCTATTTGTGTCTAATTCCACAGTTATCTTACAGGGCTGTGGTCAAGCTAATCCATGTGAAAGACTTTCATCACTCAGAAGCACTATATATGCATGCTGAGTAAGGCTACAGCAGGAGGAGGACCTTTTTAGTCCAGCAGACTGGATCATCACATTTCCCAACCCCTATGGGCCACTGCCACTCTGTCATTATGTAATCAGGTGGCAACTTCAAAGAGTCTTGCTGTCAGTGCCAATCAGCTGGATCCAAACCATGCCTGCAAATAGACAACTTCAAAGAGGCTCAAAGCCCCTTCAGTGTGGCTCACTCTCAACACCAATCAGCTAGTCAGCACTGTCAGCAAGCCATTTGCTAAGGAACAATAGGGAGCAAACTTCAAGCTCCCAATTGTTCCTTTGCAGTCAGTCATGCCTTACCCTGCCTCATACCTGACATCACATATGGCATCAGGTGTGGAGCAGGCAGGCATGGTTTGGGGAAAATGTCATTTCCAGCCAAAGTAGGATCCCTGCCAGGCCTAATTAGGCACATGGATCAGAGGCTCTCCACCTCTGTACGACAGGGATGTCCAAGTGGTCTCTTAAATACTATTGTGGATTTGCTACATGATTGTGGTGAAATCCATGACTGTGGACAAATGTAAATGTAAATGTACTGCCTTCAAGTCGATTCCAACTTATGGTGACCCTGTGAATAGGGTTTTCATGAGGCCGAGAGGCAGTGACTGGCCCAAGGTCACCCAGTGAGCTTCATGGCTATGTGGGGATTCGAACCCTGGTCTCCCAGGTCGTAGTCCAACACCTTAACCACTACACTACACTGGTTCTCTATCACACTGCACTGGCTCTTTATCATGTGGACAGGAGAGGTTTAATGAGGTAAAAAAGACTGCTTAAGACCGTGGCGCAGAGTGGTAAGCGGCGGTAACGCAGCTGAAAGCTCTGCTCACGGCTGGAGTTTGATTCCAATGGAAGGAGGAAGTTGAATCTCAAGTAAAAGGGGTCAAGGTCCACTCAGCCTTCCATCCATCCGTGGTCAGTAAAATGAGTACCCAGCATATGCTGGGGGGTAAAGAAAGGCCAGGGAAGGAACTGGCAATCCCACCCCATATATATGGTCTGCCTAGTAAACATCGCATGACGGCACCCTAAGAGTCGGAAACAACTCGCACTACAAGTGCAGAGACACCTTTACCTTTAAAGTCCTTTGATCTTTGGGGAAGAAGGCATACTTCCTTTCCCCCACCTAAAGATAATGTAATCTAGGACTCTGTGTGTACAAGAACAAAGAAACTGCAGTTTGAATCAAAGTGTGACTGACAGGTTAGTTTTGAGCTCTGAAAAGGACCATTTGGGTCTGCCTTTATGGGAGATTTGATATATTTGTAAATAACCTGAACTATTACAGAAGCTCTTTAACTCTCCTTCTGAAGGAAACCAAACCTAAATAAGTGCTGTCCTTGGAACATCTCCTTGTTCAGGGAAGTGAAAAGTGTGGGACAATATTATAGTTCATTGATGGCCATAGGATCTGATTGGAGTAAGTGGTCAATGTCTGCATCTCACCGAGAATGCAAATTCTTCTCCCACTATTCCAATGTGTTATTATATAGCTAACTGAATGTGTAGCATGATGTCTTACTTTGTATTATTGTAACAGTCAGCTGAGACAAAAGATATTTGTGTCTCGAGTCCCACTTTTCTGCTTGACTAATAAGTCTCATGACTGAAGGGATATATTGAATGCCACATCCATTTTATGAAGCTGAATGGGTTCAATTGTTGTGTACGCTTTGAAAATGCACATGCTTCATCTTCACCTACATCTGTGTCCTGCTAATTAATGTGACTCATTGTTATCTTAATTCTGTCTCAGGCGCAGTAGGTTTTCCCCTCTGCTTTTAAATACAATGATCTTATTCCTATCAAAAAGACTGCTAGCTAAGCTCTCTGTACTGATTGCCTTTTGATTGTCATTTCTGAGAAAGAAGGAGAGCAGCTGGGGACTTGTCTCTTAAGAATGCTTCTTAACCAAAAAAGCATTGCCTTTACATGAAAAAGTGCAGTTACTGGAGGATAAAAGGGCAAATAATTAGGTCTATTATTGAATTATAGGAAACTTCTTTATAGGAAGTCAAACCAAAGGTCATCTAGATCAGTACTGTCTGACTGGCTTTTCAGGGTTTCAGATGGGATTCTTTCCTAGCCTGCCAGTAGAGGGTGTGGATTGAACCTGTCACCTTCTGCCTGCAAACATGAGTTCTGCAACTGAACTACAGCACCTCCCCTTGATTGATTATTCTTTGGGGAGAATTAAACTTGGGGGTTGTGCACCATAAGGCATGCATCCTCCCAATACTAATTCCCCCTCTCAGTCCAGGATGTGATTAGGCACTCTTTAGCGGGTTTGATCCCATTGAGGAGTTATACAGCCACGAGAGTGGCTGTATACTACAGCCAGCATGGATTTTTCACATTCCGCAATATTAAATTGAAAACACCCCCACATGCCATTCTGATGCTTCCCATAAGCTCATTTCAAAACAAAACCTTACAAAACTTATAGTTCTGAACTCAGAAACGCTTGCTTAACAACCCTCTCAATTTTCATGGTGATACATAAAACAGTCAGAGAGAATCGAGAGTTCAAAATCTAAAGAGAGAGAGAAAAAACCCAGACCCCTTTTGGACTTTTTTCTGTCAGGGTTCTCATAATCTGTTGAAATTCATTAAAAATCAGCCATGTTCACAGAGTACCTGTAATCCTAATACTGACCTTGCCCCATACTCTGACCTTCATCTACTGCAGTTTAAAAGTTTAAAAAATGCCTGGTTGATTTTTAATTAATTTAAGAAAGTTTGGCTGGAAGCCTATTATAACGCGGGCCATGCTCAGTAAGGACCAACTGTCAGTGTTCTAAAAGCCTCACAGCTGCTGGACTTGGCTAATAAGAGGGCCACACCCACACCAGACTTGATTTCACTTGAGACAGTCATGGCTTCCCTCAAAGAATCCTGGGAAGTGTAGTTTGTGAAGGGTGCTGAGAGGAGACTCCTATTCCCCTGAGAGAATGGTTTAACAGTCAGCCACTCTGATTGAAGGTCTGTGAGAGGAACAGGGTGTTTCCTAGCAACTCTCAGAACCCTTCACTAACTACACTCCCCAGGATTCTTTGAGAGAAGCCATGGTTGACTTTGATCCATGGCTTTGAGAGAAGCCATTATAAATTCTTTTAAATTGTTTTTAAAAGATGTGTTTTTAAATTTGTATATTTCTTTTTATTGTTTCTAGTTATTGTAAACTGCCCAGAGAGCTTCGGCTATGGGGCGGTATATAAATACACTAAATAAATAGATAAATAAATAATGATTGTCCAAAGTGTAATAGAGGCCTGGTGTGGATGTGGCCAGGGACAGCTTTGTTTTAAATTTGGGTGGGAGGTAGGGTTGCCAGGTTCAGGGCCTGAGACTGATCCTGTATCTTTAGGAGAAGAGAAAGTCAGCCAAGTGCAGGTGTTCTTGCAACAATGTAATGGGAAAAACCACAAGGTAGAATTCTCCCTTCTCCCTGCCCAACTTTGAAAGATACAGAAGACATCTTGGTTGGCAGGCCCAGCCTGGTCAGTTTTACCTATCCTAATCATGATTGCATAGGAGTATATCCGATTCAACTCAATAATCATACAAATGATCAGACTCCTTCCCCTTTCCTCTCCCTTTCTCCTCCCCTCCCCTCTTCCTTCTTCCACCCCCCCTGCCCACTCCAGCTCTCCGTCCCTCCCCCCAGTCAGTTTTACCTATCCTAAGCATGATTGCACGGGAGTAAATCCCACTGAACTGAATAAACATGCAAATGACCACATCTATCCTTCTTCTCCCCTCCCCCTCCTGCCTGCTCCCATCCCAGTCCTCCCCTCTGTCTTTCCACACCTCCCTCCTCCCCCTCCTCCCTTCCCCATCCCCTGTGGTCAGTTTCACCTATCCTAAGCATGATTGCTGTGTGTGTGTGTGTAAATCCCACTTAACTCAATAAGCATGCAAATGATCAATCCATTCTCAGCAAACTTGCGCAGGATCCCATTTCTTACCTCCCGGATTAAAAAGCAAGGAAATTCACTAATACGCAAAAAACCTTGCGGTTTAAAAATGTACCTATAGCCCATAGATATTTCTACCAAACTTTAAAAAGCAGGGAAATTGGGCAGCTATGGTGAATGCACCAGGGGA
Source organism: Rhineura floridana (assembly GCF_030035675.1). Lineage (NCBI taxonomy): Eukaryota > Metazoa > Chordata > Lepidosauria > Squamata > Rhineuridae > Rhineura > Rhineura floridana. The sequence goes on from NC_084487.1 coordinate 84,726,064, forward strand.
GCAGGAGACCTGAACTCGTCTCTGAGATATTGTACTGCCCTACAAAGTTGTCAAAATGCAAACACAATTTGGGTTGGTCTTTCACAGTCCAATCCACTTGCTGTGTAGCTTGGAAGAATTTGGTAACATGTGCCTCTGAGCATATGGTGAGTGGTGGCAACACCTGTAATCAGCCCAGATAATAGAAAGAAAATATGTCCTGTGCTGATCTTGTTTTAGCAGGGAGGAAGCAACATTATTAGGATAGTTGATATAGTTCAGATGGTCACTTTAAATATGTCTGATTTCCTTTGCAATTTTAGTGAAGTTTCCTATAGTAAATCACTTTCTTTTGCTTTTGTTTCTATGAATATGTGAAGTACAGCAACCCTGTGCAAAATTTATACTAAAAAACTCCAAACATAATTGTGGAATAATGGCACTGACTTCTGCAAAATAGTCTCCAGTGGACCTCAGAAGTATCTCAATTTGCACAAGATAAGACAGTGGAAGGTGAAATATATTTTAGCAAAATTCTAGATGTGCTCTATGTTTTTAATTGATCGTGAACACCTTGCCTTAAATAAAGTGGTTTAAACATAGGCTGAAAACATGCACCCTCTTTTTTCCAACAGATAGAGTCATTGTGATCAGTCTGATTTTACATCAAACTGCAGTTTCAGATTCAACTGTTAATGCACCCAAAATAGAAATAGAACATAACCTCCAATATAAAAGACAGAAGGCTGTCTTCACCATCACATGACAATGACCAATAAAAAGGCTTTGAAATTAATAAAAATACATTTGACACAGATTTCTAGGATAAATAAAGAGGGGGGGATTTTCTGGTTTAGATTCTCTGCAGAAACATTAGTAACACAGGAAAGAAGCAAAGTAAGAAGAACACCAACAAACATATAAAAATATAATTCTCCATCTTTGGAGATGGCAGGTGTTGCCACCACTCACCATATGCTCAGAGGCACATGTTACCAAATTCTTCCAAGCTACACAGGAAGTGGATTGGATTGTGAAAGACCAACCCAAATTGTGTTTGCATTTTGACAACTTTGTAGGGCAGTACAATATATCAGAGAGGAGGTCAGGTCTCCTGCTCCCCTGGTGCATTCACAATAGCTGCCCAATTTCCCTGCTTTTTAAAGTTTGATAGAAATATCTGTGGGCTATAGGTACATTCTTAAACTGCAAGGTTTTTTACATATTAGTGAATATTTATTAAGGTCAGTGAAAAAGTGCTTCCTCCAATACTAATTAATAATCCCTCCAAGAATTCTTTAAGCACAGAAGAGAGCAGGTTCTAAACAAATTATCTCAGAAGGACAAGTGAAATTAGGGCCAAGGATGTGCACTGTGTGAGGTGTGCTTTCCCTGACCCCTCTTTCCACTTCCTACAAACTCTCCTATACAACAGAAATATTCCCTTTCACACATTATACTACTTGAATTCAAGGCTAGATGATGGTGATGCTGCTGCATTATTTATACAGTACCATTAGTTTTTAAGTGTGATTGTGGTTTTTAGAATGTTTTTAACTGTAACTGTGTTTTAGAATGTTTTCAACTGTTTTAGAACATTTTTATTTTTGTTGTTAAATTGTTTAGTTGATATGTTTGCTGTGCTGGTTTCCTTTGGGAGGAAGGGCAGGATATAAATTCAATAAATAAATACATCAGTGTGCATAGCATATTACAGAGTACAAGAGGACAGGCCCCTGTCCCTAACATTTTACTGTCTAGAATTCAACACTGAAGCTTCCTGCTCACCTAAGCAGGCAGGGTTCGGCAGCCTCCCATTATTGTGTTTTGATGGGATTTCCTAATCTTGTATCTCCCCCACCCTGTGACTTACATATTTTTGTAGATCGGGAGAAATAAAAGCAGGAAGGTTTCTTTCCCTGAACATAAAACAAAAATGCTATTGCAATGTTCACTTCAGAGTGAATAGTTGTTTCAGCTATATACTGTGAGTTGGTATAATTAAGCCTCCCTGACCTATTTTTACTGCTGTCTTACCTTTGACTGATGCACAAGGCTTTCTCTTTCCCTATCCCCAAGTACTTAGGAATTTGTTTGCAGTGCACAGAGTCTCCTGGGTAGGATGTCTCCATATTTAAAATGACATAAAGTGCTTGCTTCTTGCCTTTGCATGCTCAAGTACATACTTCTTGTCTCCAAGTGAAAAATACTGTCACTGAGAGACATCAGAAGAAGGGAAGATGTGCACTCTTTCAGAATTGAAGCATGGAAAGGACATGATATCAAGGTAGCAAGTGTTTCCTGATAGCTCCTTTGATATATTGAAGACAGAGGTGTCTGGAAAGAGCCATGTGGACTAATATGGGAGAAATGCTTCTTTCAAAAAACTGCAGAAAGCATATTAATTGCGGAGCTTGCCAGATATCTGTTGAAAGAAATATCAATTGAAAGACAGAAAAAGTGGTGTTTAGTACAGGCTACTCATGATTTTGCTGCATTTGACAGTGCTAGGAGTGCTTAAAGAACTTGATCTTTGTGAATTCAGTAGATAAATAGTTCTTTTGAAGGTTATTTCAGAGTTAAAGTTTTGTTTTGAAGAAGTGTAAAGGGTTAGCTGTATATGAACTGCCTATGCTTTCTACTAAGAGTTGTAGATCAGGGCTCCTAAACTGTGGTCTGTGGACCACCAGTAGCTTATGAGCTTCATTCAGATGGTCAGTGGCATGCTTCCATTAAATAGTCATATTGATTTTTAATTCAATGTTTATATTGTGTTTCTTATATTGTATTTTATTGTATTACAATTTGAATTCTATGGAATGCAAATTGTTATACAATAAAATACAGTATAAGAAATCAAAGAAGCAATAAAATACATTCAACAATCATACAGCATCTAGCACACCGCATTACAATTGCTACAACAGGTGGAAAAAAATCAAGTGGTCCTCCAAGACTACCAGCAATTTTCAAGTGGTCTGTGGGGGAGAAAGTTTGGGAACCACTGGTTTAGATACATAGTGGCAGGAAGTACAGGTGGCTGGCTGACTTAACTGCCACGTTACTTTGTGTCAAAAACAAAGTAAGCTTTGAGAATGAGGTCCATTTCATATATACAGAGACAGAGGATCCAGTTAGTGGACATTCTGTCTCATTTCATTGGACCAAAGTAGGAGCCTGATGAGGGAGGAGAATTCTGCCCAAATTTGAAGTGATTGGCTGAAGAGATGTCCTGGTTGGAAATAAAAGGGCAGTCTCCCAACCCTTGAGATGCTTGGTAAGCCTGAGGAAAGCCAAAAGCTGAAATCATAGACTGGAGCTGAAGAAGGTCTGTGAGGACAGCCATTAAGAAAGTGCTGAAGCCAAGAGTAATCAGAGATTGCTGGCAGCAGTAGGTTGCTGGATCAAGGTGAAAACTACAGCAGAAGACCTGATAGAAACCAGAGAGACTCCAGAGTCTAATTGAGACCGCCGCATCAGCGAAGCGCCGTAAAGCAGAGCCCTGCTGTATAGTCCTCAGAGCCTAGTTGATAAGTGATCATTGATATGGGGTGTATAGAGGGAAATTGCCTATAGGCTTAAAGAGGGAGAGGAACTGAACCTCTCAAAGACACAGTAACTTTATAGTATAACCATTTGGAATTAAAGAAGTAGCTAAGTTAAGTTTAAGTTAAGTTTAACAAATAGTAACCATATAAGCTAGCACCACCATCTGTTTATATTAAGCATTCTTTAAAATAAGTTATATTGTTTTTCACTATAAAGTGGAGTCTGAGCTGAGAAAAACAAATCTCAGGATGACAGATAGTAACCCTTAAAGAATACTAGCTCTATCCTCTCCAATCTAATTAGGCAGAACTGTCTGGATTTAAGCTGATTTAGTATCAGTGACAACAATCCAATTGAAGTTAGTCATGCTTAGTGAGACTGATGTTGTTTGGTGGAAAGCTATCCTGTTAGAATCAAGCATGACTGGGTTTATTTATGTATTTAAAAGCATTTCTAAAGCACTTAATATTTAAAAATTTCTATTCGGTATACAAAAATAAAACATTAAAGCAATAAGATAGTGTAAATAAAAACACAGATACAATATAAAAACAAAAACAAAACAGTATTATAAAAATAGGAATTCAGTAATGACTAGGTCCAATCTTATGAATCAGGGAAGGCCTGGGCAAAAAGATATATCTTTACAAGGCATCTGAAACAACTGGTGGATAATGCTTCACATATGGCCAAGGAAAGGGCAGAAAATGCCTGTTTTTAGATCACCGCTCTGTGATATTCTGTAGGGTGCATCACTATAAGTAAAATTTCCCCAGACGATCTAAATGGTCTTACAGGTCCATATAGAGTCAGGCTATCTTTCAAATAACCTGGTTCTGAGTTTTTCAGAGCTTTATATGTTAGTAACAAAACCTTGAACATGGCCCAGTAGCTGATCATCAGCTAGTAGGGTTCCCTCAGCGCAGGTGCAATATGTGTGTGTCCAGGAGTTCCAGTCAACAACCTGACCTCAGAATTCTTCACCAGCTGCAGCTTCCAGACCAGCCTTAAGGGAAGTCCCACATAGAACACATTACAGTAGTCCAGTTGTGAGGTTACCAACACATGAAAAGATGTAGTTGACATACCAGCCTAAGTTGATAATAGGTGCTTCTCATCACAGAGGTTATCTTAGCCTCCAGCAACTATGTAGCTGTTCCTTCAAATGGGTTACAAACAAATCCAGAACTGGTAAATTCCTCAACTTCTGGAGCTGGGAACCACTCACACACAGAGCCTCTGTCTGACCAGGATTCAGTTTCAGCTATTTGACCCTCATCTAGTCTACCACTTCATCCAGACACTGGTTCATAACAGACACTCCTGGTGCACATGTAACAGAGAAACAAAGCTGGGTGTTATCACTATACTGATGGCACCACTGGAGGCTGGTTCACTAGGGCTACTGGCGCATAGTCCTCTCAATGAGAATGTCAAGCAATTGTCTAAATTGCCAAAATCTCAGAGCTACACACACTCTTTTCTATTCCACACACATTTTATGATTTCTTGAACTTACAGAGGCTTGTAAAGACATTTCTGTCAGTCTCCTGTTCTTTGCCCAGTCCTAATCCAAAAGTGTAGCTATGGCAAAGAGGTCTCTCCCAGGACTGCTTGTCAGCCCTAATAGGAAGGCTCCTACTCCATGTGTTGATAGGAAGCTTCTCCAGCACAGCCAGTATAGCAGATTAGGAAGGAGTCAGGCAGGAGTCAGACCTGCTTCAAGAATAGTCCTATGTGGTAGCCTTACCCTGGTTCTGAGCATGCTCAGACCTGTTGCCCTGAAGGCCAGATCTCTTCACAGGTAACTAGAGAAGCAACAGGGTTTCCTACTTTGAGGAGCTTTTCTTACATGGAAGCTCTTCCATTGTCATAGATGTGCAGAGAAGTGATATATATTTTAGTGAGGAGACAGTGAGACTGCATATGTGTAATGGTACACTTTCATAAATAAGTGCTGTACAAGTCCTATTGTGATGAAAAGTTAAAAATTGTAGCCATACTAAGTCAGAATGTTGCCAGCTATCACTGGATTTGTCAGTTGAACTAGGACTGAAGTGAACTTCAGCAATTCCTCCTCCCACTGCACCCCCTCACCTCCCATCTGCTCTAGAGGGGGGGCACTTCAGAACAGTGTGAGAGCTGGGATAGGAGGCAGGGAGGGAGAAAATTGGCTCAGAAGCTCTGCAGAGGGAAACACCAATTTGATACAACCCACTAACTTTTAGTTCATTTGGGGTTGTTCCTGAAATGGGACTTAAACTGAAATTCTTGGGTTCAGGCTAGTTCAACTAGCTTATGATCAATTTTTTTACGATCAAGGGATAGCCAAACTCATTATAGTGAGTTATGAAGTAAAACTATGGCAAATTTCAATTATGGCAAGCTATGAAATCATTCCAAAATAATGGCAGCCTTTAAAACAATTTTAATGCAATACATTTGCCATGTTATTAGAATGGTCAGCATGTGTGTATGTTGTTAGATACATGTTTAGTGTTAGCCTGAAAGTGTCTAAAATATTTCGTCAGTACTCTGCCATGTTCTTTTAAAATTATGTAATGGCTCAAGCTAGTATTTTTACTTAAATAAATGGGATTTCAGGAGTAATGACACAATTTCTTGTCCTGAGGTTAGACTGGAGGTATTCAGTGTTAGTGACTTTGGAAATCCTGTTCTACAATATTTAACTTACTGATGATCTTTACACCAGATCATTTTTGTTTGACATTTTAAAAACATACTGCCAGCATGACTTTGGAAAACAAAGTGATACTAATGACAGTTTCCAGACAGAATGATTGGGGGGGTGGCAGGGAAGTGTTGCCAAAACATTTCTTGCTATTGACAATAAAAGCAATTTAGGTCATGTCATTCATCTTCAATGGCAAGGTCACAAGGTTTTTCTAACTTACTTTGTACATCAAATTAAAGTAGCCATGGGAAAAACAGTACTAGATAAAAGGAAAGATTCTTGAAAAAGCACGCTGAAAAGAAGAACTGAAGTGATTTTTTTCTTTTTCAAAAAAAGAGCTCTAGAGAATTGGGGAGAATGGCTGCCTTTGCTGATTGCCCATGATCAATATTTTCCATAATAGTGGTAAGGAAATGAAAATCCTTGTCCCTCAGTCAATGAGCCATATGGAGCAACATGCCTTTATACATACACAGGCATACATGCATAATAATATTTCATAATACTTTTTTGTAAAAACAAATAAAAATATGTTCCTTGCTATTGTTCTTAGACAAATATTTACATAACATGTAAGATACGTATAAGATACTTTCAACATATTTATAAAATATTAATAGTTATGATATAATTGAAATAATTTATCCAGTATTGGATGAAATTTTCCTTTTCCTCATGGCAGATCCAGCTTTTACCATCTCTCACTCTGCTAATCATTTTATTCTTCCAAGGGGGCCACTGTACTACCATTTCCAATGAGTTTTCCTTATCATTAGTTGCAACTGAAAAGTCGGAACGTTTTCTCAATAAAAATCCCCATGCTTCCATTGGTATCTCTTTCTGCATGTCTTTGTTCCACTTCAACATATAATTGCCTTTCTTTATATGATGTTTCCTCATTGCTATTTGATACGTCTTATAAAACCATCCAATTTTGTTCTTTACTAATAATAACTCAAAGTCTGCCTTCTCTTTCAGAGAATGGGAAAAATTGTGTTGTTGGTTTGTCTCCTAATCTGCTGTTCCTGGACTTTGTGTAAAACAAATCTATGATTAAAGATACAGAGATGCCCAAATTACATGTATCAGGTAATGAGCTATGCACACCACTGGGCCTGACTTGGTCTACCTGTAACAAGTGTATGCCATATCTAACAATACAGGGCAGAGAAATCTATCTTGTCAGAGACCAGCAGGAGTGAAGCCGGCAGAGGCGGAGCTGGTGGAAGGGCTGGCACATCCAGCTGCTGTTCGGAGGCATGAAGGCAGAACTGGCAGGGCATGCTGGAAGGAAACAAAGTACATGTTTCCTTCCATCACCCCTTTTCCCAGAATACTGGCTGCTGGGATGGAGGGCCGTGGAAGGGAGCCAAATAGCACCTAGATGTAGCTTAATTTCCCCCCACCCCTTCTCTGATGCGCCACTGGAATGGCCCTTTTTGGGGCCTTGCGTCAGCTTCCCTATGCTGGTTTAGGCTTCTCCAGTGGATCCCTGGCTGCCCCATGGCTGTGCTGTGGCTGTGATGGGGGGAGGGCTTCTGCTGGCATAGCCAGGGATCTACAGTATTCACCTCCCCTCAGCATGGAGTTTATAGGGCTTGGATTGTGCCCTAAGTACAGAAGAGTTACTATATTGGCATGTTTTCACATTTTCCTTCCAAGATCTTGAATGGCAGATTGCCAAAATACCCTTAAGGATAGATGCTGTGCTTGCAACCACTGAGAACATGAAACAGTCTCTCATGTGTTCACCTACTATAGATTTTGTTAAAGGACTAGAGAATGCACATTTTTTATCTGCCTTTGAGGTGGTTTCCTATTCAATTGTTAGAGGCCCTTTGAGTATCTTCTGAGGGAAGTCCAATAAATCTATTACTGAACAGTTGTTGTAGTATCTCTTAGATCTGCTGTGACTGTTGTTTCTAACCTGACACCTTTGCTAATTACCAACTGGTTCTGTACTTTTTATTACTGTATTTAATGCCTGGTTGACCATAGTAACTATTTGAGCAGTGGTTCCCAACCTTTATGAGTACAGGACCCCCTTTGTAAGCTCAACAAATTTTGTGACCCCCCCCCCACACACTAATTGTAATTTTAGTCTCTGTTAATTGAAAAAAATAGTGCATGGCAAAATCACATCTCCAAATGTCCTTTTCAATAAAAAGCTCCCTGCTTTCTTTTCTTAATGTAAAGGTCCAATCAAATTGGGATCCCCCTCCTCCCCGACAGTCTGAAGATGTACAGTCCTGTCTCCCAACACCAGTGGGTTACAGTGTTGGACTAAGATCCAGGTTCAAATCCCTACCCAGCCATGTAGCCCACTGGGTGACCTTGGGCTAGACACAGTCTCTCAGCCTCATAGGGTTGGTGTACGGATAAAATGGAAAGGGGGGGAACCATGTGCACCACCTTGAGCAACTTGGAGGAAAGGTGGGATATAAATGCAATAATAAATAAATAAATAAATAAATACACTTCAGCTGCAGTATGTGGACCCCAGCCTCAGCCAACCTGCTGAGCTCTCTTAAAATCATCATCATCATCAAGAAGCAGCAATGTGGTAGTGGAGTGGATGCTAAATTGTGAAGACAAAAGGTTGGATAGGTTGAGGAGGGTGGGTTAGTGCTTTTAAGCCTTGCAATGATCATTAGAACTGATAACTTGGTTAGCGTGCACTTGGGGGATGAGAGTAGAGCAGAAGACAGATCAGCACATGCACACACACAAACACACCTGCCCTTCCTGCAAGCATCTGCAGGCGTGCATGCATTTGGGCACATGGGAGGGGGGAAACCCTCAACTACCGCAGCATCTTGAGAGAGATTGGTGGGCGGAATGTAGGTGAAAGAAAAGGGGGACACTGGTGCACACACTTAACCTCAGAGATGGGGGGGCAAGTCCTGAGCTTCTTCACTGCTCCTTGGCTCCATCTGGGCTGAAGGTGGCCTTGCAAATAAGAATAATTTTTAAAAGGAGGTGGCAGCAAAGCAGGAGTCAAGAAAGGCAGGCAGGCTGGCTGTCAAGAAGGAACGGGGAAAGCAGCCTTTCTTTGCAGCCTTGATTCTTTTTGCTTCATGAAAAGTCCAGGCAGTGGAGACTTTTTTTAAAAAAATTAACAATTCATTTGTTTGCTATGTGCAGCCCTCTCTGGATTACTTCACAGCCCCCCCGGGGATCATGGCCCCCAGGTTGAGAAACCACTATATTAGACTGATTGCCTTATCTTTCCTTAATTCTTGTTTTTGTATCATCTTATTTTTAAGAAGTCCTTTTTTAAAACAACATTGAAAAATAGATGTGTCCCTCTTTGTTTTATTTGTCACTTGCTCATAGTTTCCTATTTGCTGTCATTCTTGACAGGTTTCTAACCTAATTTCTTTCCATATTTGGAAATTTTCCAAATGCCCATACAAATGGAACCTTTCATCATTTATCTTTGGGGAAGTCTTTGGTGTTAGCACTGGCTTATATTGATCCCAGATTGTAAGACAAATGTTTATTATATAATAGTCTTCAATATGTATTCCTACCTCCTTTCCTCATACACAACAGATTTTTAGGATCTGTCTTAACTGACTATTCTACCATTGGTCTACTATACTTTCCCCTTACTTAGTCTATTGTGTTAATCATGTTAAACCATCCGCTTCATAATAACAGCGGATACCTGAGATATCTACTCCCCCTTGATTTCTCTGTTGTGCAAGATACTCTTGTTTTTTGCCTCTGCCACTGGAACACAGGAAGCTGCCTTATACTGAATCAGACCATTGGTCCATCTTGCTCAGTATTGTCTACATAAACTGGCAGCAGCTCTCCAGAGTTTCAGGCAGGGTTCTCTCCCAGCCCCACCTAGAGATGCTGGGGATTGAACCTGGAAACTTCTGCATGCAAAGCAGATGCTCTGCCACTGAGCTACGGCTCTTCACCAAATGATTGTTTGCCTTTCTCTCACCACTGGTTTTAACCGGGATACCAGAAGATTTTGAAGTATAAATAAAATTTGGGAGATGACATTTATTTTTGATTATACTTATTCTTCCGAGCAAGGATCTGCTCATTTTTCTAAACCTCTATTTTTCTAAATCTTGTTGAACTTGTTTCTGCCATCTCTCATGGTTATCTTTATACAAGTCTTGTAAGTTTCCACTAATATTTAGTCCCAAATATTGCACTTTTTGACATTATCTTTTGACACCAATTCCCTTCCTCGATACTATCTGGGTGTCTAGCCAATGAATGAAATCACAAATATGATTGACATTTAGGAGAGCAGATCTAGCTAATTAGATAAGAGAAGTCTAGAGTGGCACACCTGTGTTGTAAAGAAGGAATTTCTTGGCTCCTTTTAAGCTTCAATTTCAGTCTTCACTGGTGGAGAAGTGACTGATGTCCCATGGCAAACCATTCAGGATTTTAAGGTACCTGTGATTAGACAGTTGTATATCTCCTCCAAAACAGAAGATAGCAGCAAAGACAGGAGTTCTGTGATCTTTCTAACTTGAGGGGGGGACTTTGTGTTTTCCAGAGTCTGTGAACATGTATAACATAGTCCTGTGAGTGCCAATGTAGATACAGTCCATAATTATTATATCCATTTTTTATTAGATTTATATCCCACCCTTTCTCCCAGTAGGAGCCCGGGGCAGCAAACAAAAGCACTTGAGGGGCGGGGGAACTGTAGCTGAGATACTGAGGGATATGTCTGCCTTGTAAAGTCATCCAGTATTGTTATACCCCTTTTGCTGGAGGAGAAAGGAAGTTGGAGTAGTGTATGACAACCATGAAGTGTAGCGAAATGTTGTTATCCTGGCATTTTTTTTTTACAGAAATGCAGTGGGGAGGGCTGTGAAGTTGATTGTAGCCACAGCACAATTAATTAGGGGGTGAAAGGAGCCTGGGGAAGAATGGAAAGTCAGCTATGTATGAAAAGCCATGGAATAATAAAGGAAAGGAATTGGGGTGTGTGGAAATCTGCTCATCCATAATTATTAATCTAATACAGAGGATTCTTCTAAAAGCTGAGGCTTGGCCTTGATATCACATATCATTCAGCTTCTCATAATCTAGTCAATTGGGTGACTTGAAATTCTACCTACATGTAATACTTGAAAGACATATCAAGTTCATATCCCTTAAAACTTCAAAGTTTTCAACTGAAAACTTCAAAGCTGTTTGAGATTCTTAGAAAAAGACAGGAGGGAACAAATGAAGAAATGAAAGAGTCTTGATCTTACAACAAATTTGTATAACTCTCATTGGAAAATGTTCTCATTTGATCATCACTTTCCCCTCTGGTCACTATTTATAAGACACTATGGCCAAGCAACTCTGTACTTGCTACACAAATGAACACCTATATGTTTGAGGGGGGAAATGTCATTTTAAATGTATCTAATGGCAGAAATGCATAAGTACAATTTCTCTATGGCCATTCTTTCATTTGCAAGGACAAGGGGGAAATGGCATCAATACAAACCCAAAGGAAATGAGAACTGTAATGGAGAAAACAAATGGTATGTGATTTAAAATATAGTTGGACAGAAATGTTTGAATAATAGACTGTAAGAAAGAAACAGAGACAGGAAATTTGAGGTGAAAAAGTGGTATCATTTAGGTCCCGTTTGTATCCATATCTGCTGATACACACACAAGAAAGATACAATCTAGGTTTCTAGTTGCAAGCCAGGAAGTAACATTTTCTCTCTGCCTCTTTTATTCAATTCCCATGTTTAACTTCACATATAACACAGCCCAGAACAGTTCACTGAATGTACAGTATCCTGGAATGAAGGATGCTATTTAAACATGTGAATTGGACTTTTCACTTAAAAGAAAACACCCAGCCACAGGGTTTAAGGAATGAATCTGCAAGAAGCAGCAGTTCAGGTGGTTAAAGTTCCACATTCCAAAAGGGAGAATCCCCATCCAGCCCATAATTGTGAATCTTATCATACTGCCCACATATTTCTGAACTTTTCATAGCCACTATAGGACATGCTAAACCAGTTTTTAAAATTAAAGCTGAAAACTTATGCCAGAGCTTGGAAGATTACTTTTAAAAAGTAATAAATTACAGTTACAGTAACATGGCCCAAAAAGTAGTAATTACAGTTACAATTACGATTGCTCTGAAAGTAACTGATTACTTTACTTTTCCTCCAAAGTAATCACTACAATTACATTTCAGTTACTTTAAAAAAACCACTTACAAGGTGCTGGCCTTGGCTGCTGCACATCTAAGTAGCCTAAAACAACATTAAAAATAAACACACACATACAGAGGTAGTAGAATAATTATTTTTATTCATAAGATAGCAATGGTGGTCTCTCCGCTGGTAAGGATGGTGGGGAGGGAGGTTGAGGCCACTACTCAGATCTTTGCACGTCAAACCAAGTGCAACCCCCCCCCACTGAGCCAGCCAGCATAATCTCTCTCACTTGCCCACCTCCCAGACCCTGCCCTGCCACCAACTAAGGGACACTCACTCAAGCAAACATTTTCCCCTGAGATGCAAAAAAGTTAAAATATTGCAAATGCAGCACAGTAGCCAGAGAGGGTGGTGGAGGCCACTTTGTGTGCCAAGTGTAAACACAGTATTCTCTCTCTCTCTCTCTCTCTCTCTCTCTCTCTCTCTCTCTCTCTCACACACACACACACACACACACACACATACATTGTCATCTTTCACTTCCACAGTTCTTTCTCTCCATTCTGCTGCTGCCTCCTTCTCCTTTATCCATGTTCTTGACCTCCGGATCCTTTTTCCCTCCACTCTATTCTTCACCACCACTATCTGTTTTTTAAAATAATTGTTTTCTCCACTCCACCCCGTCTCACTCTCTACCTCCTCCCTCATCGCCTCCTGCCCATCCACAGAGCATGAGGAAAGAGCGACACTGCACAGAAGCCCAGTTTGAGGCACATGATTTTCACCCACAAATCAGAGGAGCAGAAGACTTCCCCTGCTCCCCCCCCAAAAAAGTAATGCCCAAAAGTATTCTGGAAACGTTACAATTACTCCACAAAAGTAGTAAAATTACTCCTAGTTCTATTACAATCAAAATGTAAAGGAATTACCCACTCGTTACTCAAAAAAGTAATGAATTACAAGTAATTCGTTACTTGTAACTAGTTACTTCCAAGCTCTGACTTATGCACAAAACTAATGTGAATCTGCCATCATCTTCATGTGTGTGATCACTGTCACAATGTTTGTGGATATGAATCTGAAGGTTGTGGGAGGGGAGCTACATCCTCGTTCTTTGATTCTTGGTCCTTCTCTGCAGCCAAAGCAATTTTACTTCATCCCTCAAAATATAGCTATGAAGAAAAATCTGATTTGGGGGGGGAGAGAGGGTGAAACAGCTGACAAATGGTCCTTGTCAATTCAGTACAGTTCTTTGTCTGTGTGCTCTCTCTTTTTATATATATGTATCTTACTTATAATAAAAAATGTGTCACCACACAGCCCCCATTGGAGGATTTGTAGTGCTGCATCACAATCTTGGATTTGCATGAAGTCAGGGTGGGGTAGGCTGTGCAAAAGTAGTGGCCATAGCGTGAGACCAAGAAGGGAAGGACACTGACAGGGGGAAAGTGGTGGTTTGAAACAACAAGAGAGGTCTGAATATATTGGCAAGGGAGGAACATTTAGGTGTTTTTTTAAAGCTCTAATAAGGACAAATAGCAGAGATGGGTACAACACAGAAGCTAACACAAAAAAGTCCCAGCTCCCTTCTCACTCTACTCAGACTTCTGCCATTCTTTCAAAGGGCCATTTTTCTCTCAGTGTCCTTCAAACCCTGCTTCACTCAGACCTCTTCCAGTGTTTTAAACCACCACTTTTTTTCTTTTTAGTGTCCCTCCTTTCTTGCTGTATTCAAACATCTCCCTCTTTTATACCTCATCTGCCTCATGGGAGACAGATAAAGGATGTGAAGCCCTCAAATATTCCATAGCATCTTCACACAATGTATTTCATTCCTAGTACCATGTGTTGTCTTCAGTATAAAGTTCCAGCGTCAATGTAGTAACTTATAACAGGTATCTTATTTAAAAGCAAACAGCAATATATGTACAACATCCATCAACTAAATGTAACCTTCTCTAACAGAACAAGCTGACAGGCTGGATTTTAAGATTCTATTCATCTTAAAGATACAGCAACATGTGTGTGTGTGTGTGTGTGTGCCCACACACAAAGAGTCTGCAGAATAAGAAATAGAGGGAGTAGCATGGAAATTGGGGTGTTTTGTGTGCAAAAGAGAGGAGGAGGAAGGGAGGAAAACAGTGCTTAATAGCCAAAATGTATGGAAGGAGAGAAATGCAGGAGGTTACCATGTGGGTGGTCTGTATGCACAGGGAAGTTGCACAAAAGAGGGGGGAGGAGGCATGGACATGGGGGAAAGGTGAAAACAGGTGCAATGCAGAGCTGCAGAAGAGAAGTGGCTTAAAAATGGGGTGGGATTAGGTGAAAAGGAAGCTTAGTCGTTGCATGGGGTAGGAAGGGGAAACTCTAGGGGGTCAATGTGAAAGGAGTGGCAGGAGGTTGGAGAGCAGAGGGTTAGGGTTTGGTTCCAGGTTAGGGTTTGGGTTAGGTTGTGGGTTAGAGTTAGAGTTAGGATTCTGGTTAGGTTCTGGTTTAGGGTTAGGTTCTGGGTTAGAGTTCCAGGTAAGGTAAGGGTTACAGTTAGGGTTAGGGTTGTTGGAATAGGCAAATGTTGCATGTTCCCTTTAAGGGATATTTGGGGAAATATCCCATGTACCTGTTTTACCAAGATGTAACTTCCTAGTGGGTGGGGTTACTTTCCTGACTTCCTCCTCCTTTGTCCTGGGGGATTTTTGAATATTCTCCATTGCTGATCTTCCTACCTTTGAAAGAGGCTGCATGGTATGATGCTCTCTGCTAAGAGCATCAATATAATCACACCAAGATGGACTGAGACTTCTATATTTTCTTTCTTCTAAACTACAGCCTATGTTTCTAACATATGAGATCGTAAGTAAACATTCTTTTCTTTTACCTAAAAGATTGTGTCTGTTGTTGTTTATATAGAGAAAGGTGGAGCTGGTTTATTCTCATTCTGCTGCTTGTATTTTTACAATCTCTGCTAAGAAATAGGACCAACCAAATTAGTTTCTATTTTTCTCTGGTATTTTTATAATACTGTACCGAACTAGGGTTAGGGTGAGGGTTATGTTCTGGGTTCTAGTTAGGGTTAAGGTAGGTTCCAGGTTAGGGTTAGAGTTATTGTTAGGTTCTGGGTTAGGGTTCCAGCTTAACATTAGAGCTCCACTTTCAATTACGATTAGGTTCTGGGTTAGGGCTAGGTGCCAGGTTAGGGTTAGGTTCTGGGTTAGATTGCAGGTTAGGGGGTAGGTCCTGGGTTAGGGTTAGGTTCCAGGTTAGGATTCTGGGTTAGAGTTATGGTTTCTGGTTAGCATTAGGGTTATGTTCTGGGTTGGGATTGGGTTTTGGGTCAGAGTATTAGGTTCCAGGTTAGAATTAGGGTTAGTTTCTGGGATGGGATTCCAGTTCCAGTTACGTTCCATGTTAGGGTTCCAGCTAGGGTTAGGATTAGGTTAGGGCTATGCCTTGGGTTAGGTTCTGGATTAGGTTTCTGGTTAGGATTAGGGCTGCGCACGTACCCCTAATCCGATTTGTGGCTCCAATTCAGGCCCAATCTGGTCTGGACAGATTCAGACCTGATCCAACACCAGCATGCAGGTGGATAGATCCAAAGGTTTCATGGTAGCCACCTTTAGAGTTTAAAATGTTTAAACATTAAAATGGACTTAACAGCTTTGTTTTTTTCAAACAAGGACATGACATTTGGTGACATGGTAGCCCCTATAGAGGAGATTAACCTTGCCAAATTTCACTGCATGCGCTCCAGGGGTTTTCATGCTAGCTACCTTTAAAATTTGCTTTTTCAAAGAAAGACTTTTTTTAAAAAAAGACCATGTCATGTAGGGGGCAGATTGTCAACAGCAGTAGTAAGTGAGGGGAAAATAAAAATATTTTTAAAATATGAATAATATTCACTGTGGTTAGCAATTGGAAATAATAAAAATACTGATATAATAATAGTGATTCTTAACACAGAATGCTGACTAGTATGCCCACATGGCTTGGCTGGCTAATGATGATGATGATGATGATGATGGGCTCCTTCTAGAAGGAAGGGCAGGATATAAATTTAATCAATAACTAAATAATTAATGAATAAACAATAAATTCAGAAAGCTGTAGCTAAATATGCTCCAAAGGTTTAATAATAATAGTTCTTAGCAATCAGAATTGAATAAAATAAAAAAACCACAGACAACAAAGGGTTTTTTTTTTAAGTAAATAAGGATGGGACTGGGTTTGATTTGGAAATAACAAAAATATACACAACCTGAATAGATGCCACCCAGCCCGCACCAAACATTTCTAAAGACAGAACAGACAAAAGATTTCTGCATTTAAAGGCTTCACCTCTTCTAAGCACTGTGATTGGAGAGTGTTAGATGGGGTGATACCATTCTAGCCTTTCTCCCTCTTTCCCCACCCTGGTGTTCTCCCTTTATGGTGATGTCATTGCACCATTTCAGAGACACCCTGTCTGGGTTCATTAAAGACTGTTTTGAACTACATATCTGTACAAATTTCTGCAAATCAATTTGGGACTAGCAGATCTACTCTGTAGAGATTTACAGCTGCTTCAGCCTGATTTGAACAGGATATAGATTGGCCCTATTTGGTTTGTAATTTTGATTTGTACAAATACAGTGAGCAGCCCTAATGGTTATGTTCTGGGTTAGGGTTAGGTTCTGAGAAAGGTCAGGGTTCTGGTTAGGATTAGGTTCTAGTTTAGGTTAGGGTTAGCGTCTGGGTTAGGGTCAGGATTCTGGTTAGGGTTAGGTTCTGGATTGGGGGAGATGGTCTTGGCTAGAGAGAGAAAGGGGGAGAAGGATATATGGGGTGGAAAAGAAATGCCCTTTGGTAGAGAGAGAGAAAGGAAGAGAAGAATATTGAGATATATTGGGGAAAATACATGTTCTTGGGTAGAGAGAGAAAAATATGTGGGTATTGGGGGAAGACATGCTGCTGGATAGAGAGAGAAAGCAAGAAAGGGATATATGGGATGTGGGGGAAAATATGTTTTTAGAGAGAGAAAGGAAGAAAAGGATTGGGGAAGAGGTACTCGCAGGTAGAGAGTGAAATGTAGATATGGATATACAGGTTGTGGGGGGGGGAAGATGCCCTTGTGTACAAAGGACATTGGTGCAAACAAGAAGTGATGGGGATGATTGCAAAAGGTTGAAAGTGTTGTGGGTGCCAACACAAAATAGCTGCCATGGATAGCAAAAAAAGAAAAGTGCCAGTACTCTGTACTCTATACTGATAAATACCATTACACAAAAAGAACACTTGTGTGTGTGTGTGTGTGTGTGTGTGTGTGAAAACAAACAAACAAATATTTATAAAATAAATCAAGTATTGAATCCCATTCCCAAGTTAGAAAAGGATATAACTTAGAATGGCAGAGCCAAATACAATACAATAAAATAAATAGAATAGAATAGAATAAATAATAAAATAAAATAAAAAGATTTTACAATATGTTCTGGAGGTTTTTGCTTCCAGATGCAAGGAATATTAGGGTTGTTTTTTTTTTAAAAAAAAAGTTTGGATAAGACAAGTGAAATTTCTGATTATCTCTTAGCCAACCTGGGCTGTGGGTGAAAGAGTGTAGCACAGTTTATATGCAGGCTAATTTTATGCAATTGGGTGTCTTTTTTGTGATGTGTAATGGCCACCCTACCTAGGCTGGAGCAACATGGACAAAGGTGCCCCACACAATGATAATACTCATGGTTCATTTCTGTTTAAAATCTCAGACTGGGGTGCCACCAAAAACAAGCTTCATTTCTTCAGACTCTCTAATTGTATATTCAAACTATGCCCAAAGACAAGATTTTGGATTAATAGCCTTAAAGGAAAACTCAGATATTTCAGGTTACTAATTAAAAAATGCTGAGTTTTACATGGTAACAAATATAATCAGCACTTATATCCATGTCTGATGGATGGCTTTCATTTTACTCCCGGAGATGTTGTGACAAGTCTTCTTCCCCAAACAGTAATGTACATAAGAGATCTGGATCAGAAAGTATCTCTGGCCAATACTAATCAAACAACAGTGATTTATGAAAGCACAGCTTCAGATCCTTCCTTCCTAGACCTGAATATTAAAGCATTCATATAAATCTTACAGATTTACAGATGATAATCTAATAAGGAATCGTAAATCTATTGGAGAAAGAAAGGTTAGCATGAATATGGTAAACACCTATTAATCCTTATGGAAAGTTATTAAGATTGTTCCCTGCATTTTATAATGTTGTTATGAAGTGTACAGTACAACCTTAAATTTATTATAATGATAAATAACTGAGATTACCATTAATCTGGAAAGAATCTGTAAAACATTTGTAGATTATATATTTTTTCAGGGACAACTCATATACCATTAAAATGGTATATTAGTGATATATTGACCAGAATGAGAAATAAGCACAGAACATTTATTCTAGTAAATATTGCATTTTTATTTTTTTAGAAAAGCAAAATCAAGGTTATCTTAAATTGGATAGCATAAGGAGGGATTCATATACTCAGGTTCCTTCCCTGTAATTAAAGGTGAAGGATAAAATATTTATATAAATGAATTTTTAAAAATCATCAATAATAACATAATAATACCAGCTAGTTTATTGTCATGAATGAATAGTTCTAACCAATAAGGAATGTGTTTATAAATGATGTGCAATCACTGAAGTGCGGATGATACACACATTATTTAGGCTGGGGAAAACCTGAGCAGACCCCAAAGAGTTCCAGGAGCATCTCTTAAAGTGGGTGAATGGGCCAATCATGTTCAGTGTAAGTAAATGTAAAGTGATCCACTGGCTAGCATGGCTGCCAAAGGATATTAGAGAAATTCATGAAGTATAGACTGTTAACCAGGGATGGCTAAATAGGCCCTCCATATTCACAAGCAGAACATCAGTTTTGGGAAGCAACAACACAAGATGGCTAGTGCATACATAGGATCATAGGAAACTGCCTTATACTGAGTCAGACTATTGGTCCATCTAGGTCAGTATAGTCTACACTCTCTGTCAGTGGCTCTTTAAGGTTTCAGACTAGAGACATTTCCAACTCTACCTGGAGATGCCAAGGATTGAATTTAAGACCTTTGCATGCAAAGCAGATGCTCTACCATTGAGCAACAGGCCTTCATGTCCTGTTTGTGTTCTTTCTGGAGGCAACTGGATGATCAGATGTGAGAAAGAGGATGCAAGGCTAGATGGACAAATCTCTTCTTCTGTTAAAGTCATAAAAGATTAAGATAAAAATGCAGTATAAAAGAAGGAACAAACAATGATATTGTGATGCACCAGGATCATGTCTCATATTTATAGCAATGACAGTGATTTTCTTTTTTAAAAAATCAAAAGACATTTATGATAGCTGGCTACAGCATTGGTTTTTTGTACAACTAAACTTGCATTGCCAGCATCTAACCAGTGCCTAGTTTTACGTTGGTTAGCCAAAATACAAATCAATCTAAGAATTTGGTTCTAATCTCTTCATTCCTAGAGCAATAAAGCAGGGAGGCAGGAACACATGTTAATTAATTTGTCCAGATTATTTATCAATATTGTCAAACTGGTTAATTTGAAAGGATACATTTATGGATAAACATTGTACATTCTTGTTTTACTCTTGTTCTTATATTTGGTTTTCATGTTTCTTGTGATTTCTTTGAATACATTGTAAATCGCTTTGAGACATCTTTGTGTAAAAAGCAATGAATAAATATAATCATAATAAGCAGCAGCAAAACACTATGGGATTCTCGTGGAAGTTATATCTTTGGAGTTTAAAACTATTACGGCTAACCTGATTCATACAAACAAGAAATTTTGATTTCAAATGGATTGTTTGACAGCTGTTTGTTAATCTGAATTGTGCTCAATCCCAGATACTTGTAGGAGATGGCAGTGCTTTAGTTTAATGAGAAAGCAATGTTCTCATCTTATGTAACTGTTCTGTAAGTATCTTCTTCACTCTTCTTCCCCTTATTGTATTCATTTTACTTTAGCATATCTTAAGATACATAGATGTTTATGACTTGAGTGACAATTAAAAACATCAAGAACATCAGTCCTAAGGGGGAGTGAGATGTAAACTTGGAGGTAACGATTGATAAAGGCTTATGCACAGAAACAGGAATTGAGAGAACAGCTCAATAAAAGTCTTCATAAAAATGTAGAAAGGAAGCCAGATCATAAATCACTTGGTCTTCACAGTCTATGTACTAATGCCCACAATATGGAAAACAAACATGACAAACCTGAACTCCTGATACACCAGGACAAATATGATTTGACAGGTATAACTGAAACTTGGTGGGATGACTCCCAAGACTGGAATACAGCAATTGAATGCTATAATTTGTTCAAAAAGAACAGAAGGAATAGAAATGGAGGTGGAGTTGCGTTATATTTTAAAAATATGTGTCCCTACACAGAAATACAGGAGGATGAGTTTGGTAGTCCCACCAGAGTATCTGGATTAAAATAAATGGGACAAGGAATAAAAGGAATATGGTGGTTGGAGTCTATTACTGACCACCAAATCAAGAATAAGATGAGGATGAAACATTTGGGCAGACAGGTAGGCACGTGGGCACTGGGCAGAGGGAAAGCTGCATTTCTTTGCTTTCTGAAAGGAAAAAATGTTAACAATATCATTATTTTTGGGGAGAAGAAAGAAACTGGAATAGTAAGAGCAAAGGACAATGGAAAAATTAGTAACCAAAAATGGAACTGCCTACCAATTCCATGGAATGCAATTCAACAGGCACCAAGAAATGGATCCCATCTCTAGCAATCTCCCAGCTGCATTTTCAGGTCCTGTGAGGATTGTGCCTCACTCTTTTTCTAAATACCTGCATCTAAGACATATCTAACACATCCTCTTACACTGGTCAGATATTGATATGCATACTTTAAATTATACTGTGTGGCTTTTTAGAATACAAATTTCTGTTCACTAAAATGGGATATGAGCAAACAGCACAGAAGGCTTTAAGGAATGTGCAAAATATTCTTAAACATGTTCATTCATTCAAAGTTTAAAGATCGGATCCAGTTTGTGGACAACTAGTCATCAGCAATAACTAGAGAGCCCTATTGAAAAATCACATAAGGTAACATCTGGAATAGACTTACACTGGTATGACTAGGATTTCCCTTTTTCTCTTCCACTGCAGCTGCCTAAACATCCCCAAAGTCTACTCTGGAGGTTTGGAAGACCCTGCACAATAGATGTGAGGAGAATGCAGCAGGTGGAGAAGAAGAGGAAGCCCCACTTCAGGTGCAGATTTCCCTTGCACAACATCGGATGCTGCCATTAGCAAAGTGAAATATACTTTCAAAATTAAAAAAAGAGTAAGTATACCAAAATTACTATATTTATAGAGAAAATATCCAGGGCCATCCTTAATTTTTTTTAAAAAAAATAGCCACATATAGTGGTGCTAAATTTATAACATGTGCTTTACTCTGGCTATGTAAATACGTTTCTGAGAAGATAGAAAAATTAATGGTTGAACCAAGCAGAAAAATTACTCAGTATAAATGCAGAGATTTTAGAAACCTATCCGTTCAACAGAATGAATGTGTCCTGGGGATGGTATGCTTGCCGTTAATGCTTTTTATCCTGTAGGATTAGATAAGGCATTTTTGACTGCAGCAGAAATTGTTCATTACAATGGATCTAACCCAGCCAGATATCCAAGTCACTTCCTTGTTCTGCTTCTGCTCTGAATAATTTGAAAGTGATTTAATTAAAACTAATATAGATATATATGCAGAGGCTGAATGCAAGTGCAACTATTTCAAGGCACAGAGGTATGCATATCCAGCTGTACAGGTAAGGAAAAAGAACTATCCTCTTTCCTTTCACACAAGTCACTTATTCACATGGGTACTTTGGAAGGAGCACATCTGAGAAACTGCAATAACCTTATCTGAATGATATGACAATTATGGTTTCATCAATAAAATGCACAGAGTCCAATGCAGTAAGAAACTCCACACACTGATGTTTTGCAATGCATTGACAGGCTTAACCCAGTGAAGTATATAGTGGAAGTAGAGGGGTGCAATGTTTAAAGCTTGTAGAGCACATGAAGCTAAAACTTTCTATACCCACAGCTTACTTCATAATAGGTGAGCATGGGACCCAGAAGGGCTCCCCTCACCTGTATGCAACCCATGCTGTTGTGATTCCTTGTATTAGAAATCCAGATTGCCTGTATTTACCAGCATAAGGTGTGGCAATTATCCTTCCCACCTTCTCTTCCTAAAGCTAACTGCTGATGCATGTTCTGTAGAGAGCATTTCAGGACAGTCTGAGTGCTCTCAGAAGATGCCAGTGACCCTGCCTGGCCCAGGAAGAGAGGAGCTGCCCCAGAAGGGTTGGGAAGGCCTGCAGACTTTGTTAATTTACCAGCCTGCTTTTGACTGTTTGAAGGAGTACAGCAGAAAGGAAAGGAGAATGTGCCTCCTTCACAGGACAACATCAAGTCCAAAGGATTTCAACTAGAAGTGGCTCAGCAGGTGGGGTGGAGCTCTTGCACCAACTTCCCAGCACGTAGGTCACTATTATTTACTGGTAGGGGGAGAGTTAGGGGAGGTTGACATGGTGCAAACACATAAGCAGGAGTGCTGGATTTGCACAGTGCTGACCTTGCCTCTTTACCCTCCCTCTGACCATACCTTGCATAATTTGGTTACATCAACATATAAAACTATTGTACATGTGGGTGATACTGACCAGAGGTCAGGAAAGCAAGCGCAAAGCCGGAATCTCCGGCGGGATGCCAGATAACTGGCAACTCTAGCTAGTACAGCCATGGGTGGGAGTTCTGCCGCCAGCATAGACTGAACCCACACCCCAATTCCTCCTGCAGTTATAGGCACTGCTTCTTTGGTAAAAAATAAGGTGCCGGTACTCATACCTTGATAAAAGTACAAAATGGCTGGCATGGGCAGCAAAAAAAGAGGTGCAGGTACTCTGTACCACTGAGTACTGTCACAAAAAAGCCCTGGTAATAGGAATAATAGTGGGTTATGTGTGCACTTCTTATGTTTTAAGATTTAGACTCCCCCCCCCCGAACACCACTTGTGGAATGACTGGAAAAGACCCAGGCTTGGAAAAAAAGTTCAAACAAGCTTGCCCATTTCACATCTAGTGTCCCCCAAATGGTGCAATGCAATGCTATAACTCATTTCAGTTTATTTTGGAACAGAGTCTTCTATGTCTTCTAGTAGATGTAACAGAAAAAAAGGTAGCACACTAAGCAAATGATGCATATTCTGCAGCTTTTTTCACTGCTGAGGTCAGCCTCCATCACTTCCACCTTTGCAGACCCTCCCATAGCCCAGTTCTTTAACTTATTGAATGCAATTTTTTCTTGCTACAGAGATCAGTGCATGGAGAATTTATTGTATCTCCTCTCATAAGATTAATTTACTCACTGTAAAGGTCCCGTCTCTGTTTTGTTTCTTGTGATAAATTATTTAACTCAGCTAAATCGCTGATGCTGTTTATGCCTGAAATCAAGGTACCAACTGAACATTGAGATTTTAACAGACCCAAAATAAACCACCATATAATCTGTATAAATCTCTCCTAATGATCTGATAAGCAGAGATGGCAAGTCATTCATATAGATTAGAAATAAAAAGCTGGACCTCGATGACTGCTCATAAAGCTGCAATAATTATTTAGGATTACAGTGTGTAGAGTAATTTTTTTTCTCAACACAGAAACAAACAGTGATTCCCCTTAACACGCTAATACATAGGCTGCACTTTAGTCTGAATGCAATACAGTTAATTCTGCCTTAAATCAGAGCTTAAAAACTAATACATTACAGTTACAATTACATGGCCCAAAAAAGTAGGAATTACCATTACAGTTTCAATTGCTCTGAAAATAACTTTTTCTCAAAAGTAATCAGTACAATTACATTTAAGTTACTTTTTTAAAAAAACTCCTACAAGGTGCTGGCCTTGGCTGCTGAACATCTAAGCCAAAAACAACATTAAAAATAAGCACACACATACAGAGGTAGTAGAATAATTCTTTTTATCCATAAGATAGCAATGGTGGTCTCTCCAATGGTAAGGGAGGTGGGGAGGGAGGCAGAGGCCATTATTCAGATCTTTGCATTTCAAACCAAGTGCAACCCCCCCCAGCCAGCAAGCATAATCTCTCTCACTTAACCACCTCCTGGACCCTGCCCTGCCACCAACTAAGGGACACTCACCCAAGCAAAGATTTTCCCCTGAGATGCAGTTAAAATACTGCAAATGCAGCACAGTAGCCAGAGACGGTGGTGGAGGCCACTTTGTGTGCCAAGTGCAAACACGGTATTCACACACACACACAAACGTTGTCATATTTCACCTCCACAGTTCTTTATCTCCATTCTGCTGCTGCCTCCTTCTCCTCCTTTATCCATGTTCTTGCCCTCTGTCTCCTTTTTCCCTCCACTCCATTCTTCACCACCAAAGTTACTTTTTTAAACTACAACTCCCATCAGCCCCAGCCAGCATGGCCACTGGATTGGGCTGATGGGAATTGTAGTTCAAAAAAGTAACTTTTCCAAGCTCTGACCACCACCATCCATTTGTTTAAACAATTGTTTTCTTCACTCCACCCCATTTCACTCTCCACCTCGTCCCTCATAGCCTCCTACCACCCACAGAGCATGAGGGAAGAATGACACTGTACAGAAGCCCAGTTTGAGACACATGATTTTCATCCACAAATCAGAGGAGCAGAAAACTTCCCCTGCTCCCCCCCAAGTAATGCTCAAAACTAATACTGGAAACATTACAATTACTCTACAAAAGTAATAAAATTACTCCTAGTTCTGTTACAATCAAAATCTCCTTCTTCAAAAAAGTAATGAATTACAAGTAATTTGTTACTTGTAATTAATTACTTCCAAGCTCTTCCTTAAACCTATTGCTTTTTCTGTCTAAAATACAAAAATGTGAAATCTCTTAGTTAATTATGTGCTTTTTTTTTTTTAGACATAAATATATTGGGAAAGAGCTGAAAGGACAATAAAATCAATTTACTAGTACGACTGTATCTCTTTATGGCCAGGAGGTGCCAAGACCTCTACTAACCTTGGGGCTACAGAAAATAAATAATACAGTACATAAAACAGGGTACACTGGATCTAATATTTTGTAATGTAGATGTTCTGACTTCTGCAAACATTGAAATTAAACCATTGCGAGAACTTTGCCATTGGGGATGCACAGTTCTTTAACATTCTATCTGCTAGGAATGTCTTCCCAAGGAACAGGGCTGTGATTTGGTCTCACCTTCATCCTAGCAGTTGAAACTATTTCTTTCTTTTTTTTAAAATCCATTTATGAATCACTTCCCATAAAATATCTTGATTTGTCCCTGGGAACCCCACAGGCTTTCACCTTGAATGCTCTGATCCAAGTCCTGGAAGAAATCCATGGTTGAAATCTATTGGTATGTATTTGTAAAACAAATACAGAGATATTTTATGGCAAGAAAACTTTTCTTAAAAAAAAATCAATCTAACATTTTACTGCAGTTTCTGGGCCATCTTCAAAGGCAGCCCTGAGTATAATGTACTGTAGTAATCCAATTGGAGGTTAGCAGAGCATGGATGTGTTGTGTATTTCGCTATCCAGATAGGGTTGTAATTGCTACTATCAGCTGAAACTGATAAAAGGTACTTCTGTGAAGCAATATGTGCATTCAGTGACAAAGCTGGATCTAAAAGCATCAGACTACGAACCTGCTATTTTAGAAGGACAGCAACCTGTTCAAAACATCATGAAAACCACCTAACATGGATTTTAATACTAAGGCTATGGGACATCTCAAATGGCAATTTTAATAAGGATATACTCAAGTAGTAGGTTTTCAAGAGGAATAATATGTAGGATCTGGTTTCAGAAGAATGTTTAAGGATTACAGGTTATGTAGAATGCTTGGTTTGTCATTAGAGGAATCTCTCTTGAGAAAGTGACAGCAAACAGCTATGTTAACCAGAATGATACACTGTGTTGTATGGGTTCTTAGAAAAAAGAACCTAGACTCAGTCTATGCTTCTTAGATTCACAGGTTTATTCCAGACTTCCTTCCTTGCTCACAGTTACTTATAGACTTATGTTCTTCCTTCAGGGATTCCTTTCCCCCCTGTCTGCCTACTGTAATTCCTGGGGTGGGCTAGTGTATGCTAGTGAATCCTGGTTTGGATCAAATAATGGATATACCATAAATATCGCACATTTCAGAGTGTTCTAAGAAAAGAGTGACTAAAAATATCACTGGAATTTTAGCTCACTTGCATATTGATATGCTGTTTAATAGAACAGAGGGAGGGGAGGAAGTCTATCTCCAGATTGGCTTTGATGGTCACTCTTGAGTGGATAGCTATACTAAATGCAGTACCAATCTACTTATCTATGAATACAAAGGCAATTCTTTCTTCAAACCCATTTATTGGATTCCATTAATTCTGTGAACCTGGCAACACATGAGCTTTTATGCATCTGCAGAAGATCAGAGGAACAGTTTTATGCATTCAGAAAACTCTTTCCTGTGGGTTTTCTTTTGGGGGGGAGGGGAGGGTTGTTTGTTTTTTAAGAAGGTAGCTGCCCATGCTAAGCAACATATGGAATATAGTACACTATTTCTGTCTCACCCATGTGATAGGCAAAATGTACAACATGATAATGAAACATGGTTTTCTCTTATGAAAAAGTATATATTGTCTACCCATAATATACTATATGGGGGGGATGAACTATTCCCATGTACTGTACCTGATGTATACTGGGCTGATGACACCCAGCTCTGTTTCCCTTTGCCATCAGAGGGCACATCTGAGATTGTGCAGATGCTGAACTGAAATTTGTAATGAGATGGATGAGGGCTAATAATCTAAGAGTGAATCCTGACAAAATGCAGGCACTGTGTGTAGATAGTAGGGATATCCATCTAGGATTCTTTCAGTTTCTAATTTTTCCATTCTTCAGTTCTCCAAGTTACCACATCAGTTTGTGCTCTTTTATAACATTTTAGCACACATTTTCCTAATATATACATTTTGTATACAATTTTGCCTAATACACACATTTTTGCAAAGCAATTTTCCCTAATATAATTCATTTTTGTATGCTCTTTTCACTGATGCATGCATGTTGATGCATACTTTGCCCTAGCATATGCCTTTTATATACATTACTTGGCTGGAGAACTCCATTGAAAAAATTGGAGAAGTGTGAATTTCAAAGGATGGTGGTGTTTCATTTGGCAACTTGTTTTGAAAAATCCAAATTAAATAAATTCGCCTTTAATTCACTGAACTGAATTTCTCCCCAACCCTAGTAAATGGTGCTTGGGTCCAGAAAATCAGTGTTCAACCTGCTTTGGTTGCACTCCTTTAAAAGAGCAGGTTCACAGCTTGTGGGGTGCTCCTAGAGCCAGCTTTAGCACTAGATCCTAGGTGGCCTCAGTAGCACTGAGTACCTTTTACCAGCTAAAGGTTGTTAGGGAAAGTGAGTAATCTGTATTATGTGATACTGAGGATGTTTACTGTTCCCTCACTGATCACTTCACAATCTTGTTTAAGAGGTGGGTAGGGCAATAGGCAACATCTCTATCTTATGGACTTTTATAACTGAATTAGAATCCATGTTTTGAGATCACAAGTACAAGAACAGGTGCAGGAATCGAGGCATTTATCTCCCCTCTACCAAATCTGATCATTCCAACATGGGATTATTGACAGAATACACTGGTTTGTATTGCTGGAATTACAAAAGTTATTTGTGTGTGTGTGTGTGTTGCAATTTGTGAAACATTTACCAAGTGGGGATAAGAGGTTCTGTTTTGGGTAGTCTAATGGGTAGTCTAAGGTAGCAATGAAAATAAATGTTTTATACCTTCGCATTTTTAAAATATGCTTATGCTCCACTTTGACATACTGTAACATATAAAGCAGCTGGATATATTTAAGAGGAACAGCGTGAAGCTTTAATTAGGCTCTTTTTAGTTAATAGCTTTGAGGATGTGATTTTATTAAAGAGCTTTTGCTCACCAGGCAGGTTTTTCTAAGCTCTTACAGCTCTACTTGATGGTGGATACCGATGCCATGCTGATCCCTGGGGGACCATTGGATGCATCTCTACTACACACCCTCCCACAGAGATTTACAGTATTATAGCTTAGTGCTTATACTCACATTTTGTTCTGAACCTAAAATATTCGGCTATATATTACTCTGCATTACGGCTTATCAGTTGATAGCCAACTGCGTTATTCTTCTGATGAAACAGTTGACACTTTAAGGTTATTTAAAAGCCACTGAACTAAATAAAAAGGGACAGATCATAATAAAGGTAAGCTTCAAATAAACTTTTCCCCTACAGCTAATTATTGTTAAGATGATGATCATTTCCTAGTGCTTTCCCTAGTTCACAGTTACCAAGTGATTTTGAACTTTAAAACTTCCAAAGGATGATCCTTGATGGTTCACTTCAAAGTATAACAAAAGAAATCATCGTCATTTATCTTTATTTTCATAACCACAATGAGTTCATGACAGATTGGGAACAGCACAGAATATGTAATTTAAAGCTTCTATTCACAGCCAATACTTCCTGTTCTTATCACAGCCAGGCATTAGATTCAGTTTTTCATCCTTCCTCCCCCCCTTTCCAAATACAACTAATTTTAATTTATTCTTTGTTATACCTTTGGGAGCTCCATTTTAAAAGTATCCTGATGATATCATTCAACAGACACAGCCTAGATCAAGCTACTGCTCCCTAGGTCTCTGTTGTATTTTCAGATCACTAGACAGCTTTAAAGGATATGTCTTGGGGTTTTAGTTCACAATTTATCCTCTTTCTATAGGAAATTCAGATTTTAGAGGTAGGGAAACATTGAATGGCCATTCAGTGATCATTCAGTGACCATTCAGGGAAGTCTGAAAAACAGATCAGCTTGCTATAAGGGCTATCGCAGGACAGAAAAACAATCCACCTTTGTGAAATAAACTGTTAGCAAAAGAACAGGAACATTTAAATTCGGGATAAATTGGTGATTAATTTTTTTAAAAATAGGTTCAATTGATAATATATGCATTTTTAAAAAATGCTTGGATCCAACAGCCCATCTCATTATGAAATTTGTCTCCTCAAATAAACACTGTTTAGGAGATTCAGAACCTAATATAAAATAACAGTCCTATAAAAGGTATCTTGGTTCTGGTAAATGAATGAGATCAAAATTCTGAACCTCCCCTCTAGAAATATTAGGGAAGTGTGAACCCTGGGAACAGAGAAAACAACTGCTCAAAGCTATGATGATATGATGAGCTGAAGAAGAACAGTCTTGTTCATTCCACAGAAGGCAGTGGCCTTGGCCTGTAGAAGAATGCACTTTTAGCACCAGGGCTGGCGCTAAGCATGCCTGGGCCCTTGGGCACCAGCCTGCCCCAGTCCCATAGTGCATAGCCCAACCCACTATACAGATGGTGCAGAGCTAATAAACCCACCTGCACATCCCACCTACCTCTATTGTCCCTGTAAATGACATGTGCACTGTGGCGCATGCCTACCATCAACCAACATGGCAGCAGGTGCATCAGTCCCTTAGAGAAGCCTCCACCACCATCTTGGCTGATGGCAGCCATATGTGTGCAGCATGCACAGCATTCATAGGGATGGGAGAGGTAGGTGGGGCATCCATACGGGCTTATTGAAGCCTGCACTGACTGTATTGGGAGGGAGGTACCTGAGTAGGCAGAAGATTTCTGCCACTCCTATCAGTGTTTTCTCAGGATGTGTTTGGGATGGTGGTATGAGGCAGATTGTCTGAAGACTAGATCCTTGCCCTATGACATGCCAGACTCTGGGTGCTGTAAACAAGAAAAGCTGACACCACTGTAATCTCACTTCAGCCTATCTATAACCATTAGTTATTGCTCCTGGGCCCTGCCCATACTCCTTACTACTGCCATGTTTTAAATTGGGCCCTTAGGAGAAGTTTCTTTGTCCTCATGCAATGTGTAGGAGTACTACCCAAATGCACTCTGCAAATTATTAGAAAACTGAAAGGGCACCTACACTGAACACAATGGTAGGGTTGCCATATTCCAGTTCCACAAATCTGGGCAGGTTAATTTGCATATTATGAAAAGTATTTGCATATTATGCAAATTATTTGCATATTATTTGCATATTATGCAAATATTTGCATATTATTTACATATTATGCAAATTATTTGCATATTATTTGCATATTATGCAAATATTTGCATATTAATACTTGGATTGTCCAGTTGTTTTGTTTTTGTGCCTAGGAATTACCACCAAAAACTGGGAAAAGATGTGAAAAATCTTTTTTTTTAAAGCAACATTTTTAGCCTTAAATGCCTAGACTCTAGTTTCCAACACTATGCAGTATTTATAGATTGATTAAGAGAATTTATATCCTGCCCTTTTGCTGTTAAAAACAGAGCTCAGCACAGCTTACAAATATAATAAAAACAATAAAAATACACAATCACTATAAAAACATAATAAAAACACAAAATAGCAACAAACATAAAGTAAGTCAGGGCAACAGTACGGTTAACCATATACGATATATTTCAAAGATGTGGTGGGTGGAGAAAAACAAGAAGCCAAAATGTTAGGAAAAGGAGTCTTTCACACCACATGCTCAGTTCTAAATACTGTTGCAGCAAGCTTTACAAGTTCCTCCAGTATTCCACTGGTGCAGGCACTCAGACATTCAAAGTATCTGTATGTTTCTTAGGTTTTATAAAAGCAGAGCTTTGCTTAACTCAAAATTTCTTCTCCCTTTGATCAACCACATCTACACAGGTTCCACCTCCATACTCAAAATGAAACTGGGCCTGGAAGTGTGCAACAACCCCAAACATACCTTGCTAATTAGATTACCAATGCCAGGATGTCTGTCTTATGGACTACTCTCCTGCTCCCCCCCCCCGGGCATCATGAAAGACCCAGTCCTGGGCTCAGAAAGAAAATAAATATCTGGTCCTCTTCAAAGTATTGAGAAGCCTCTTGTTTTAATTGAAATAATAATTATAAATTCTTGTTCTTATCACTAATGGGAGTTAATTATCTTGCATATGCTGCTGTTGCTTCTATGGCTGTAATGGAGTGAGGTTAAAGATAAGTGAAATGCAAATAGGAAAAAAACAACACAAAAGGCAGTAACACTTTCCTAAGTGTAATACCATACCAACCACAACAAGATTCCTATGAGTAAGGCAGAAAACTAAGCATCTCACAACCAAAAATATGATAAATGAAGAAATATTTATATAAAAGCATGACTATCAAATATATTTATTATTTACACAAACTGTAAAGATATTTATAGTGCAATCCTAGGTTTATTTATTCAGAAGCAAGTCCCAGCGTATTCAGTGGGGCTCACTCAAACAGGGACAGAAATGCAACTTCAAGTGATAAGCAACTTCGTTCACACAACCCAAAATTCCGAATCATGCCACTTTACACTGTTTTGCAACTGTTTATATTTGTTTTTATGGTTATTGGATTTTAAATGGCTTTATTTCTTGTTGTGAGCTGCCTTGGTTTCCAACCCTACCTCACAGGGGTGTCGGAAAGATTCCATACATGCACACGCACACGCAGACACTGCAGATGTACAAATACATACAGCCCATATAATAGTTTATTGTCAAACCAGTTGGTCATTGCAGAAAAATCAATATTAGTTTTAAAAAAAATCAGTATTACTTTCCTACAGAATAAAAACTGTAATACCTAAGTAAGCCCTGCCTACTTGCTTTAAAATAGGACTGGAGGGCACAAACACAATTCTTTTTTACATTCACTCCAAAGTCCCATTGATTTTCAGCACATTCATAACCATATCTACTCAAAAGTAAGTCCTATTGAATTCAATGGGATTTACTCTGGGCATATGGGATTAGCATTGCTTTTACAAAAAGCAAGTATTGGGAAAGTTTTCAAAACACTGCCCAAGATCTGACTCCTGCACACAAGAGGAAATAAACCTGAAATGTATATACTTGCCCAATTTATGAGATTTTCAGATAAACAGGGTGAAACCACCATTTTGTTTTCTAGACACTGCCTAAGGTCAATGAAACTGAAACACAATCCCTGATTGGCTGCAATCCTGAACGGGCGGGGTTAAAGCTACGAAGTGCAATACAGTACTGTTTAAAGAAAGATTTAACAGTCGGGGGGCGGCTGACGTTTTTATGTATATCTCGAGAACCGGACCACCTAGAAACTTAATTTTTTTTTAAATTAAAGCTGAGAATCCGGGCCACCTAAAGGGCTAGCCGGGCGCTGGGTGGCATGCATAGAATCCGGGTAAAACCCGGCTAACCGGGCAATATGGCAACCCTACACAATGGCATCATCTGGGATGCAATGATAATGACTAAAGCCAGGTCTCAATGTTAATTTATCACACTGCTAGGCACTTGCATTGGAAGTGAAGTGCAATGTTGCCACATGCATTGTTTGCTCTAGATGAACATTGTGTGATGCATGGTATTAAAAACAAAAACTTGCCAGCTGTGGCTTTTTAAAAAAACTAAGCTGGGGAAGCATATTTAGAAGTGAAACAAAAGTCAAGACTTCTGTTCCCACAGTACAAGGACGGGGAACGTCAGTCCCACATTAACTTAGTGTGAATGTTACATTCAGGATAGCATGTCTGTCACAGAATTCCTGAAAGCTTGAGACTCTGAATGCCACCCACTGTCGGCAGGATGAGCTGGGCTCCTGGGGGGTTGTCAGAAGAGGATTCAAATGGCTGGCAGAGGGAGGAGGGAGGAACTTACCCTCTGTGGAGCGAAGCCGAAACAGAGGACATGCCAGAGATAGGGTCGCCTAGCAACGGGGAGCCTGAGAGCCTTGAAGTTTTAGAATCCCCCCCAGACATTCCCAGGCCCTCCCTTTTCCGCAGCTCAGAGCAAGAGGGAGGGCTGATCACAGCAGAAAGGCGGACAGATGGTTTACCCTCAGCTCCTCCTTTATCACCCATAGGGGAATCGGACACTTCAGAAGAGGAGGAGGTGATGCCTCCCCCCTCACCACACACACGCAGACGGTTGAAAAGACAGGAGAGAAGGGGGAAAGGCGGGCAGTACCTGAGGAGGAGTTAAGGAGGAGCAAAAGGTTGCGCGCCCGTTTAGCCCCTTCTTAAAGAACAGGCGGGAAGCAGCCCCTTGCTCTGTCAACTTTCTCCCAATGTCGCAGGACCTGTATCCCTGTATTGCTTCATGAGAAAGCGCAGTCTTTGTTGGACATTACTCTAATAAAAAACGAATTAACTACAACCTCTGGTCTGGTTCCTGAGTCGCATCCTGGGCCTGACAGCTTGACAGAGCCACCTAAATCACCCTCAACGCTCTCTTCACTTGACTGGGACAAGATGTCAAAGGGAGCAGCGGGGGGACGAACCCCACTTCTGAGACGGAAGAAGTGAAACTCTTGAGGACTAAGGTAGCTGAATTGCAGACGGATGTCCAAGCCCTGCTAGCAGCAGTCAAGGCGCTGAAGACGGATAATCAAACCTTGAAGGCCACGATAGACCAGATGCAAACAGCCCCTCCAGCTGCCGCAGTAAAGGTTCCCATTGGATTGCCCCCAAAATACGTGGGACAAAGTGATCAGTTGGCAACTTTCGTGGCTCAATGTGAGTTATATCTGGATGTCAGGCACATGGAGTTTCCAGACGATGGGGCTAAAGTGGCCTTCGTGATTAGCCTCCTGGAGGGAGAAGCTGCAAAATGGGTGACTCCGTATCTCGTGAGAAAAGATACTGTCTTAAGAAGGTACAGAGGATTTATACAGGAGATGACCGAGATGTTCCAAGACCCGCAAAGAGCTGAAACAGTAGCGCGGCAACTAGGCGCTCTGAAGCAAGCTAAAGGGACTGTTTCCGAGTACACTAACGCTTTTAAAATTCTGTCCCAGGAAACTGGTTACAATGACGCCGCCCTGATGTTTATGTACCGGAGTGGATTAAATGCTGAAATCCTGGATGAGTTGGCCAGGACCTCCCCCCCCCGCTGACCTACCAGGGCTCATCCGGCTATGCCTACAGATAGATCACCGGATGGAAGGAAGGCACCTGGAAAGGAAGCAGGAGGTCCCGAGATACTCAGCCTCGGCATCTCGCAGCAAGACCCTTCCCTCTGCAGGAATGGCAGGTAATGCAGCTGAGGGACAGGGAGGAGCTAGGCCAAGACTGTCGGAAGAAGAAAAGGAAAGACACCGCCGAGAACGTTTATGCTTTTATTGTTCAAAGCTGGTCCACGTGGCCAGAGACTGTGGACTAAAAGAGGGGAAAGCTGAGCCGTCGGGAAACTAGAACACCCAGTCCACGTGCAGGCCGGTGGACTGGGGGCAGCGTTGTATAAAGGCCCCCCAGCGATCCAACCTCCCTCAAAGGAGGTGTTGGTCTTGCCTATTCGGATTACAACTTCCAGAGGAGTGGTGTTTAATTCCACTGCCTTAATTGACAGTGGAGCCTCCACAAATTTTATTGATGTAAAGTTAGTCAAGCGTCATGGAATTTCCCGGTGGAAACTGAACACTCCCCTAGCTGTGGAGACTATCGATGGGAGACCCCTGAAGTCAGGAGGGGTGACACAAGCCACGGAGGAAGTGAAACTTCAAATCCCTGGGCACGAAGAGTTCATTTCACTATACGTGTCAGATCTCTCGAACTTTGAGGTGATTCTGGGAATGCCCTGGCTAGCAAAGCATGAACCCACAATAAGTTGGAAGGAGGCGGTGGTGTGGTTCACCTCACAGTATTGCCAGGAGAACTGTCAACCTGAAGGAATCAAGAACACCTTAGTGGGGGCAGTGCAAGAGATCGAGCAAGTGACCCTGCCGCCAAAGTATGAAGAATTCAAAGATGTGTTTGATGAAAAGGAGGCAGAGACTTTACCCCCCCACCGCCCTTACGACTGTGCGATTGATCTAGTGCCAGGAGCCAGCATTCTATCAGGGAGAATCTACTCTCTCACAGAGATTGAGAGGGAGGCCCTGAAGGAATTCCTGGATAAAAACCTGAGACGAGGATTCATACGCCCCTCACAATCCCCTGCTGGAGCGCCACTATTGTTTGTGAAAAAGAAGGGGGGGGAACTCAGACCCTGTAATGACTATCGCGCATTGAACCAGATCACCATCCCCAACAGCTACCCGCTGCCCCTGATCTCAGAGTTGTTGGACCGACTGCGCTCTGCAAAAATCTTCACGAAGTTGGATTTGAGAGGAGCGTACAATCTGATCAGGATGAAGTAGGGAGATGAATGGAAAACAGGGTTCTTGACCGCTTACGGACAGTATGAATACCTGGTCATGCCGTTCGGGCTTTGTGGAAGTCCAGGAATTTTTCAAAAAATTATGAACGACGTGTTTAGAGACTTGTTGGACACATATGTAATCTGTTACTTAGATGATATCCTGGTGTTCTCAAAGTACCAGGAAGACCACGACCAGCATGTGAAGACGGTGTTGCAGAGACTGAGAGAAAATCACCTGTATGCTAAATTAGAGAAATGTGGATTTGACCTCAAGTCTCTAGACTTCCTTGGATATCGAATCTCAGTGGAAGGCGTGGAGATGGACCCAGGGAAAGTAAGCTGTATATTGGACTGGGGCCAACCTGTCACCAAAAAGGATGTACAACGGTTTTTGGGGTTTGCCAATTATTACAGAAAGTTCATTCCAGGGTTTTCCAAATTGACAGCTCCTCTGACTGACTGTTTAAGGGGAAAAAAGAAGTTTCAATGGACAGAGAATGCCACCCAGGCCTTTGAGGAGCTGAAGAGAAGGTTCGCTTCCGAGCCCATTCTGCACTTTGCTGACCCGACCCGCCCTTTCATCGTGGAAGCAGATGCTTCAGATTTTGCTATCGGGGGGGTCCTTCTGCAATTAGACCAAGAAGGAAAGGAGCTGCACCCCTGTGCGTACTTCTCTCGGAAGTTAAAGCCTGCAGAGAAGAATTACACAGTTTGGGAGAAGGAGCTGCTGGCCATCAAGGACTCTTTTGAAAACTGGAGACAATACCTAGAGGGGGCCCTCATCAGATCGAAGTGCGCTCCGACCACAAGAACCTGGAAAGCCTCCAAACTGCCAGAAAGCTGAACCAGAGACAAATAAGATGGTCCCAGTTCTTCACCAGGTTTAACTTCAAGATCACTTACCAAGCCCAAGCCAAAAACCAGAGAGCTGATGCCTTATCCAGATAGCCACAGTACAAAGAAAGTGAATCCGAGGACCAGCCTCAGTACGTGATCCCGCCAGAGAAATTAATGTTGGGATCATGCCAGTCTTCGTGGGAAGAGGAACTCAAAAAGGCACAACAAGAAGATGCAGACGTACTAAAATATGGGCAGGAGACGGGACAAAGTCAAGACTCAGAAGTAACCTTTCACTGGAGGAATGGACTATTATGGTTCAAAACAGCCAGATATGTGCCAGAAGGAGAATTAAGGCTCAGAATCCTACGCCAGTGCCATGATTCCATCACAGCGGGACACTTTGGGATTTACAAGACCATTCAGAACATGGCCAAGGACTTCTGGTGGCCTAAAATGCGTAGGGATATTGAAAGCTATGTAAAGTCCTGTTCTGTCTGTCTGCGGACAAAAACACAAACAGGAAAACCAGCAGGACTGTTACAACCGCTACCTGTCCCACATGAACCCTGCAAGGATCTCTCCATGGATTTTATAACTGATCTACCCAAATCCCAAGGAATGACAGCCGTTTTAGTCGTGGTAGATCTACTCACCAAAATGGCGCATTTCCTCCCTTGTGCAGGGGCCTTAGAGGCTAAGGAAACGGCCAAGTTATTCATCAAAGAAGTCTACCGACTGCATGGGTTGCCAAACAGTGTAGTCTCAGACCGAGGAACTCAGTTCACAGCCAAATTTTGGACAGCAATGTGGAAACAGTTGCAGACGGAATTAAAACTCTCCTCCACCCATCACCCCCAGACAGATGGGCAAACAGAACGCTTGAACGCCGTTTTGGAAAGATATTTAAGAAGTTATGTGTCCTATCAACAGACTGACTGGGTATCATATTTGCATTTTGCAGAGTTCGCCTACAACAATTCTCTACACTCCAGCACTCAACAAACCCCATTCTTCACGAATTATGGATTCCATCCTAAAGTCTTTCCAAGCAGCTCAGAAGGAATGCTGGTACCGGCAGCTGAGGACTTCCTAAAAGAATTGCAAGCGACCAACAAACACTGAAACAGCAGTTAAACGAAGCCAAAACAGAGTACAAGCGAGTTGCTGACCTGCACAGGAAGGAGACCCCCCCTTCAACCAGGAGACCAGGTATGGCTGTCCACCCGTTTCCTCCAGATGCCGGGCAAATGTAGAAAATTACAAGTCAAGAGGGTGGGTCCTTTTGAAATAGAAACTCAAATTAATCCCGTGGCGTACCGGCTGAAGCTACCTGACATGTTTAAAATACATCCTGTGTTTCATCGATCCCTCTTGA
This sequence comes from Rhineura floridana, assembly GCF_030035675.1. NCBI lineage: Eukaryota > Metazoa > Chordata > Lepidosauria > Squamata > Rhineuridae > Rhineura > Rhineura floridana. Next base: position 84,764,005 of record NC_084487.1, read on the forward strand.
CGAAAGCTGCCCCTCCCAGTGAGCTGCGGCCGGAGGAGCCTCCTGGGTCCCCACTCCTGATAAATGAGCAGCTTGAGTTTGAAGTTGAGGAAATCTTGGATTCCAGGATCGGACGCCACAAGCTGCAGTATTTGATTCACTGGAAGGGCTATGGAGTGGCTGACAGATCATGGGAAAATGCAGATGATGTGCATGCTCCAGGGTTAGTAAAACTTTTCCATCAACGTTTTCCTCACCGCCCCAAGCCAGACAGGGGGAGGGGGGCACAGCTTGAGAAGGGGGATGGTGTCGGGAGGATGAGCTGGGCTCCTGGGGGTTGTCAGAAGAGGATTCAAATGGCTGGCAGAGGGAGGAGGGAGGAACTTACCCTCTGTGGAGCGAAGCCGAAACAGAGGACATGCCAGAGATAGGGTCGCCTAGCAACGGGGAGCCTGAGAGCCTTGAAGTTTTAGAATCCCCCCCAGACATTCCCAGGCCCTCCCTTCTCCGCAGCTCAGAGCAAGAGGGAGGGCTGATCACAGCAGAAAGGCGAAGAGATGGTTTACCCTCAGCTCCTCCTTTATCACCCATAGGGGAATCGGACACTTCAGAAGAGGAGGTGATGCCTCCCCCCTCACCACACACACGCAGATGGTTGAAAAGACAGGAGAGAAGGGGGAAGGCGGGCAGTACCTGAGGGGGAGTTAAGGAGGAGCGAAAGGTTGCGCGCCTGTTTAGCCCCTTCTTAAAGAACAGGCGGGAAGCAGCCCCTTGCTCTGTCAACTTTCTCCCAATGTCGCAGGACCTGTATCCCTGTATTGCTTCATGAGAAAGCGCAGTCTTTGTTGGACATTACTCTAATAAAAAATGAATTAACTACAACCTCTGGTCTGGTTCCTGAGTCGCATCCTGGGCCTGACACCCACATGTGATACACATTGCAAACAAGTAAAGGCATCATGAAAGAATGACACTCATCATGAGATAAGTGTAACATTTTGACCAGGCCTACATCGTATGCATATATGAAGACAAATCTGTTTAAATCTGCTCTCTTCAGAAATGCTTATGTGAATCCTTTAGTTTTATTTTCACTTAGTTAATTTTCTGCTGCTCTCAGTATTATATATAATGTATCATTTAACACCATGCAATGTAATGTCTGAACTTTAGTTGCTTCACTGAAAGTTATGGACCACAGGCGCTGCTAACACACCAGCTTGCCCCATTACTGATAGCAAAGTTAATTGCACAACTGGAGTCATTTTTTCTGCATATTATAAAGATAGCAAATTCCAAGACTGCATTTGAAAAATATAGACATAAGCAAAATTGGACAAGGTGTCCTTGTACCTGAAGTTATTCATTAATTGTATAATTATAACCAAAAGCAGATGTTACCTGGGGGGGGGCATTATCATCCATAAAATGCATAATTGTTTTTTCACCTCAAGTGTAAGTGAATATAAAAGTCATACCATCCCTGTGAGATTGAACCTCTTTTTGGCTGTTTCATGATGAATATGTTTGATTACTTTTACTTCTGAATCAATTTCAAAATGGAGGGAAATGCTGAACTCCTGAAACAAATGTGATGTGTGTGTGTTAATTTACATCCTGTACTGTGCCAACATAAATAGATATTAGGATTTAAAGTGTATATTACACTGACATTTCCATGCTGCATTGTTTAAGATTATGGTCCCTTCTGCAACTTGCTATTCATATTCATCTAAAATTATATGACTTCCCAATAAATATACATATTCACTAATAGGCAAAAAACCTTGCGGTTTAAGAATATACCTATAGCCCACAGATATTTCTACCAAACTTTAAAAAGCAGGAAAATTGGGCAGCTATAGTGAATGCACCAGGGGAGCAGGAGACCTGAACTCCTCTCTGAGATATTGTACTGCCCTACAAAGTTGTCAAAATGCAAACACAATTTGGGTTGGTCTTTCACAGTCCAATCCACTTACTGTGTAGCTTGGAAGAATTTGGTAACGTGCCTCTGAGCATATGGTGAGTGGTGGCAACACCTGCCATCTCCAAAGATAGAGAAATGAAGCCTCATTCACAGTGTAACTGATGAGTGGGGCCTAGTTGCAGTTGGAGGCGAAGCTGCTGCCTCCATCTTCTGTAAGGACAAAGTCGCACATCACGTCTATTACGCACTCGCAATGTGCAGCATGAGGGGGCGGGGCTTAAGGGCCTATTTAAGCCCAGCCGCCCTTTCCTACCCCCTCTTTGCTCGCGCGACATGGACAGCGAGGGACAGAGCAGCTGGGAGACGGAGCTGCAGAACAGCAGTTTTTTGCTGTGCAAGGAGCCTTTTGCGGGCCGATTTTGGCCTCCTTATTTCCCCATTAGGGGTGTGGGCTGCAGGCAGGGTGGTCGCGTGCCTGGAGGAGCGGCTGCAGCTGGAGTGGGCTTGTTAAAGGGGCCTACTCAGCCAAACGTGGCTGGCACACGCACACATGGCTGGTGGGGGAGGGAGACGCCTGTACTCTCCAGCAGCACCACCTCAAGGCTGCCTTGGCAGCCAGTTAAACAAGAACTCAACACAATTATAATCTGAATTACACGATTAGATTCTATTGAATATAAATAAATTATAGGTGCTGCATGGCTTATGATTAGGGGTTTTATACATTAAGCAGTGTCTTTAGTTTAATAATAATATTGGTATTGCATTGTTTGACACTGATACTGTTTGTGTATTTATTGTTGTGAGCTAAACTGCAGTAGATTAATTTCACCACACAGCATTTCTAATAATTATTATTTCATAATTATAATTATAAGCCAATGACTGGGAATAAGGGAATCACACATACAGTCATTGGGTATAATATTAATAATAATAATAATAATAATATTCATAATTATAATTATAAGTCGGGGTGGATTTAAAGCAATGCCACCCAAGAAAGGAAATGGTGTGTGTGAGAGAGGTCCCATCATAAAATGCAGGCCTTTGGGCATTTTTAAATTACCCCACCCATACGCCTGGGATAGGTTTTGGTGTAGCGGTTTTGGTTTGGACTGCAACCTGGGAGATCAGGGTTCAAATCTTCCCAATAGCCGTGGGCTGCAGGCTTAGAACTAATTATGGGAGAGGAGGCTGCACAAGCCTTTCGAGCCTCAACAGGCCCTATTCCCCCCCCTTTGGTTGCCAAGGCTGGGTGTGAGTTCAGCCTAGGTAGGGGGTGCAAGACGGTGAAGGATGTGGTTGACACATTGGCAGCCTCTCTTGGCCATTGTGCAGGGTTCTTTGGTTAGGCTTACGGCCTTTGCATGACTCGGGCCTATATTAAGTTCAAGGTACTTTATTCTATTAATTTTATTACATGGTGGCTGCTTTGGGGGGTGCAGAGCTCTTTGGTTAGGCTTCTGACTTCCTGCTAGGCCCAGGAATATATTAGGTTGAGGTAGCTAATTTTATTGTTATTATATTACATGTGGCCTTTGTAGGGCCGGGTGAGCCTTTTGGGCCTTTCGGTCTTCAGATTTAGATACTAATGGTGTGCAGAGATGACAGGGTTTGCTAGAAAATGTCTACATCACCATAACTTAGATGACAGTGATCATTTTCCACGTGTCAGTTACACATTCCTTGTTAACTATGAGATAGAAGTTGCATTTATTTGAATTTGGTCTCATATCAACAACAAAGCATATGGCATTTGTTATATTCAAAGAGGAATATGTTATTTATTTATTTATTTCATTTTTAAACCGCCCATAGCGAGTGGCTCTCTGGGCGGTGTACAAAAGATTAAAATACAGAATATCACAATAAAATCAACCTACCAACAGTAAACATAAACAGCAAACAAAAAAAGATTTAAAATTATAACATTAAATGCTTAAAATGCCTGGGAGCATAGCCAGGTCTTAACCTGGCGCCGAAAAGATAGACGCGTCGGCGCCAGGCATACTTCTTCGGGGAGGCTGTTCCACAGTTCGGGGGCCACTACAGAAAAGGCCCTAGATCGAGTAACTGTCCTCCGGGCTTCCTGATGGGTTGGTACCCAGAGGAGGGCCTTAGATGCTGAGCGAAGTGACCGGGTCGGTTCATAGTGGGAGAGGCGTTCCACAAGATACTGCGGTCCCACGCCGTGTAAGGCTTTATAGGTCAAAATCAGCACCTTGAATCTGGCTCGGAAACAAATGGGTAGCCAGTGCAAACGGGCCAGAACAGGTGTTATATGCGCTGACCGGCTCGTCCTCGTCAGCAGTCTGGCTGCTGCGTTTTGCACTAGCTGAAGCTTCCGAACTGTCTTCAAGGGCAGCCCTACGTAGAGCGCATTACAGTAATCCAACCTAGAAGTTACCAGAGCATGAACAACTGAGGTGAGGTCATCCCTGTCCAGATAGGGGCGTAGCTGGGCTACCAACCGAAAGTGGTAGAACGCATTCCTTGCCACCGAGGCCACTTGCGCCTCAAGAGACAAGGAAGGATCGAAAAGAACCCCAAGACTACGAACCTGTTCCTTCAAGGGGAGTGTAACCCCATCTAAAACAGGGTAAACATCCACCATCTGGGCAGGGAAGGCATTCACCAACAATGTCTCAGTCTTGTCTGGATTGAGTCTCAGTTTATTAGCTCTCATCCAGTCCATTATCGCAGTAAGGCAGTGATTCAGCACATCCACAGACTCACCTGTAGAAGATGAAAAGGAGAAATAGAGCTGCGTGTCATCAGCGTACTGGTGGCAACGCACTCCAAACCTCCTGATGACGGCACCCAGAGGCTGCATGTAGATGTTAAAAAGCATGGGGGACAAAACCGACCCCTGAGGGACTCCACAATGGAGAGTCCAAGGTGTCGAGCAATGTTCCCCAAGTACTACCTTCTGGCGACGATCCGCCAAGTAGGAGCAGAACCACTGCCAAGCAGTGCCTCCAACTCCTAACTCCGCGAGTCTCCCCAGAAGGATACCATGGTCGATGGTATCAAACGCCGCTGAGAGATCAAGGAGAATCAACAGAGTCACACTCTCTCTGTCCCTCTCCTGACAGAGGTCATCATACAGGGCGACCAAGGCTGTTTCAGTGCCAAAACCAGGCCTAAAACCGGATTGAAATGGATCCAGATAATCGGTCTCATCCAAGAGCACCTGGAGTTGACCGGCGACCACCCGCTCCAGAACCTTGCCCAAAAAGGGGACATTCACCACCGGTCTATAATTGTTCAAGTTATCTGGGTCTAAGGAAGGTTTCTTTAAAAGAGGTCTCACTACTGCCTCCTTGAGACTACTAGGGACTACTCCCTCACTCAAGGAGGCATTTATCACTTCCTTGGCCCAGCCGGTGGTACTAGTCCTGCTAGCCTTCACTAGCCAAGATGGACAAGGATCTAGAGCAGATGTGGTCGCCCGCACCAATCCAAGCACCTTGTCCACTTCCTCAAGCTGCACCAACTGAAACTCATCCAATAATGAAAGACAAGACCGTGTTCTGGACACTTCAATGGATTCATCTGTCATAACATCGGAGTCTAGGTCCCTACGGATGCATGTGATTTTATATTGGAAGTGTCCTGCAATGTCGTTACAGCGAGCTTCAGATGTTTCAATGGTATCTCGAGGACCAGAATGTAAGAGTCCTCGTACAACCCTAAAAAGCTCTGCAGGGCGGCAGAGAGATGTCCTGATAGAGGCAGCGAAGTGGGACTTCTTCGCCGCCCTTACCGCTTTTATATACGACTTAGTGGAGGCACTTACCAAAGCATAACTGCATCCGTCTGGAGTCCGTCTCCATCTGCACTCCAGCCTCCTTCTCTCTTGCTTCATCACTCTCAGCTCCGGGGTATACCACGGAGCTGTATGAGCTCTGCATCGAAGAGGGCGCGCGGGAGCAATCGTGTCGATAGCCCGGGCCATCTCCGTATTCCACAGTTCGACCAAGGCCTCGACAGGAGCACCAGTACTATCAGCTGGAAAAACTCCCAGAGCCCTCTGAAAACCAATAGGATCCATAAGCCTCCGAGAGCGGGCCAACTTAATAGGTCCCCCACCCTTGCAGAGGGAAAGAGTCGTCGTAAGTCTAAAACTCAGCAGGCGGTGGTCTGTCCATGACAATGGAGTAGATGAAAAACACCCCACCTCCAGATCACCATCTCCATGACCAGTGGCAAAGATCAAATCAAGAGTGTGACCCGACACATGCGTTGGGCCAGTAACAAATTGAGACAGCCCCATGGTTGTCATGGAGGCCATGAAGTCCTGAGCCGCCCCAGATAAGACAGTCTCGGCATGAATGTTGATATCCCCCAACACTACAAGTTTGGGGGACCTCAACAATACCTCTGAGACTATCTCTGTCAGCTCAGCTAGGGAAGCTGTTGGGCAGCAAGGTGGGTGGTACACCAACAGGTTTCCCAGTCTGTCTCCTTGGCCCAGCACAAGGTGGAGGCACTCTAGACCAGTCACCATCTGGACAGGATGCCTGGTGAGAGAGAAAGTACTCCTATAGACCACAGCGACCCCGCCTCCCCGACCCTCAGATCTACCATAGTGCTGCACCGTATACCCAGGTGGACAAAGCTGAGAGAGAGCAACTTCTCCTTGCTCACCCACCCAGGTCTCGGTTATACATGCCAGGTCGGCACCCTCATCCACAATTAAATCGTGGACAAGGGAGGTTTTATTATATACCGACCTGGCATTCAAAAGCAGCACCTGGAGATCTAAGGGCTGGCTGATAGAACAACCAGCAGTTCTGTGGCCTTGAGGAGAACCGGAACAAGGCACAGACACAACTCGTCTGGGGCGAGCACCTTACCTGGCACGTTCTCCTCCTAGCGCCATACCTCCCATAACCCGTCACTACGCTAATTGGGGCCCCCGAAAGCCCCCCCGTTAAATACAAAGTATGCTCTCCCAGGCACATATGTAAACTTCTGCAGGGAATTGAAGGTCTAGCAGATGATAATGTGGCTTGATGGGTGGATAGGAATAAAGAGGAAAGACAGGCTACTTATTAGGCTCTTATCCTCATTTCTAGGATTTTAGACCTTACTAAAACAGGGGGTGGTCTTGACAGGATCTTAGACTATTGTGACACAGAAGCTGCCTTTTAAGATTCAGGCAGACTCTTCATTCTTTCTTGATGATTTTACAACAACATTTCTGATATCATTTACCTGCAACTTTTACATTGGCATGTCTATTTTAATATGTAGGATATCAGTTACTTGAAATCAATATAGCATGCAAATTTTGCAATTTGAACACCTATTCTGATTGGTGCTTTGGAAACCCGCTAGGAAAAAGCTGCAGTGGGTCCAACTATTGGTGACAGCAGCATATCCTCAGTCTCTGTGCTTTGGGGTAACTGGGTTAGCTGCAACAAAATAGTAGTTCGTAAGGTGTACTTACTCATAAATGATTTCCTTCCCTTTGCAGAAGGATATGTGCAACAGTGAGATAAGAGGCAAGAGGCCTTCAAAGGGGTAAGAAGAAGCCACCAGCATAAGCTGCTCAGGTTAGACTCAAGTTAGACTCAAGGTACTACAAACTTTGTTTGCAGGCTACCCGGTTTAAGGGGAGGTTTGTCTGTGTTATGGTGTTTTCCCCTGTTGGTTTCACAATCCCATACTCGAATTCCCAGCTGGCCTTCATGGCCTCCAACTCCCGGCTGGCCTTCATGGCCTACAATCTTCAATCTGTTTTAGTTATGGGGGTAATTGCCAGGGACGGAGTGTAACCTTTCTGGAATTCTTCCCTTTAGTGGTGGCTGTTTATTTATGGGCCGAGAGGCTGAGGAACTCTACGGTCCATTTTTGGTGTGATAACATGGCCACTGTCCATGTTATCAACTCCCTTACATCTAGGAACACCAGGGTTATGAGCCTTGTCCGGGCTTTTGTTCTCCAGTGCCTGTGTTTCAATATGCTCTTTCAGGCATGGCATGTTCCTGGCATTGACAATAGTTAGACAGCCACAAAAACTCCCTCCCCCGGCACCTGGCTCCTCGGATGAGGAGACGGCGCCGCCATGGGCTGCCATCTTGACGCGCCTGGAGGCTTTAGAACAGCTGACTCACTCGCTATCACTGATCAGCTCCAATCAGCAGGAAAGGTCAAGGAGGTAAGTTATAAGACTCTTCTCAGTGGCTAACACACTCCCCTTTCATGCTGATTGGCTTATATGATGCTGGAGATAGGGACGCTGCTGGGAAAGGACTTCCCTGGACTGGTAACCCATGGGCCTTGAAAAGTCCACCCCCAGCCTGGCGACCCAGCCTGGCAGACTCACCTGTTGCCACCAGCGGCGCAGCCAAACCAGCAATGGGGCAGTCCACCACAGCTGTTGATGTCACTCCAGTCTGGGGTGTCGCCACCTCTCCTCCAGTCCCTATCGCCGCTATTGGCACAGGGGGAGCCACTGGCCCATCACTCACCATCTGGGTAGAGTCAGGGCGGGTCTCAAGAGCGTCAAGCCTCGCTAAACTCAAAGGAAGGATATTACTGTTAGCCCCTTGCCGCTGCCCCACATTTGAGCCACCTGGAGCCTTTCCTTTTGTTTGCTTTGGCCTGGTAGCCCCCCCAGTGGAAGTCCCCGGAGTGGCTTCCTGCTCTGAAACAGGCCGTGATAACCCAGGAGCCAGGGTTGGTGTCACCCTCCCCCGCTGTCATTCTTAGCAAAGGCAGGTGGTTTTCAGGATTATGCAGGGGACTTTAGGGTCCGCTGCATGTTGGCAGGGTGGGCTAGGGAGCATCCTGCCACGCCTGATTCCCGTCAACCTATTTCAGTCGACATCTTAATAGCCTTGAGTGGCCAGTGGGACAAACTTTGCTGCTCCAGCTATGAAGCCTCACTATTTCAGGCAGTGGCCCTCACACTATTTTTTGGTGCCTTTCGAATTGGAGAAGTGGTAGCTGGCTCCAAGCGAGACCTATCTCGTTGTGCCCTTCATTTGGCAGATATTACCATGGAAGGGGGTTGTGTTGCATAAATCTGAGAAGGTCTAAGACGGACCAGAAGGGTAAGGGACGACGCGTCAGGTTGGCCCCATCCACAGTGCCTACCCTCTGCCCAGCGCTGGCTTTACAAGCAATTTTGGCAGATAGGGGACCGGGGGATGGATATTTATTTACCCATGCAAGTGAGGTTCCCCTCACAAAATACCAGTTTTGGGCATTAACAAAGCAAGCATTGCATAAGCTGGGGTTTGACCCCTCACAGTTTGGAACCCATTCATTCAGAATTGGAGCTGCTTCTATGGCAGCAGGTATTGGTTTTCCCCAAACAAGAGTACAGGCAGTTGGACGTTGGTCCTCTGGTGCCTTTAAGGGCTACATTCGCCCCTTTTAGAGGGCTTGGGAATGCAGAAGCCTAATAAGTTTTATTTGTTTTGTCAGGTTGCTGGACGGGGAGGGAGCAGACGCGCATGCTCATATGCGGTCACAGCATGATCTTCTGGGCAGCCTGGAGGGCAGCGAGGTCGAGCATGGGCTCGCAGCTGGGCCTCAGTCATTGGGCTATGGTACAGTGGCTTGGCCGGCGAGGAATGCGTTGGGAGGGGCTCCTACCCACTCTGTTCCAGCAGGATGTAGTGCGGACAACCCTGCACATGGTGGTCATTCACCTGGGTGGTAATGACCTTGGTTTGCTGCAGGGCAAGGCCCTCAGGGTTCAGGCATGTAAGGGCATGCAGGTGATAAGGCAAAGGTGGCCTTCGGTACGTCTGCTATGGTCAGACTTGCTCCCACGTAGGGTGTGGCGTGGTTATGGAATCCATGGGCGTTCGATAGAGCACGGAAGAAGGTCAACCGGCATATTCGGTTGGCTCTTCATGGGCATGGGGATTTAGCCATTCCGCATCCCCATATTCAGCATTCAGAGGTTGAACTATACAGGGCCGATGGCATTCACCTGTCTGAAGCAGGTAACGACTTCTTCCTGAAAGACCTGCAGAGGTGTCTGAGAGAGGTTCTTCTCGGCAGTGGGGTAAAGGGGGACTAAATAGAGATTCGTCCCCCTTTTTGTGGCGGGAAGGTGCGGAAAGGGAATTAGGTAAGGACAGCTAGGTGGCCCCCTTAGGCACCTTTGGAGGTGATTGGCGGTTTCGGAGGCCTGTCTGTCAGAGCTTTCCGGCTTGAGGGCAGGATATGGGCTGCCTCTGGGGCCAACTTATCTCATCTACCCAAGGGTTATCCGGTCCCGGGTGGGGATGATGTAGGAAGGCCCCCCTACTCACCTACTAGGTGTGGCCTGGGTAAAGGTAAGCACATGGGCTTGCCCTTCCTCCGGCAGGGGCTGGTCGCCCGAGAGCTGTGTGGCAAGATACTTGCTTATAGACAGTTCCCGCACCTAGGTTTTCCTTCTGCAGGTCACTTTAAATTGGGTTTTTGTTTAATGTAATTTAATAAAGTGGCCCTTGTTCAACCCAAGCTGACGTCTCTGTGTTTTATTTCGCCCTTCGACTGCAATTATATTTTTGTATGTTTGTTGGTGTTCTTACTTTCCTTCTTTCCCTCATTATTCATCCTAGAAATCTGTGTCAAATTTATTTTTATTAATTTCAAAGCCTTTTTATTGGTCAATGTCATATGATGGTGAAGATAGCCTTTTGTGTTTCAAACTGGAGGTTATGGTCTGTTTCTATTTTGGGTGCATTAACAGTTGGACCTGAAACTGCAGTTTAATGTAAAATCAGACTGATTACAATATGCTGCTACTTTAGCAATAACTCTAGTTGTTGGAAAAAAGAGGATGCATGTTTTCAGCCTGCTATGTTTAAACCACTTTACTTAAGGCAAGGTGTTCATGATCAATTAAAAACATAGAGCACACCTAGAATTTTGCTAGAATTTTTCCCATTACAATGTTGCAAGAACACCGGCACTTGGCTGACTTTCTCTTCTCCTAAAGATACAGGATCAGTCTCAGGCCCTGAACCTGGCAACCCTACCTCCAACCCAAATTTAAAACAAAGCTGTCCCTGGCCACATCCACACCAGGCCTCTATTACACTTTGGACAATCATTATTTATTTATCTATTTATTTAGTGTATTTATATACCGCCCCATAGCCGAAGCTCTTTGGGCGGTTTACAATAACTAAAAACATTAAAAACAAATATACAAATTTAAAAACACATCTTTTAAAAAAAATTAAAAACAATTTATCGTGGCTTCTCTCAAAGCCATGGCTCAAAGCCAATCATGGCTTCTCTCAAAGAATCCTGGGAAGTGTAGTTAGTGAAGGGTTCTGAGAGTTGCTAGGAGACGCCCTGTTCCTCTCACAGACCTTTAATCAGAGTGGCTGACTGTTAAACCATTCTCTCAGGGGAATAGGAGTCTCCTCTCAGCACCCTTCACAAACTACACTTCCCAGGATTCTTTGAGGGAAGCCATGACTGTCTCAAGTGAAATCAAGTCTGGTGTGGGTGTGGCCCTCTTATTAGCCAAGTCCAGCAGCTGTGAGGCTTTTAGAACACTGACAGTTGGTCCTTACTGAGCATGGCCCGCGTTATAATAGGCTTCCAGCCAAACTTTCTTAAATTAATTAAAAATCAACCAGGCATTTTTTAAACTTTTAAACTGCAGTAGATGAAGGTCAGAGTATGGGGCAAGGTCAGTATTAGGATTACAGGTACTCTGTGAACATGGCTCAGTTCAGTTCAGTTTATTACGGTCATTGACCAGATAAGTATCCATATATATATACATTTTATCTCCTAGAAAGGTTAAAATATTAAAACACTATATGCAACAAAAATAATAAAATTAATATACCAATTCAGAATATGTTAAAATCATCACAATGTTAATCAAAATAATTAAAACTTCGTTTGGGAGCAAGCATAGACTACAGGTCTTTTCTAGACATTTATCTAGACATTTTCTCTATCTAAATCCCAAAATGTCAGTTTTGCCATGGATTTAAAGTGCGAATTATTTTAGCTTAAGCCCTTATGGCTACAATATTACCATCATTTTATTAAGGCTTTCCTGCATTTAATGGCTATGACACAGTATTTAGCTACTCTCTCTGTTAAATCATTACAGCTATCTGCTAATAAATATTCCGTATAAAAATCATCAGTTCTACCTGGAAGAGAATTTATAATAGGCGCGATAAGTTGAGATCTAACTTCAGAATAAAAGGGACAATAAAATAGAACATGAGTGACAGTTTCAATTTCTCCATTTCCACAAGGGCATTTTCTATCATTATAAGGAACTTTCTTGTATCTACCCTCTAACAGCGCTGATGGCAAGATATTAAATCTTGCCAGCGTAAACGCCCTTCTCCATTTTGGTATGGTAAGATTGGCTAAATATGGCATAGGTGTCAAAGGTTTTAAATTATACCTATGTTTTTGCATTAACATCAAATGTTGCTGATAATCTATATCTTTAATTCTCTGCAGAATATTTATTTTAGCTTTTACATATCCCAGCTCTAAAATTATTGGTATGGAAAAACCTAACGATGTTATTTTATTTATCAGCATTTGTTTCCAGGTGGCTTGATGACTATCCTTTAATATATAAGATACCAACATCTCGGGATTAAACAATAATTTTAACCAACATATAATTCTATGGGCCCAAACATTGGATTCAATTGTTTGTAATCCTGCTTCCAATCTTAAAATAAAATTAGGTATGCAGGAAGGAACAGCCAAGATAGATCTAAGGAAACTGTTTTGTATCGCCTCCAGAGTTGTAAAATTCTGACATGTAGTGACTTGCATGCCATAGATCAATTGTGGTATTATTTTTGTCTTAAAGACTGTAATAATTGATGGTATTATTTGTCCTCCTTTATTATAAAAAAAGGATAGCAGAGCTTTAAGAGTTCTTCTTGCATTCATAACTATCATCTTCCTATGCATTTGCCATGAATTTGAAGCCTGAAAAGTTATTCCCAGGTATTTAAAGGTAGTAACTTGATCTATTAAATGCCCATTTATCTGCCAGCGGTGTTTTGATCTATTTTGTTTCTTTTTAAAGATCATGACTTTTGATTTTCCATAATTTATTTCAAGTTGTTCGTTTGTACAGAATGTCGCCAGCTTTGACAATAGTCGTTTTAAGCCAATAGGTGATCTCGAGAACAAAATTATATCATCTGCATAGAGAAGTAAGTCTCTTGGTATTTCAGCCATCCTTGGAGGGTGGGAGATGACAGGTGCTAGAAAGTCAACTATCTCATTTATGTAGATATTAAAGAGAAGTGGAGCCAGGATGCAACCTTGTTTGACCCCTTTAAATGTGGCTATTGGCTTTGTAAGATGTCCTTTATTATTACATTTCACTTGAAGATAGGTGTTCTCATACATCCCTTTAATTAATAGGAGCAATCGAGGATCTATATTAGTTTTGCCAAGCTTTTCCCACAATCTAGATCTAGATATTGAGTCAAAAGCTGACTTTAGGTCAATAAAAGCAGTAAATAGCATATTTCCCTTTTTTGTTGAATATTTATCTACCAAATGTTGGAGGATAAGAGATTGATCAGTAGTGGAGCGTCCAGTCCTAAAGCCAGCTTGTTCCTGGGCTAGGATATGCTCAGTGTCAATCCAAAATTTTAATTTATTATGTAAATGGGCCGCATAAAGTTTACTAATTATATTTAGTAGACTAATAGGCCTAAAATTGGCCGGATCAGATATTGATCCTTTTTTATATATTGGAATGATTACAGTGCCACCCCAGTGTGAACATGGCTGATTTTTAATGAATTTCAACAGATTATGAGAACTCACAGAAAAAAGTCCAAAACGGCTCTGAGTTTTTTTCTCTCTTTTTAGACTTTGAACTCTCTGTTCTCTCTGACTGTTTTGTGTATCACCATGAAAATTGAAAGGGTTGTTAAGCAAGCATTTCTGAGTTCAGAACTATAAGTTTTGTAAGGTTTTGTTTTGAAATGAGCTTATGGGAATCCTCAGAATGGCATGGGGGATATTTTCCATTTAACATTGCGGAATGTGAAAAATCCCCGCTGACTATAGTATACAGCCACTCTCGTGGCTGTATAATTATAGTTGCTTCCAGGTAGTAAACACACAACTAAAAAAAGAGAGTTACTTGAGGATGAGGGAGAGAGAATATGTTTATAGTGAACTAACTTTAGGACCTTTGAGAAGTCACTTTGACCCATAATCAGATTGCTGTGCCCAGGGGGTAAGATGTGCATGATATATATAGAATGGTATTTTTTTAAAAAACAACCCACTTCATCCAACAGGATCTGAGGGCAGTTTGCAACTGTCAGATTCAAACAGCAAGGATGTTGAAACCCCCCCCACACACACACACACTGCAAAGGAGCTGTAGGCATTACCCAGCTCTAGGAAAAAAGAGTAATCAGCAATGATATCAGGTCAGTCTTTGATGCATGTTTGGTTTTAAGTTGTTTTTTGCAAAAAGTGCTTACCAGTGCAAGTATTCAGTTTACCGATTTTTGCGAATGAACAGCTGTCTAGATTTGGTTATGTGGCATCCAGAAGACAAAATATCAAAACCTTGCTATTTTCTGTACAGCCCTATCCATGTTTACTCAAAAGTAGGAATAGTAGGATCTGTCAATTTCAGATCTCCACATTTCTGCAGCAATGTTTGATTTTTTAAAAAAAAATCATGAAAATTCTTCAGCATTTTAGTGAGTGTTTCTCCTAATAATGGCATTCCCGCCTTGTGCGGGGGCGTGTTTGCTGCCACTCCATTATTGAGAAGGCTTGGGAAGGTTCCCGAAGACTGACTTGTCTTCTGTATTGAAGGGTCTATTCCCTCACAGCTAGGTTGAGCCTCACCTGCCCGAAGTATTTGAAATCAATTAATTGGTTGATTTGAATTTGATTGATTATGTGTTATATTTTAATAAATATAACATTATTCCATATATATGTCACAAGTCTTCTTTGGTATGGTGGCAAACACATTTTTGTATGCAGGCTTGTCACTAACGTACATGTTATACAATCAGTTTCTCCTAATATAGTGCATTTTTGTATGTTATTTTCACCAATACAATCATTTTTATACACACCTGTACCTAATGTACTCATTCTTGTAAACAGTGTTGAGTTGAAGAACTGCATCACAATATTCAGCTAAGTGTGAATTTCAAAGGATGGCTGTGGCCACATTCATATCATGCATTTATCCCACTATTATTCCACTTTAAACAATCGTGACTTCCCACAAAGAATACTGGGAACTGTAGTTTGTTAAGGGTTCAGAGTTCTCTGGGGAGAGGGATTGACTGTTAAACCACTCTAAGAATTGTAGCTCTGTGAGGAGAATAGGAGTCTGCAATAACTCTCAGCCACAGCTTGGAAAAGTTACTTTTTTGAACTACAACTCCCATCAGCCCCAGCCAGCATGGCCACTGGATTGGGCTGATGGGAGTTGTAGTTCAAAAAAGTAACTTTTCCAAGCTCTGCAGTCTCAGCCCCCTTCACAAACTACACTTCCCAGAATTCTTTGGGGGAAGCCACGAATCAAGTGGAATAATAGTGGAATAAATGTATGGTGTGAATGGGGCCTGTATTCCAGTTCTCATATTGTTTCGGAAAGTGCAAATTTGATAGATTTGGCTTTAAATGTGAACTGAATTGAATTTCTCCCCAATCTCTACTCAAGAATAAGTCTCATTCTGTTCAGTGTGGTATCAGAGGGTGGGACGTCCTATCTGAGTGACAGCCTTTCCCTAGTTTCCCTAGGCCATCTACTAGTTTTGAAGCTCCCATGGGCAAGAAGGCCACTAATCTCAAGCAAGGGGACTCTATAGCAGAACCTTGATTTGACCAGGGTGGTTCTCTTTATTTTTAGCATTTTTATTCTAAAAATATATTTTATTGTATAAAACAGGATGGCTCAAAAAAGGCCAGAGGTAAGGCTAGATTAAAGTCAATAGTCAATATAAATATTCATTTCCCTCCTCTTTGTCCCAACCATTCTCAGGGCCAGCAACAGGGGGCAGCCAGGTCAGGTCCTGGCTGAGGGCCCCTGTGGCTCAGAGGGGCCCTAAGGAGGGGCCTTAAGGTGGGTGGTAGTGCTCCTGTTCTGCGATCCACATCAGCGTCAGCTCCCAACCCTGCTGTGAATTGTGTAGAGGGAGCTCCCAGGCACCTCCCCCCAATACAGTCAGTGCACACATGCCCCACCTACTTCTTCTATCCCTGTGATGTGCATGCTGTACGCGCATGCCTACCATCAACCAAGATGGCAGCAGAGGCTTCCATAAGAGGCTGATGCCCCCCAACCATCTTGGTTGATGGCACGCATGTGTGCACAGTACGCACATCATTTACAGGGACGATAGAGGTAGGTGGAACACATGGGCAGGGTTATTAGCCCTGCGCTGCCTATATTAAAGGGTTGGGCTGTGGTGCCATGGGCCTGGGGCAAGCTGGTGACCAAGGGCCCAGACATGCCTGGTGCCGGCCCTGATCATTTTGATCTTGAAGCAGGTCTACAGATCTTCAAAGATCTGACAGACATAAGTTTCTTTAATTCTCTGCTTAGATATCTTTAAATTTTTCCGCCAGCCTGCCTAAAAACCTTGGGGTTACTTGGTTACTATATCTCACTCAGAAACTCAAGCATGTCATCAAGGCCAGACTGCACCAGTAGCTTCTCCAGTGCAGGCTCCAAGATAACACTGTCTCTCAAAACATATCCTTGAGAATAGAGCATAGTTCACCCTGTTGACAAAACCTCCTCAATGGTTGGCGGCAGTATGCTTCTGAATACTATTTTCTGGAAACCACAGGAGGGGAGAGTGCTGTTGTGCTCAGGTCCTGCTAGTGGGCTTCCCATAGGCATCTGGTTAGTCACTGTGAGAACAGAATGCTGGACTAAATGGGCCACTGGCCTGATCCAGGAGGCTCTACTTATGTTCTTATGTTAACTTGATTCACTGTTCACTGATTACAAAATGGCTTTCCTCTGGCTGTCTTAGAAGATTTCTATTCTCTCTCTCTACATATAGTGTCCACTCAGATAAAACCTACCCAGTCCTCCAAGCTATGGAAAATTGAGAAAGAAATCATTGGTTGGCTTGCTCCCTTCTTTTCCTGTGTTTGCTTCTTCTCTCATTTCCTTGGCTGAACTGGGCAAACTGTGGTTTGTACAAGTCATATTTTGTGTACAAAGCAAAATTGGAAACTGTGGTTTGATGCAGATTTGGAAACGTATTTAATTATGGTTTTCAATTGTTTTGCAGGAGAAATATGACAATGAAATGGCAGAAAAGGTCATGTTATTAAACATAGCAAACAGAAGATCTGAAGCCTTATTAGCTAAATTCAAAAAGTACAGGCAGATATGGTTGTGTAAAATTATGGTAGGGACGTATCCCTCCAGTCCCCTGAGGATGTTTACAGTCACAATCTGTGACTCTTCACTTGAAAAATCATCTTACCCCTTATATTCCTTGTTGGTCACTGGGCTTTGCAGGTGAAGGCCTCCTGCAATTAACATCTTATCATGAGGTCCATTCTACACGATATAGGAATTGGACCTTTAGCATCATGGAACCTGCACTTTCGAATCCCCCCCCTTAAATATTAGGCACACACTATCTCTGTTGTCTTTTCAGCACCTTCTTCTTCCAAAAAGCCTTTTAAGTAGAACTCTTTGTTCCAGTCTTCATCTGTATTGGCATTGTTTCAAGATGTTTTTAATATATTCTGTTTTTAAGATGTCTTTCGGGAGGAAAGGCAGGATATGCATCTAATAAAATAATAATACATAAATGAGGATGGGAAGCACTCCCTCCTTGCTAAGTGACCCTTGGGCATGTGAACCTAACACACACACACATACACACACACACACAGAGCGAGAGTGAGAGTGAGAGCGAGCGAGCGAGCGAGCGAGCTATCCACCATTCACCAAAATGCAGATCAGGCCTAAAAGGCACCTCGTCTCCATGAACCTCCCAAGCCAGACAATGGAAGGTGCCTAAAGAGTGACCATAGCCCAATAATGCCTCATTGTATCCAACTGTTACATTCTTATACTTCCTTTACCTTCCTGAACTAACAAATAACCAAAGCAATGAAGCACCACTCCCAGTAAGCCAATTTCAATTCCGAGCACTGTGGAGTAGGTGAAAAAGAGGGATCCTAAGGGCCTACCAAGGATTCCCTCAAAACAATCCTGCTCAGCCCCCTAAAGGTGACTAGCACAGCCCATACTGCTTTAGAGAGGGGAGGAAGGGCACTGCAAAGGCTTGAATAGCCAGCTCCAGCCCCTCTTTCATTGGGCTCTTTAGCCCACATGGTTCCCTCAGTCCACCCCCCCTCACGAGTAAGTCTCCCAATATGTCTTTCTAGGAAGGGGGGTGGAGGCAACATGCCCCCACATTATATCAGATTTGACATTTGCCTAGTTCAGATGGTTTGTCTAGTTCAGATTTGCCTAGTTGCCTATGGTTTGTAAAGAAAAAGGGGTGTGGGAGTATGTGAGGGGTAAAGGGAAAGGTAGAAGAACACAAGCACAAAGCTTGGTCATGTAATAAAATGAAATTATGACTTGGCATTACATCTCAATGAAACTATACACACAGAAGAACTTTAAAGAGTTTTGCTAAAATTTTGTTTCATTAACCAGGATGATTTATTTGAAAGATACAATTATTTAGTTGAAAGTTATAATAAGAAAGACCAGGCTCT